>NC_091980.1:14188384-14488384 GCF_044704955.1 Pristiophorus japonicus | reverse complement strand
TTCTGGCTGCGTCGGAGATCACCTCTTACAGAAGGTCGGTACTGCAGGGAATTTAATGGCCAGAGTGATCTCCCGGACTAGTTTCGATCGCCTAGATGGGTCGGAGAGGAACTTCCCAGAATTTTATTTCTTGTTTTTTTGCCTCTCCCAGGAGACCACATGGTTCCGGGTGGGGCAGAGTGTATACGTTGTGATACACAAGGTATCGCAATTGTGTGGGACAGACTCGATGGACCATAGGGTCTTTACCTGTCCGCCATTGTTCGTATGTTGGTATGTAACTTGTTTGTCTCGTCTTTTTTAAATTCTATTTTTATTTCTCTTTATCTCCCTCTTTATAATTTTACAACAGTGACTACACTTCAAAACGTACTTAATTGGCTGTAAAACACTTTGAGATGTCCGGTGGTCATGAAAGGCACGACATAAATGCATGTCTTTCTTTCTTTCTTTCTTTCTTTCTTTCTTTCTTTCTTTCTTTCTTTCTTTCTTTCTCTCTCTCTCTCTCTCTTTAAACCCAGCCCCAGTCTCAATGCAAGAGTTGGCAGGTTGTGAAAATAGGCCCATAAACACCTAGGTCAGCTGGTGAGAGTGTCAGAGTTGAACAGAGAAGACAAGGCCTTGAATATCCCATGGGCCATATAATGAATACGAGCATTATAAAGATCAAAAAGGTCCAGCAGCTCACCTTTCGAGCTGCTAATACATCTGTAGCAGGTAACAGACCACTACAGGCTGCTCCATGTCACGGAAATCCCAGCAGGCCTTGTGATCGCCTTGACAACAGATGGAGCGGTTTCAGCGGATTAGGAGGCCCTTTTCTTAACATCTTCCTCTCTCAAAGCTGGAACAAGTATTGACAACTTAATATAAGCTCTGGTGCTGGTATCAGTCTGAGGGAACTCAAGTAGGCCAAAGGCTTTCTCAAGGCACTGGTGAAACTATAAACCCATTGGTTTTTATAAACAAAAGTAAAAATATGTACAATTTCAGAACAGTCAATGCACAGAGGGGGAGGGAGATGACACAGCAGGGATGTAAAATAGTTGCTTCTAGCTAAACATAGAACCGTTTAAGATATATCGAGTTAGTAATATGGCCTATATTATACCAATGCTTTCCTGTCCGGCCTCTCACCTTGTACCCTCCGTGAGCTTAAGCTCATCCAAAACTCGGCTACCCGTATCCTAACTCGCACCAAGTCCCGCTAACCCATTCACCCGCTGTGCTCGCAGACTTACTTTGGCTCCCATCCGGCAATGCCTCAATATCAACATTATTGCACTTGTTTTCAAATTCACCCATGGCCTTGACCACTCCCTATCTCTGTAACGTCCTCAAGCCCTACAACCCTCTGAGACCTCTGTGCATCCTCAATTTCCTTCACCCCACCTGTTGGCGGCCGTGACTTCAGCTGCCTGTGCCCTAAGCTCCGCAATTTCCTCTCTGTCTCGCTACCTCCCTCCCTTCCCATAAGACGCTTCTTAAAACCTAACTCTGTGAACCTTTTGGTCACCTGTTCTAATACCTGTATCTCCTTTGTCTGCTAACGCTCCTGTGAAGCACCGTGGGAAATTTTCTATGTTAAAGGCGCTATATAAATGCAAATTATTCTTGTTGTTTTGGACATTCGCTGCCTGCACGCGCACATATAGAATTGACACATGGGCTAGGTGCTTGAGGAAGCCCGTGATCCCCCCCTCAACCTCCCCCCTTGCCCTCACCCCTTGCTTCAGCAACCCTCTATTCTGGTTCGCCTCACTATGGGCCCAATTTTGGCCATGACATGCTCCAATTCTTTTGGAGTAAGTTGGTTTTTCTGGCGTAAGTTAAAAAACGCCATTTTCCCCAATAAACATGCTCCAGAGGAGCTCAGTTAGGTATGATTTTTGTTAAGTTGAGTTTTTTTTTCAAAAGGGGGTGTTCCCAGCCACTTACGTCAGTTTTGGCCATTTATGGCACTTTGGCCAGCTAAAACTTATTCCAAATCGACTTACGTTAGCCTATGTGACCAGCTCTGAAAAACATTGCGGGCAGTTAAGAATTCGGTGCAGGTTAGTACATTTAAAGCACCAAGACTTACAAAGCACTAAACAAACCACAAAAAGTAATAAGCAATCAACTAATAACAAGTAAAAAATAAAAGTCCTACCTTTATGCCAGAAATAGGTTTTTTTTTTTCATTCCCCCGCCATCAAAATACTCTCCCCCTGCCCCCACCTCCCCCTCACCCCCCCCCCCCCCCCCCCCCGCCCTACCCATCAAAACTCTCCTCACTAAACAAAGCACAACCATCAATAAATAAAAAATAAAACTCAAGTCCTACCTCGGCCCAGGAAGTCAGCGGGCCGGCCAGCCAATGCAGGAGGTCACTCGGTCAGGGATAGGGGCTGCGAGCATGGGGTCCTGCTCACAGCCTGCAGGACACGCTGGGAGGGCAGGAGCATGCGCGCAGACTCCCCTGCGCATGCGCGCAGCTGCCGGCAGTGTTTTCTGCCCTGGGCTGTTGCTCCACCCCCCCCCCCCCCCATTTCACTATGTACGCCACGCTGGGGCACCGGAGACTCGGCAGAGCGGGCAGGATGGGGCCCCTTTTTTTCGGCGCCGTTTCCAGCGCGCAAAGTCGGCACATTTAAGATAAGTGCGCCGAAAAAAGGCGTTGGAAAAAATTGGGCCCAAAGAATCTTCGCTTAATCGAGATACACAGGGCTGGCCAGCACCCGAGGAACCGCACACCAGCAGAAGTCGACACCTGCAGAAGAGATGAGAGAAAACTGAGGAGAAAGTATTTTAATAGCTTCTATGTTTATTCACTCATTAAAGTGAATTACGTTGCATCTTTTCATAAAATTAGGTACCTTGTGAATTTAACTTCGATCACAAAAGTATGATTTGCCTTTTTGGGAGTTTTCTAATTAATCGAATCCACACATGTAAATTATTCCAACTCATTAATATCTTGCCCCTATTAGCCTTATGATTGTAACATTCCATCATCATTAAAACTAAGGTTTAAATGTTTTGAGTTACAGGAACAGCTTATTTTGTAATTAACCTGTGTGCATAATGAACATGTTTCATTAAACATAAGCTAATAGGTAGTTAGGAGTGTGCGACATTCCCTCACACGGCACACATACAAGGCACAGTTTGGATTAGAAAACTCAGGAAGCAGAGAAGAAAGTGTTCCACTGCCTGCTGAACCCCAAGGACTGAAACCAACCCCTTCTCACCTTTCCGATACTACCCATCCGGTTCACTAATGTCCATGAGGGAAGGAAATCTGCCGCCCTGACCCGGATTGTGCCTATATATGACAATGTGGTTGCCTCGCCGAAAGGGCCTAGCAAGCCGCTCAGTTGTACCAAGTCGCGACAACAATCCCCACTGACTACAGCGCTTCGAGAAAGCAGCTCACCAACACCTCCTCAAGGGAAATTAGGGATGGGAAACAAATGCCAGCGATGCCCACATCCCAGGAATGAATAATTGGATGTGCACTTGAAGTTTTGTAAGCTACAGGGCTACGGACCAAGAGCTGGAAAGTCATCATCATCATAGGCGGTCCCTCGAACGAGGATGACTTGCTTCCACAAGAGTTCGCAAGTGTTCCAATGAAGGACCCGACATTCCAGTCCTGAACTCCAATTGAAGGAGTGGAAGATGCCTGTGCGTGGATTTTTTTAACGTGTGGTGACCTTTGCACAAAGTGGGATTAGGCTGGATAGCGCTTTATCGGCTGGCATGGACACAATGGGCTGACATGGCCTCCTTCCTTGCTGTAAATTTCTATGATTCTATGAAAAAAAAATCCTTCCATTCCTTTCTCCCTCATGTCCTTATCTCACATCTCCTTAAATGCATCTATGCTATTCGCCTCAAACACTCCAAGTGGAAATAATTTCACCAAATTAACCACTCACTGAGTAAAGATTCTTAGTGACTAATTTATAGATATGGCCCCTAGTTTTGGACTCTCTCATAAGTGGAATGAACTTCTCTGCATCTATCCTGTCGAATCCCTTTTTGATTTTACAGACCTCTATTTTAGAGAAAAGAGCCCCAGTCTATTTAATCTTTCCTGATACTTGATGAGCCTGTAGAAACACTGGTTCAACCTCAATTGCGTCCAATTCTGGACACCGCACTTTAGGAAGGATGGGAAGGCCTTAGAGAGGGTGCAGAAACAATTTACAACCTTGGAAAAAAAAACAGTAAAAGGGAATATTATTTGAATGGGGAGAAATCACAACATGCTGCGGTGCAGAGGGACCTGGGGGTCCTTGTGCATGAATCCAAAAAAGTTAGTTTGCAGGTGCAGCAGGTAATCAGGAAGGCGAATGGAATGTTGGCCTTCATTGCGAGAGGGATGGAGTACAAAAGCAGGGAGGTCCTGCTGCAACTGTATAGGGTATTGGTGAGGCCGCACCTGTAGTACTGCGTGCAGTTTTGGACACCTTACTTAAGGAAGGATATACTAGCTTTGGAGGGGGTACAGAGACGATTCACGAGGCTGATTCCGGAGATTAGGGGGTTACCTTATGATGATAGATTGAGTAGACTGGGTCTTTACTCATTGGAGTTCAGAAGGATGAGGGGTGATCTTATAGAAACATTTAAAATAATGAAAGGGATAGACAAGATAGAGGCAGAGAGGCTGTTTCCAATGGTCGGGGAGACTAGAACTAGGGAGCACAGCCTCAAAATACGGGGAGCCAATTTAAAACCCAGTTGAGAAGGAATTTCTTCTCCCAGAGGGTTGTGAATCTGTGGAATTCTCTGCCCAAGGAAGCAGTTGAGGCTAGCTCATTGAATGTATTCAAATCATAGATAGATAGATTTTTAACCAATAAGGGAATTAAGGGTTACGGGGAGCGGGCGGGTAAGTGGAGCTGAGTCCACGGCCAGATCAGCCATGATCTTGTTGAATGGCGGAGCAGGCTGCAGGGGCTAGATGGCCTACTCCTGTTCCTAATTCTTATGAACTTATGTTCTTATGAAGGTGCTCCTACAGTGCTGTTAGGGAGGGAGTTCCAGGATTTTGACCCAGCGACGATGAAGGAACAGTGATATATTTTCAAGTCAGGATGGCGTGTCACCCGGAGGCGAACCTGGAGGTGATGGTGTTCTCATGCCCCTGCTGCCCTTGTCCTTCTAGGTGGTAGAGGTCATGGTTTTGGAGGTGCTGTGGAAGAAGCGTTGGCGAGTTGCTGCAGTGCATCTTGTAAATGGTACACACTGCAGCCATGGTACACTGGTGGTGGAGGGAGTGAATGTTTAAGGTGGTGGATGGGGTGCCAATCGAGTGAGCACTTTTGTCCTGGATGATGTCGAGCTTCTTGATTGTTGTTGGAGCCGCACTCATCCAGGCAAATGCAGAGTATTCCATCACACTCCTGACTTGTGCCTTGTAGATGGTGGAAACGCTTTGCGGAGTCAGGAGGTGAGTCACTCGCCGCAGAATACCCAACCTCTGACCCGCTCTTGTAGCCACAGTATATTTGTGACTGGTCCAGTTAAGTTTCTGGTCAATGCTGACCGCCAGGATGTTGATGATGGAGGATTCGGCGATGGTAATGCCACTGAATGTCAAGGTGCAGTGGTGAGATTCTCTCTTGTTGGAGATAGTTATTTTCTGGCACTTGTGTGGCACGAATGTCACTTATCAGCCCAAGCCTGAATTGTCTTACTGTCGGGCATGGACTGCTTCATTTTCTGAGGAGTTGCGAATGGAACAGAACTCTGTACTAATTGGAACGTGTTTTATTGCCACCTGCCGATTTAATTTCCAATCAAAGCTGAATGTTTGTAAAGTACCTGTTGTAATATGATGAATCGTGAGGCAACACCAATTACTTTTCCAACATTGCTGCTTGATCCAATGAGCATAACAAACCAGTTTGCATTAAAATGTATTCCCACAGCGGTCGGACTGGGCACTGAGCATTAACAACACTTTGGCACAGAAAATAATTTCTGCGCTTCAGCCGGGAAAAGCCAACCTACCTCCCAGAGGATCAGATTAATGAAGTGTGAAAGAGTGCTGCATGAGATGGAATGTTCTAGAAATGGGGAGGTAGTGTAATGAGCACCATGAACAGGCAACGTGACAGTTTGTGTCTTGAGAGCTCCTTTATTGTAGTAGGCAGTTCCACCCCGCTGGAGTGGAACTGAACTACCGAACCGGTGGGAACCTGTTCAACCTGCGCCGTCTCCAGGCCAGATCCAAGGCCGCCCCAACCTGTATCATTGAGCTACAGTACACGGACGACGCCTGCGTCTGCGCACATACAGAGGCTGAACTCCAGGACATAGTCGACGTATTTACTGAGGCGTACGAAAGCATGGGCCTTACTCTAAACATCCGTAAAACAAAGTTCCTCCACCAGCCTGTCCTTACTGCACAGCACTGCCCCCCAGTCATCAATATCCACTGCACGGCCCTGGACACCATGGACCACTTCCCCTGTCTCGGGAGCCTCCTATCAACAAGAGCAGGCATCGACGACGAGATCCAACACCGCCTCCAGTGCGCCAGTGCAGCCTTCGGCTGCCTAAGGAAAAGAGTGTTTGAAGACCAGACCCTCAAAACTGCCACCAAGCTCATGGTCTACAGGGCTGTACTATTACCTGCCCTCCTGTATGGCTCAGAGACATGGACCATGTACAGCAGACACCTCAAGTTACTGGAGAAATATCACCAACGATGGCTCCGCAAGATCTTACAAATCCCCTGGGAGAACAAGTGCACCAACATCAGCGTCCTCATTCAGGCCAACATCCCCAGCATTGACGCACTGACCGCACGCGATCAGCTCCGCTGGGCAGGCCACATAGTTCGCATGCCAGACACGAGACTCCCAAAGCAAGTGCTCTACGCGGAGCTCCTTCACGACAAATGAGCCAAAGGTGGGCAGCGTAATCACTACAAGGACAACCTCAAAGCCTCCCTGATAAAGTGCAACATCCCCACTGACACCTGGGAATCCCTGGCCAAAGACCAGCCTTAGTGGAGGAAGTGCATCCGGGAGGGCGCTGAGCACCTCGAGTCTCAACGCCGAGAGCATGCAGAAATCAAGCACAGGCAGTGGAAGGAGCGTGCGGCAAACCAGTCCCACCCACCCCTTCCCTCAACGACTATATCTGTCCCACCTGTGACAGAGTCTGTGGCTCTCGTATTGGACTGTTCAGCTACCAAACAACTCACTTCAGGAGTGGAAGCAAGTCTTCCTCGATTCCGAGGGACTGCCTATGATGATGCTAATGATGCTATTGTCGTAAAATATCCCAACGCGCTTCACAAGAGCGTAATTAGACAAGAATTGACATCGAGCCAAACACGAAGACATTGGACTGTAATCTGCGGTGAAGCAAATGCATGTGTCGCTGGCTCCAAGGTAAGCTTCTCACAAAGATTTCGCGATCGCTGTCGCGAGAAGTTCGACTTCTCGGACGTTCGGTTGAGATCAGCGTCACTTAATGGGAATCCCTAACGCGAGCAGCCAATCGCAACGCAGCATTCTCACAGGCCGGGAACCAGGAAGTGAATAAGCTCCATTTATTCCAACATTTTAACAAAGTTATAGAGAGCAAATCAAATAAATTGGGCTCGCAAATGGGGAAAAGGTAAACCTGAAATAAAGAGGACAAACATCAAGTTTCTTAAAAATTATAATTTTTATTTGAATGGATAAATTTGATATGCCATAAAATTAAAATTAGTTTTTCAGGGCCATAACGTTTGCTTAGCTGTCATAAGAACATAAAAAATAGGAGCAGGAGTAGACCATTTGACCCCTCGAGCCTGCTCCACCATTCAATAAGATCATGACTGATCTGATCTTGGCCTCAACTCCACTTCCTGGCCCACTCCCCATAACCCTTGACACCCTTGTCTATCTCCACCTTAAATAAATTCAATGACCCAGCCTCCACTGCTCTCTGGGGCAGAGAATTCCAGAGATTCACCACCCTCTGTCGATACGCTGTTAAAATGACAGTTACACCTAATCCAACAAGGTCTAACTTCTAATGGCGTCTTTAACAGCGATATTGCCGCGGAAAAGTCAGTTTCCGCCAGTAGCCCCGATTTCGCAGATTACACGGATTGCTGGCGATGGGGATGGGAGCACAGTACAGTCTGTGTCGGAGCACCGAATGACTGACAGCAACTGCAGGATTTCTGTGTGCGGGCACGCACGCGCTATACCCTAAAGTTGCAGTCAGTATCAAAGGGGGTATGAAGAGCGAAAGCTGTCATTAACCATCGCAAATTCTAGGTCATTAAGTCGGGTGCTTGGTCAATTTAAGGAGCGTCTAAATGGAGAGAGCGGTGGCGAATCGCAGAGGTTTAGGGAAGGAATTCTAAAACTTAAGGGCCGAGACGACCGCATTGGTTTGAAAGCCTCGTGGGAAATGGGTATATAAAATCGGATACGCACGATTAGGTTCAAGAATGGTCAATCTGGTATAAAGCAGCATCGGTTGCATCAGTTGGCTGAGCTCTGGATTTAGATGTACCAAGTCCTAGGTTCGAACTTCAGTTGGATTTAATCAGTCTTCATCTTTCTCAACTGAAAAAAGTGAAGTTTTCCAAGATTGATGGCTTCCAAACCAATTTTAAGCCCATTTCTACAATGGCTAAACATTCCCTGCCTAAACCTCTCCGCCTCTCTTTCCTCCTTCAAGACGCTCCTTAAAACCTACCGCTTTGAGCAAGCTTTTGGTCACCTGCCCTAATTTCTGGCTCGGTGACAATTTGCTCGTCTCATAATACTCCCTGTGAAGCGCCTTGGGACATTTCACTACTTTAAAGGTGCTTTATAAATACAAGTTTTTGTTGTTGTGTTGTGACCAATGCAGCGCGTGTCAGTGACCGAGACGGAGGGATTAATGGTGGCTCTCATTTGGTGGTAAAAATTTTAATCAATGGGTCGAAAATTACAATCGGAGGCGTCCTTCGTACGAATATCTCTGATCAGAAAAAGTTCGACGAAACTACCTGTCGGTCCTAGAGGAACATAGGATTCCGGTCAGAGGCCTCCATTCACTCCGTAGCGCATGGGAATATGTCATCCACGTCTGGCCGTCTATGTTGGAATCACATGAGCCTGGACCACCAATCACTATCTAGTATTCTCAATGACGGAAATTCCGACGTCCCGGGACCGTACGAAGTTTCTACAGACCTGGGAAGGCATCGAAAAAAACGGCTTTTCCGAGCTGTCAAGTGGAGCTTGACAGATCCTAGACAGATTGGGAGCGAGGACATTTGTACAGGCAAGATTGCGGGAGTTACGAATATCTTGCCCAGCAAATGTCCTCAAAAATCTTGCGCCTGAAAAAGCAGGCGCATAGTCTACTTTTACAGGTGCAAGTGTTTAAAAACATACATAAGCACAATAAAATTAAATTAAATAAACACATTGTATTGTTAAAAACTCTGCCCACTAAGGTAAGTTTATTTTTAACCCGAATTACAAAACTTAAAAAAAAAACGGTAATGTAGGGCCTAAGTTTCCACATGATTTGCGCCTGATTCTTAGGAGCAACTGGTGGAGAACGGACTATCTTAGAAATCGCAATTCTCCACATTTTTTTTTCTGCAGTTCTAGTCAGGTAGAACAGTTCTACTTTGGAACAGAATTTTTTCTTCAAAAGGGGGCGTGTCCGGCCACTGACGCCTGATTTGAAAGTTTCCACAGTGAAAACGTACTCCAAACTAACTTAGAATGGAGCAAGTGAAGATTTTTGTAGAACTGAAAAAACCTGTTCTACACATTAAAAAATCAGGCGCAGGTTACAAATTAGGCGTCCAGAACGAGGTGTGAGGGGGGGGGGGGGGGAAGAGAAGTCATTAAATTCTATAATAAATCCTTATTTATACTTCTACAAATATTATACAAATAAATCCAACCTGAATAAACTTTTATAAGCAAAGAAAAGATTAAATAAACCATCTTCCTACTTGTGTGAAAGTGCTTCAGTCAGGGAGAATTCTGCAGCCATTCGTTGCCGCTGAGCGGGAGGGGAGGGGGGAGGGGGAGGAGAAAGCCATTCGTTGCCGCTGAGCGAGAGGGGAGGGGGGAGGGGGGGAGAAAGCCGTTCGTGCCGCTGAGCGGGAGGGGAGGGGGGGGCGGAGAAAGCTGTTTGTTGCCGCTGAGCGGGAGGGGGGGGGAAGGAAACAGCCATTCGTTCCTGCGGGGGTGGGGCGGAAGGAGACAGTGAGAAGGCTGCAGGAAGCCTCAGTGCTGATGTGCTGATGGCAATGTGCTTTTATTAAAAAATGTTCAAAAATTAAACAGCTACAAAGAACTACAAAAATGGCCGAGTGCCAATGTTTCCTTCACACTGCGCGTGCGCGAACGCTCCAACGCGCACGCGCAGGGTTGCCGGCAGGAAAAAAAATAATTTAAATAGTACCCGCCCCCTCCCACTTACAAAATCGGCGCGAGTGTAGGCTCCGCCCCCCTGGGCGCCGCGCCAGCCAGACAAGGAGCTGCAGGGCGCTCGAGAATAGCGCGTTTTTTTTTAGGCGCCGTTTTAGGCGCGAAAAACGGGCGCCCAGCTCGGAGGGGCGCCCGTTTTTTTTCGTGTGGAAACTTGGGCCCATATTGTTTTTTCTAAGGCATTTATTAACATTAATTTCAATTAATTTTAATTATGTGAGGTCTGTTTTTAATTTTTTATTAGTGTGTGTTTGCGTTTTTTCCCATTAATAGCACTGAGAACGTATAGATACGCGAGTCTGTGCGATTAATGGGAACCTGTAAACTACGTACCTGATTGGGTGAGCACTCACGTGACTGCACCTTCTGAGTGAGAACCCTCCGGGCGGGAGCGCGCTTCGCAGCGCGGGAGGAGAAGGCCTTCCCACCGGAATCCAGGGTGCCTCCGAGACCACCAGATACTTCCATAAAACTTCTCCGGTCGGAAGGCAATTGCCGGCGGGAAGCCTCCGATCGGAATTTTTAGGCCAATAATGGGAACTCGGTTTGTACGGCCTGCCATTACTATCAATGAGAAAAACCCCTAAAACACAGCATAATAAATTAAAAAAACACCTCACATATTTAAAATTAATTGAAATTAAATGTAATTCAAAGTTTAAGAAAAATATATATTTTATGGGAACATGTTTGAATGTGTTTTAATAGGGTTAAAAATAAACTTACCTCAATGGACAGGGTTTTTAATATAAAAATGAATGATTAAATTGAACTCTAACCAGACAGATAAGTTTGAAGGACGTTCACTGGGAATGAGCTGGACAAATAGCCCAATCTCTGCCATGTGGATATCCTTCCTCTGGGGATGTGTACCATCTGTCTGGAGAGATCTTGACAGATCGGAAAAGCCAGTTCTCGGCATATGCACATCACAATTTTCAGCCCATTATTATCAGGCTTTTTTTCCCAACGCAAGGACATGTTAAAACATAATTTCCATTCACACTCTCCATGATTTCCATGGGTCTTCCATTAAAGTTACAGCAGGTGTTCAGCATCGATGAGGTAAGTCACCGCCACGCACAAACAAAACAATTAAAGACAAAGTCCGCAGACATGAATAAGCAAGTTAATTGCAGTGGTTTGAATTATTAAGGAGCAGGAAAGATGGGACACCCAACCAGTGTTAGCTCCCAGCATTTTAATTATTGTGTCTCTCCTGATTGTCGCTAATAAATTTATCCGTCAGACAATTCGATATCTCCAGTTTACTGCTGCAAAGCCAGTTCATTTTTTTTCCTTTTACAAGTCCTTGTGCCTGTCAGATAATTATGTTCATTATTTGGATTAGCTTAATAAAAGCAAACGGTAGCACAAGGGTTATGTTACTGGATTCGTAATTCAATGATCTGCTGATCAGAGTTCAAAACCCACTCTTACACCTAGGCAATTAACATTCAGTCAGTTAAATAAATTGAAATAAAATGTTACTATCAGTAATGTTAAACAAGTAACTACCAGATAGTTCTAAAAACCCATTTGGAAAGGAAATTTGGCGTCCTTACCCGGCCCAGCACTGTATAGTGCCGAGGGTGTGCTGCACTGTCGGAGAAGCCGTCATTAGAAATATGTGTTTTCCTGCTACGTGTGTCAGCTGTGGCTCAGTGGGTAGCACACTCGCCTCTGAGTCAGAAGAGTGTGGGGTCAAGTCCCACTCCAGGGACTTGAGCATGTAAATCTAAGCTAACACTCCAGTGCAGTGCTAAGGGAACGCTGCACTGTCAGAGGTGCCATCTTTCGGATAAGACGTTAAACTGAGGTCCCGTCTGCTCTCCCAGGACGTCAAAGATCCCGTGGCACTATTTCGAAGAAGAGCAGGGGAGTTATCCCCGGTGTCCTGGTCAATATTTAGCCCTCAATCAACATAACAAAGAGATGATTTGGTCATTATGACATTGCTGTTTGTGGGAGCTTGCTGTGCCCAAATTAACAGCAGCTTTCCCACATTACAACACTGACAACACTCCAAAAGTACTTCATTGGCTGTAAAGCACTTTGGGAGTCCTGAGGTCATGAAAGGTGCTGTCTAAATGCAAGTCTGGTTGGAGGGCCAATTTGGCGTGGTATTGCCGCCAGCCTCGTTAAGCACGTGGCCAAACTCAGGTGCAAACTAATTTATCGGCCAACTTGTTTAGATTGCAAATCAAAGTACCAGGTAGACAGGCCCCAGCTGAAAATCTCACACCTTGGATTTGTGTAATATTAACGGACTTTGCATGAAAAGAGTACAGTTACCTCTCCATCTTTCATGAACTGTTGATACCATATCTTACCTGCACCCCTGCGTAAGTCACCCATTTCCAAGACAGTCAAAGAGACCTCTTTATCATAGAATCAGAGAAGCTATTTCGGGCCATCGTGTCCGCGCCGGCCAACCAAGGACTATCCAACCTAATCCCGCTTTCCAGCTCTTGGTCCGTAGCCCTGTAGGTTACGGCACTTCAAGTGCACCTCCAAGAATTTTTTTAATGCGTTGAGAGTTTCTGCCTTTACCACCCTTTCAGGCAGTGAGTTCCAGACCCCTACCACCCTCTGGGTGATAGAAGTTATTCTCAACTCCCCTCTAATCCTCTAACAAGTACTTTAAATCTGTGCCCCTGATATTTGACCTCTTTGCTAAGGGAAATAGGTCCTCCCTATCCTCTCTATCGCGGCCCCTCATAATGTTATATACTTCAATTGTGTCTCCTCTCAGCCTCCTCTGTTCCAAAGGGAACCACCCCAGCCTATCCAAAACTTTCCTCATAGCTAAACTTCTCCAGTCCTGGCAACGTCCCTCTGCACCCTCTCGAGTGCAATCACCTTTCCTGTAATGTGGTGAGCATTCAATGGAAGAAAGAAGTCAAGTCTTTGAAATTAGATCAGTGGTGTACAGACCCTTTACGGGCTAATAAAGCATCGTAATCCTATCCCGTTATTAATGGGGTGCTGAGTACATCACTCCTTTCACAGTATAATTCTTTTCCTGGAATGGAGGTCACAGAAGCGAACTGGGTTGAAGGAAGCCTCCGGCTTATGTTTTGTGCTCGTGAGCTGTGAGATGTATGGCCCATTGGACCATTGTCGTTTCACGCTTACAAACGTCTTTTAACGACTGGAGGTCTCCTGAAAAGGACCGTAGTAGCTGATCACTGCCGTGAAATTCCAGTCTATGCGTAGCTGTTTGATAAGCAAAAAAGAAAACAACCTCATATTTCACCCGAAGTGTGGGCCATTACGTGATAATTCTTCGCAGTAAGTTAGCAATTTTAATTTCAGTACAGTTGAGTTATCGCCCTACCTATCTAAAGGAGCCCCAGGATGAAGTGTGGTAATCAACCTGAAATGAAACTGGCAAAATCACAACAGCTATGGAGCAATTTGAAAATATAGTGGGCAACAACAGAGAAATATTAAACACTGGGAGGTATGTTCAGGTTCAGTTGCAGCTGCAGCACTTGTGTGTGCGTTTCTTACATCATTCGCTGTGGTGTTATAATGGAGTCAATGCTATGTTTAAGGTGTTTGTGTTGCAGTCAAAAGCATATTTAAATACTTTCTTCATATAGCGAGAACCATTCAATCATCATAACAAAAACTGATTATCACACCGCTATTTGTGGGAGTGATGTTGATTGAGAGATAAATATTGGCCAGGACACTGGGGATAACTCCCCTGTTCTTCTTCGAAATAGTGCCATGGGATCTTTTACATCCACCTGAGAGAACAGACAGGGCCTCAGTTTAACATCTCATCCGAAAGACAGCACTTCTGACAGTGCAGTTCCCCCTCACCGCTACACTGGCTTTTCAGGCTCGATTCGTGTGCTCAAGTCCCTGGAGTGGGACTGGAACCCACAACTTTCTGACTCAGAGTTGAGGTGTGCTACCCACTGAGCCACAGCTGACACAGAGGCGCGACAATTACCTGCTGTGTGAGGAGGGAAAAATACACACACTTTCCAAAAGGGGACAATTGAAACTGTGGAGTCTCATTCTTACAGGTAGTAAATTGTTGTTATAATGACACAATGTTATAACGTTATAACTTCAAAATGAAGTTCTGGACCTGGAATGTCATCATCATAGGCAGTCCCTCGTATTGAGGATGACTTGCTTCCTCGCCAAAAAGGGATGAGTTCACAGGTGTTTCAATGAAGGACCTAATATTTCAGATCCGAACTACATGTTGAAGGGTGGAAGATGTCTGTGCGTGGATTTTTTTAACGTATGGTGGCCGTTGCACACCAGCCACCACACGGGCTTGACAGAGCTAGGTCTTGGTCCAGTGGCAAAGGTGACCCAATACTAACTGGAGACCAGCTCTGCTGCACGGACCTAGTGCACACACATATCGCAGTGTGGGCTGGGCCCGTGCTGCCCCTGGGCTCTCGCCTCTTCTGGGCCCCGAACTCACGCCTCTCCTGGGCCCCGGTCACTTCCCTCTATGGACTCTTGCCACTCCTTCGTCCCTCCTGCTGTGCCTGCCCGCACTGCAATCAGCGACCTGGCTTCATAGCTGTCGCCCTCCAGCAGCTGCACGCACTGCTCCCTGCAGTGGTATGCCGCTGGACGCTGCTCCCTCCAATGGCCCCGGCCTATTGATGGTCTTGTAGGCCGGGACCGCGCCGATTTCCAGGCCGGGCCACCGCACATTGCTCCCTCTAATGGCCCCGGCCTGTTGATGGTCTTGTAGGCCGGGACCGCGCCGATTTCCAGGCCGGGCCACCACACATTGCTCCCTCTAATGGCCCTGGCCTGCTGATGGTCTTGAAGGCCGGGACCGCGCCGATTTCCAGGCCGGGCCACCGCACGTTGCTCCCTCTAATGGCCCTGGCCTGCTGATGGTCTTGGAACATCAAGACCCCCATGGACAACCCCAAAAGCGATAGACCGTAACGCCACATCGCCATCGTTGCCCGGGAACTCAGGCCCTACGACGTCGACTAAGTGAGACCCGGCGGGCAGGGGAAGGCCAGCTCAAAGCAAGAATAAGTTGGTCAGCCACCTCAGAGACTCCCCCTGTGGGAGAAGCAAACGTCTCATGACTCTCTGGTTCGCAGACAGCGGAAAGAGCGTGCGGCAAACCAGACTCCCCGCCTACCCTTTCCTTCAACCACTGTCTGTCCCACCTGTGACAGAGACTGTAATTCCCATATTGGACTGTTCAGTCACAAGAGAATTCACTTTTAGAGTGGAAGCAAGTCTTCCTCGATTTCGAGGGACTGCCTATGTTCATGAAATTGTTGTTAGTGATTTTTTAAATTTAAGAAAATATTAAAATGTTTTTCTTTATCTTCTTTTCTGTCTATTTTCTCTCTCTCTTTCTTAATCCAATGTTTCTTACTCTCTCTTTATTTCTCTTTCTGTACCTGATTTGACTTTAATTCACACTATTGCCTTCGCCATCATTCATCTGTTTATTTCTCTTTTCTTAAACCTCATTGGGTAAGGAGATAGACTGTTTTTCATTTTAATTCTCCGCTCCATTCCCACTCTGACCTCTCTGTCCTCAGTCTCCTATACGGTGCCAATGAAGCTCAATGTAAGCTCGAGGAACAGCACCTCATCTTTCGTTTAGGCACTTTACAGCCTTCAGGACTCAACATCGAGTTCAACAATTTCAGACCATAACCTCTGCCCCTCTTGTTTTTCCCATGGCACCTGTTGATGATCCTGCCGTTCCCATTTATACCTCATCCGCCATGGTTAACATGGCCCTTGACCGTGACCGTTCTATTTCCCACACCTCTGCTCTCACTCCTTCCCCTCCCTCTCAGAACCATGACAGGGTTCCCCTTGTCCTCACCTTTCACCCCACCAGCCTCCACATTCAACGGATCATCCTTCACCATTTCCGCCACCTCCAGCGTGATCCCACCACCAATCACATCTTCCCCTCCCCTCCCCTCTCAGCATTCCGAAGGGACCGCTTCCTCCACGACACCCTGGTCCATTCCGCAGTCACCACCAGTAACCCCTTCCCTTCCCACGGCACCTTTCCGTGCAAGCGCAGGAGGTGCAACACCTGCCCTTTTACCTCCTCCCTTCCCACTGTCCAGGGCTCCAAATACTCCTTCCAGGGCAAACAGTGGTTTACTTGTATTTCTTTCAATTTAGTATACTGTATTCGCTGCTCACGATGTGGTCTCCTCTACGTTGGGGAGACCAAGCATAGGTTGGGTGACCGCTTTGCGGAGCAGCTCTGTTCAGTCCGTAAGTGTATCCCTGAGCTTCCGGTCGCCTGTCACTTTAATTCCCTGCTCCACTCCCACTCTGATCTCTCCGTCCTCGGTCTCCGACACTCTTCCAATGAAGCTCAACGCAAGCTCAAGAAACAGCACCTCATCTTTCGTTTAGGCACTTTACAGCCTTCTAGTCTCAACATCGAGTTCAACAATTTCAGAGCGTAACCTCTGACCATCTTTGGCTCACTTTCCACCACCCCACCCCCCACCCCCAGAGCCTGTTTCTTTCTTTTTTTCTCCTTGTCTCTTATGGCAGTTGATCATTATCCCAACATTCACACCCTATCTTGACTAATGTTTTTCTAACTCCTGGCATTGCCATTTGAATTTTGGCCATTGTCCCTTTTGTCTCTCTAATCTCTCCTGTCTTCCACCCTATCACAGACCTTCCCTTTTGTTCCTTCCTTCCCTCCCCCCCTGCGCTTGCTTAAACATTTGTTGCATCTCTAACTTTTGCAAGTTCTGATGAAGGGTCACCAACCTGAAACGTTAACTCTGTTTCTCTCTCCACAGATGCTGCCTGACCTGCTGAGTATTTTCAGCATTTTCTATTTTTATTTCCGATTTCCAGCACCCGCAGTATTTTTGCTTTGTAGGCTGTGGGTCCCGTCATTCACTAAGTCCCCAGATGCTCTGTTGCCCTCGTCTCGCCGATATCAGCTTACTGCTCAGGCAACTTACAGGGAAAAAGAATTTTGAGCTGCGGGATGAGGGGAAAAAAAATCTAACAGGGCTGCCGTGAAATCTGCGACAAAATCTATTAAATATTAGTTGTACTTTAGGTGTAAATAGCACTCGTGATTAAGGAAGTCCTTCTGTCCTAATTCCGTTTGTATATTGAACGAATCCGCAGGCTCTCAATTCTCTCCCACTTCCTGTAAAGTGTGTCATGGCAAAATATGCCATGTTTGTCATTTAGTGAAGCTGACTTAATTCTGAATTAATCTGTTTGCTTGTGCGGTCTGATGGTAGGCTTGACTCCAACCGAAATGAACACTGTGAAGCCCATTAATTAGGAAAGAACTCAATAACCTGTATATTTAATTCATGCTGAAGCTCTAATGTTGAGCGGCTGAGATGAGCTTCTTCAGTTTATAAGTCATTAACTTAACACAAATGCTCATAACTCACAAATGCCCATTGCATTTTTAACGGGCATCATGTAGGTGCAACATTTACAGAAGGGTCTCATCTGGCGATGATCCGACACATACCAGTGTTATTTATGTGTAAGCACTCTAGTAATGACTCCACAAGGTAAGGTATTGTACTTGAATTGTTGTGACCTTAGTCCATTTATTGCAGCTCCGAAGTGAGGATACAGTGAGGTGAGCTCCATGTTATACTTGGTTACCTGCAGTCTGCAGGTGACCCTAAGGTCGCCACCAGTAGCGCCCTCTGGTGGTACAGGTATAGTGTATACAGTGAAAAGTTACATTCAGTGGTCTAATGTAACTGTACAAACATTATACATACACAACAACCAGAAATCCACATTTTATAAGTTTTCAGTGACTACAAGATGCACATTGCCCAATGAGGCAGGGCAGGAAACACTACTTCGAATGACATAGAATTTATAGCATGGAAACAGGCCATTGGGCCCAACTGGTCTATGTTCCACATGAGCTTCCTCCCACCCTATTTCATCAAACCCAATCAACATATCCTTCTATACCACTCTCCTGAATGTACTTGTCCAACCTCTCCTTAAATGCATCAATGCTATTTTCCCAAACCACCCCTTCTGGTAGCAAGTTCTACATTCTAACCAATCTCTAAGTAAAGACGTTTTTCCTAAATTCCCTGTTGGATTTATTAACGGCTATCTTATGTTTCTGACACCCTAGTTTTGGACTCTCCACAAGTATAAACATCTTCTCTGCATCTACCATATCATAGAAACATAGAAACATAGAAGGAGGCCATTTCGGCCCATCGTGTCTGTGCTGGCCGACATAGAGCCGCACGGACCTCGGTCAGCAGCCCTGAAAGTTACATATAAACCTATGAACAATGAACAATGGCAGAAAGGTAAAGAGCATCTGGCCCAACCAGTCCGCCCCACACAACTGCGACACCCTTTAAACTGAAACATTCTACACTCCACCCCAACCGGAGCCCTGTGATCTCCTGGGTGAGGCAAAAAACAGATAAAAACCCAGGCCAATTCCGAAAATAAAAATCGGAGAAAATTCCTCTCCGACCCATCCAGGTGAAAACTAGTCCAGGAGATCACCCTGGCCGTATTTAATTCCCTGCAGTACTTACCATCATATTTGTGCTAGCCAACACGAGGTTATCCAGTCTAATCCCAATTACCAGCTCTAGGTCCGTAACCTTGTAGGTTACTGAACTTTAAGTGCCCATCCAACCATCTCTTAAAAGTGGTGAGGGTTTCTGCATCCACCACTCTTCCAAGCAGTGAGTTCCAGATGCCCACAACCCTCTGTGTAAAGAAGCTCCACCTCAAATCTCCTCTGAACCTTCCACCAACCACCTTAACACTATGCCCCCTCGTAAAAGACCCCTCCACCAATGGAAATAGCCCCTCAATATTTTGTACACCTCGATGACCTCCTCTGTTCCAATCAGAACAAACCCAGCCTATCCAATCTGTCCTCATAACTAAGATTCTCCATTCCAGGCAGCATCCTAGTAAATCTCCTTTGCACCCTCTCCTGTGCAATCACGTCCTTCCTAGAATACAGCGACCAGAACCCCTTCATAATTTTAAAGACTTCTGTCAGGTTATTCCTCAGTCTTATTTTTTCTAGAGAAAGATCCCCAGCCTGTTCAATCTTTCCTGATAAGTTTAATCTCTCAGTATTATCTTTGTTGTGTATCTGTAAAGCATGCACTCCCATGTTCCGCCACCAGGGAGTGCATCCCCTGAAGTCCCAAGGGATCCCAGCATCCCTTGGGAGCACTGTATATAAGCCGGCCCCTAATGCCTGTTCTTCACTCTGGAGTGTCTTAATAAAGACTGAGGTCACCGTTACTTTAACCTCCCTGTTACAGACTCATCTGTGTTAGGAACACAATAACTGGCGACGAGAATACGAATCCAACGCAAAGATGCAGCAAACTGTGGGCATCCTGGAGAAGTTCTCGGAGGGTGAGGACTGGGAAGCCTATGTCGAACAGCTAGACCAGTACTTTGTAGCCAACGAGCTGGACGGAGAAGGAAGCGCTGCAAAAAGGAGAGCGGTCCTCCTCACAGTCTGCGGCGCACCGACCTACAGCCTCATGAAGAATCTTCTGGCTCCGGTGAAACCCACAGATAAGTCATATGAGGAGCTGTGTACAATGGTTCGGGAGCATCTTATCCTGAGGGAGAGCGTGCTGATGGCGAGGTATCGGTTCTACACGTGCCAGTGATCAGAAGGACAGGAAGTGGCGAGCTGCATCGCCGAGCTAAGGCGACTTGCAGGACAATGGAAGTTTGATGGCTACCTGGAGCAGATGCTCAGAGTCTTTTTTGTACAGGGCATTGGCCACGAGACCATCCTACGAAAACTTTTGACTGTAGAGACACCGACCCTCAGTAAGGCCATTGCGATAGCACAGGCGTTTATGTCCACCAGTGATAACACCAAACAAATCTCTCAGTGCACAAGTGCAAGCAATGTTCATAAATTAACTGGAACTGTGCTTGCGAGCAGAAATATACAGGGCAGAACCCACGAGTCTGCAACTTCCAGCAGGCCTCAGGTGACCCAGATGACTCAGAGTCCGCAACAAAGGATGAATGCAAGGCAATTCACACCTTGTTGGCGTTGTGGAGGCTTCCATTCAGCCTATTCATGATGCTTGAAAGGGTATGTTTGCAAGAGCTGTGGAACAAAGGGGCACCTCTAACGAGCTTGCAGATAAATTGCACCACCACATGGCAGAGGAAGATCGGTCCAAAGTGGATCAAAGCAATTTCGAGCCTCAGAGAGAGGAGGCAGATGCTGAAGTACACGGGGTGCACACATTTTCGACAAAATGTCCACCTATAATGCTAAATGTAAAATTGAATGGCTTACCTGTAGCCATGGAACTGGACACTGGCGGCAGCCAATCCATCATGAGTAAAAAGATGTTTGAGAGACTGTGGTGCAATAAGGCACTCAGACCAGCCCTGAGCCCCATCCACACGAAACTGAGAATGTACACCAAAGAGCTTATCACTATTCTGGGCAATGCCATGGTCAAGGTCACCTACAAGGGCACGGTGCACGAAGTGACATTCTAGATTGTCCCAGGCGATGGCCCCACACTGCTTGGAAAGAGCTGGCTGGGCAAAATCCGCTGGAACTGGTTAACTCTGTTTCTCTCTCCACAGATGCTGCCTGACCTGCTGAGTATTTTCAGCATTTTCTATTTTTATTTCCGATTTCCAGCACCCGCAGTATTTTTGCTTTGTAGGCTGTGGGTCCCGTCATTCACTAAGTCCCCAGATGCTCTGTTGCCCTCGTCTCGCCGATATCAGCTTACTGCTCAGGCAACTTACAGGGAAAAAGAATTTTGAGCTGCGGGATGAGGGGAAAAAAAATCTAACAGGGCTGCCGTGAAATCTGCGACAAAATCTATTAAATATTAGTTGTACTTTAGGTGTAAATAGCACTCGTGATTAAGGAAGTCCTTCTGTCCTAATTCCGTTTGTATATTGAACGAATCCGCAGGCTCTCAATTCTCTCCCACTTCCTGTAAAGTGTGTCATGGCAAAATATGCCATGTTTGTCATTTAGTGAAGCTGACTTAATTCTGAATTAATCTGTTTGCTTGTGCGGTCTGATGGTAGGCTTGACTCCAACCGAAATGAACACTGTGAAGCCCATTAATTAGGAAAGAACTCAATAACCTGTATATTTAATTCATGCTGAAGCTCTAATGTTGAGCGGCTGAGATGAGCTTCTTCAGTTTATAAGTCATTAACTTAACACAAATGCTCATAACTCACAAATGCCCATTGCATTTTTAACGGGCATCATGTAGGTGCAACATTTACAGAAGGGTCTCATCTGGCGATGATCCGACACATACCAGTGTTATTTATGTGTAAGCACTCTAGTAATGACTCCACAAGGTAAGGTATTGTACTTGAATTGTTGTGACCTTAGTCCATTTATTGCAGCTCCGAAGTGAGGATACAGTGAGGTGAGCTCCATGTTATACTTGGTTACCTGCAGTCTGCAGGTGACCCTAAGGTCGCCACCAGTAGCGCCCTCTGGTGGTACAGGTATAGTGTATACAGTGAAAAGTTACATTCAGTGGTCTAATGTAACTGTACAAACATTATACATACACAACAACCAGAAATCCACATTTTATAAGTTTTCAGTGACTACAAGATGCACATTGCCCAATGAGGCAGGGCAGGAAACACTACTTCGAATGACATAGAATTTATAGCATGGAAACAGGCCATTGGGCCCAACTGGTCTATGTTCCACATGAGCTTCCTCCCACCCTATTTCATCAAACCCAATCAACATATCCTTCTATACCACTCTCCTGAATGTACTTGTCCAACCTCTCCTTAAATGCATCAATGCTATTTTCCCAAACCACCCCTTCTGGTAGCAAGTTCTACATTCTAACCAATCTCTAAGTAAAGACGTTTTTCCTAAATTCCCTGTTGGATTTATTAACGGCTATCTTATGTTTCTGACACCCTAGTTTTGGACTCTCCACAAGTATAAACATCTTCTCTGCATCTACCATATCATAGAAACATAGAAACATAGAAGGAGGCCATTTCGGCCCATCGTGTCTGTGCTGGCCGACATAGAGCCGCACGGACCTCGGTCAGCAGCCCTGAAAGTTACATATAAACCTATGAACAATGAACAATGGCAGAAAGGTAAAGAGCATCTGGCCCAACCAGTCCGCCCCACACAACTGCGACACCCTTTAAACTGAAACATTCTACACTCCACCCCAACCGGAGCCCTGTGATCTCCTGGGTGAGGCAAAAAACAGATAAAAACCCAGGCCAATTCCGAAAATAAAAATCGGAGAAAATTCCTCTCCGACCCATCCAGGTGAAAACTAGTCCAGGAGATCACCCTGGCCGTATTTAATTCCCTGCAGTACTTACCATCATATTTGTGCTAGCCAACACGAGGTTATCCAGTCTAATCCCAATTACCAGCTCTAGGTCCGTAACCTTGTAGGTTACTGCACTTTAAGTGTCCATCCAACCATCTCTTAAAAGTGGTGAGGGTTTCTGCATCCACCACTCTTCCAAGCAGTGAGTTCCAGATGCCCACAACCCTCTGTGTAAAGAAGCTCCACCTCAAATCTCCTCTGAACCTTCCACCAACCACCTTAACACTATGCCCCCTCGTAAAAGACCCCTCCACCAATGGAAATAGCCCCTCAATATTTTGTACACCTCGATGACCTCCTCTGTTCCAATCAGAACAAACCCAGCCTATCCAATCTGTCCTCATAACTAAGATTCTCCATTCCAGGCAGCATCCTAGTAAATCTCCTTTGCACCCTCTCCTGTGCAATCACGTCCTTCCTAGAATACAGCGACCAGAACCCCTTCATAATTTTAAAGACTTCTGTCAGGTTATTCCTCAGTCTTATTTTTTCTAGAGAAAGATCCCCAGCCTGTTCAATCTTTCCTGATAAGTTTAATCTCTCAGTATTATCTTTGTTGTGTATCTGTAAAGCATGCACTCCCATGTTCCGCCACCAGGGAGTGCATCCCCTGAAGTCCCAAGGGATCCCAGCATCCCTTGGGAGCACTGTATATAAGCCGGCCCCTAATGCCTGTTCTTCACTCTGGAGTGTCTTAATAAAGACTGAGGTCACCGTTACTTTAACCTCCCTGTTACAGACTCATCTGTGTTAGGAACACAATAACTGGCGACGAGAATACGAATCCAACGCAAAGATGCAGCAAACTGTGGGCATCCTGGAGAAGTTCTCGGAGGGTGAGGACTGGGAAGCCTATGTCGAACAGCTAGACCAGTACTTTGTAGCCAACGAGCTGGACGGAGAAGGAAGCGCTGCAAAAAGGAGAGCGGTCCTCCTCACAGTCTGCGGCGCACCGACCTACAGCCTCATGAAGAATCTTCTGGCTCCGGTGAAACCCACAGATAAGTCATATGAGGAGCTGTGTACAATGGTTCGGGAGCATCTTATCCTGAGGGAGAGCGTGCTGATGGCGAGGTATCGGTTCTACACGTGCCAGTGATCAGAAGGACAGGAAGTGGCGAGCTGCATCGCCGAGCTAAGGCGACTTGCAGGACAATGGAAGTTTGATGGCTACCTGGAGCAGATGCTCAGAGTCTTTTTTGTACAGGGCATTGGCCACGAGACCATCCTACGAAAACTTTTGACTGTAGAGACACCGACCCTCAGTAAGGCCATTGCGATAGCACAGGCGTTTATGTCCACCAGTGATAACACCAAACAAATCTCTCAGTGCACAAGTGCAAGCAATGTTCATAAATTAACTGGAACTGTGCTTGCGAGCAGAAATATACAGGGCAGAACCCACGAGTCTGCAACTTCCAGCAGGCCTCAGGTGACCCAGATGACTCAGAGTCCGCAACAAAGGATGAATGCAAGGCAATTCACACCTTGTTGGCGTTGTGGAGGCTTCCATTCAGCCTATTCATGATGCTTGAAAGGGTATGTTTGCAAGAGCTGTGGAACAAAGGGGCACCTCTAACGAGCTTGCAGATAAATTGCACCACCACATGGCAGAGGAAGATCGGTCCAAAGTGGATCAAAGCAATTTCGAGCCTCAGAGAGAGGAGGCAGATGCTGAAGTACACGGGGTGCACACATTTTCGACAAAATGTCCACCTATAATGCTAAATGTAAAATTGAATGGCTTACCTGTAGCCATGGAACTGGACACTGGCGGCAGCCAATCCATCATGAGTAAAAAGATGTTTGAGAGACTGTGGTGCAATAAGGCACTCAGACCAGCCCTGAGCCCCATCCACACGAAACTGAGAATGTACACCAAAGAGCTTATCACTATTCTGGGCAATGCCATGGTCAAGGTCACCTACAAGGGCACGGTGCACGAAGTGACATTCTAGATTGTCCCAGGCGATGGCCCCACACTGCTTGGAAAGAGCTGGCTGGGCAAAATCCGCTGGAACTGGCATGACATCCGAGCGCTATCACATGTCGATGAGGCCTCATGTCCCCAGGTTCTTAACAAATTTCCTTCCTTTTTGGGCCAGGCATTGAAAACATTTCCGGGGCGAAGGTAAGCATCCACTCAGTCCCAGAGGCACGACACATTCACCACAAGGCGCGAGCGGTACCTCACATGATGAGGGAGAGAGTGGAAATCGAGCTGGACAGGCTGCAATGCGAGCGTATCATCTCCCCAGTGGAATTCAGCGAGTGGGCCAGCCCGATTGTTCCAGTACTCAAAAGTGATGGCACGGTCAGGGTTTTGTGGCGATTATAAAGTAACTATGAATCGTTTCTCACTACGGGACCAATACCCACTACCTATGGCAGACGACCTCTTTGCGATGCTGGCAGGAGGCAAGCTGTTCACCAAGCTCGCCCTGACTTTGGCCTACATGACGCAGGAGCTGGAGGAGTCTTCAAAAGGCCTTCACCTGCTTCAACACGAACAAGGTACTGTTCATCTACAACAGATGCCCGTTTGGAATTCGGTCGGCTGCAGCGATCTTCCAGAGAAACTTGGAGAGCCTACTCAAGTCGGTACCGCGCACGGTGGTTTTTCAGGAAGATATATTGGTCATGGGTCGGGACACCGTCGAGCACCTACAAAACCTGGAGGAGGTCCTCCAGCGACTGGATCGCGTAGGGCTGCAGCTGAAGAGGTCGAAATGTGTCTTCATGGCAACAGAAGTGGAGTTTTTGGGGAGAAAGTTCAAGGCGGATGGCATTCAGCCCACAGACGCCAAGACAGAGGTTATCAGGAACACGCCCAGGCCACAGAACGTCACGGAGCTGCGGTCATTCCTGGGACTCCTCAACTAATTTTGTAACTTCCTACTGGGGTAAAGCACCCTCTTAGAGCCCCTACATGTGTTATTGCGTAAAGGTGAGAACTGGGTATGGGGAAAAAAAACAAGTAATTGCTTTTGAGAAAACCAGAAACATTTTATGCTCCAACAAGCTGCTTGTATTGTATAACCCGTGTAAAAGACTTGTGCTGGCATGTGATGCATCGTCGTACGGAGTCGGGTGTGTATTACAACAAGCTAACATTGCGGGGAAGTTGTAACCTGTCGCCTATTCCTCCAGCAGTCTGTCTAAGGCCGAGAGGACCTACAGCATGATTGAGAAAGAGGCATTAGCATGTGTGTTCGGGGTAAAGAAAATGCATCAGTACCTGTTTGGCACCAAATGTGAGCTGGAAACCAATCACAAGCCCCTCATATCACTGTTCGCTGAAAACAAGGGGATAAATACTAATGCCTCAGCCCGCATACAAAGGTGGGCACTCGCGCTATCCGTGCATAACTAAACCATCCGCCACAGGCCAGGCACCGAGAACTGTGCGGATGCTCTCAGTCGACTACCATTGCCCACCACGGGGGTGGAAATGGCACAGCCTGCAAACTTGTTGATGGTGGCGCAGCCCGCAGACTTGTTGATGGTAATCGAAGTGTTTGAAAATGATAAATCACCTGTCACGGCCCGCCAGATTAGGACTTGGACCAGCCAAGATCCTCTGCTGTCCCTAGTAAAAAACTGTGCACTGCATGGGAGCTGGGCCAGCATCCCCGTTGAAATGCAAGAGCTAATCAAGCTGTTCCAGCGGCGAAAGGACGAGTTGTCCATTCAGGCAGACTGCCTGTTGTGGGGTAACCGCGTGATGCTACCTAAAAAGGGCAGTGAGACATTCATCTCGGATCACCACAGCACACACCCGGGTACAGTAATGACGAAAGTGATAGCCAGATCACACGTGTGGTGGCCCGGTATCGACTCTGACTTAGAGTGCTGTGTACGGCAATGCAGCGTGTGTGCTCAGTTGAGCAACGTGACCAGAGCGGCACCACTAAGTTTGTGGTCCTGGCCCTCCAGACCATGGTCGAGGATCCATGTTGACTATGCGGGCCTGTTTCTCAGTAAAATGTTCCTGGTGGTGGTGGATGCTTTTTCAAAATGGATCGAATGTGAAATAATGTCGGGAAGCACTGTCACCGCCACCATTGAAAGCCTGAGGGCCATGTTTGCCACCCACGGCCTGCCTCATATACTGGTCAGTGACAACAGGCCATGTTTCACCAGTGCCGAATTTAACAATTCATGACCCGCAATGGAATCAAAGATGTCACCTAGGCCCCGTTTAAGCCAGCCTCCAATGGGCAGGCAGAGCGGGCAGTACAATCAATCAAACAGAGCCTAAAACGAGTCACAGAAGGCTCACTCTAAACCCGCCTGTCCCGAGTACTGCTCAGCTACCGCACGAGACCCCACTCGCTCACAGTGGTGCCCCCGGCTGAGCTACTCATGAAAAGGTCACTTAAAACCAGACTCTCGCTGGTTCACCCCAACCTGCATGATCAGGTAGAGAGCAGGCGGCAGCAACAAAATGTAAACGATGGTCGCGCCACTGTGTGATCGGAAATTGATCTGAATGACCCTGTGTATGTGCTAAACTATGGACATGGTCCCAAGTGGACTTGTGCACGGTGATAGCTAAAGAAGGGATAAGTGTTTGTAGTCAAACTAGACAATGGACAAATTTTCAGAAAGCACCTGGACCAAACAAAGCTGCGGTTCACAGACTGCCCTGAACAACCCACAGCAGACACCACCTTTTTTGAGCCCACAACACACACCCAAAGGATCAACGACACCACCCCGGACCAGGAAATCAAACCCATCACGCCCAACAGCCCAGCAAGGCCAGGCTCACCTAGCAGCCCTGCAGGGCCAACAACACGCCAGCCCAGCGAGGGCACAGCCAACACACCAGAACAGACATTTGTACCGAGGCGGTCCACCAGGGAAAGAAAGGCTCCCGACCGCCTCACCTTGTAAATAGTTTTCACTTTGACTTTGGGGGGAGTGATGTTGTGTATCTGTAAAGTATGCACTCTCATGTTCCGCCACCAGGGAATCCCAGCATCCCTTGGGAGCACTGTATATAAGCAGGTCCCTAAGGCCTGTTCCTCACTCTGGAGTGTCTTAATAAAGACTGAGGTCACCGTTACTTTAACCTCCCTGTGTGCAGTCTCATCTGTGTTAGGAACACAATAACCTTAGTAAATCTTTTGTGCATCTTCTCCAGAGGCTCTACATCCTTACTGTAATGTGCAGACCAGAACCGTACAAAGTGTGGCGTTTTTTTTTTAAACGTCCCGGGATGTGGGCATCGCTGGCAAGGCTGGCATTTATTGTTCATCCCTAATTGCCTTTGAGAAGATGGTGATGAGCCACCTTCTGGAACCGCTGCAGTCCGTATGGTGAAGGTTCTCCCACTGTGCTGTTAGGGAGGGTGTTCCAGGATTTTGACCCATACTCAATACAAATTTAGCATAAATTCCCTGCTTTTAAATTCTATTCCTCTAGAAATGAATTTTTTCATGGCCTTGTTAACTTGCGTTGCTACTTTTAATGAGCTGTGAATGTGTCCCCCTAGTTCTCTTTTTGCCTCTTCCCCATTCAGACTCTTAATTCCCAAGCACTAAGTGGCCTCCTTATTCCTCCTACCAAAATGCACCACCTCACACTTATCTATATTGTAATTAATTCGCCATTTGCATGACCATTCCACACGTTTGATCTTGTATCTTGTATTCAGGCCATCCGCCACCCATTGCGATCCAACTTCCCTCCTTCCTATCCTGAAGATTCTGACTAATACCGGGATATGGTTCCACAGGCACAACTCATTATACTATGCTCTAACCTTTAATGTAATGACCCCGACAGCACAGCATGTGAACACTTCGATAATGGCCCTGAAATTCCGATGTCCCGGGCTCGTACGAAGTTCCTACAGACCTGGAAAGGTATCGGAAAAGCCAGGTTTCAGCGCGCAATGCGCATGAGCTGAAAACCGGCTTTTCCGATCTGTCAAATTTCTGGCTTGACAAACCTCATGCATGTCGGGAGCGAGGACACTTGCAGGGCAAAATTTCCGATATTTACGAATATCTAGCCCAGCAAATCTCCTTTAAAATCTTGTGCCTGCAACAGCAGGCGTATAGCCTACTTTTACAGGCGCAAGTGTTTAAAAATACATAAAACATTAAAATTAAATTAAATAAACACATATGAAAACATACTTTATTGTTAAAAACCCTCCCCACTACGGTAAGTTTATTTTAAGGCATCTTTAAAAAAAGTCAGGAAAATATTATTTTTTATAAGAACTTTAATTTAAATGATTCTTAAATATGTCGTGTACTTTTCTATTTTTTATTGATTTTTTGTGTGTTTGGGGGGTGGGGTTCTCATTCATGATAATGGGAACCCTTAGAGTTCCCATTATTATGAATGAGAAAATACTGCACCTTGATTGGCTGCCCAGAGCCATGTGACTACAGCTCCAGCCCTGCGCACGTCCCAACGCACACGCGCTCTGATGCGTAGGAGTGAAGGCTTCAGGCTCGGAAGTTCGAGCGAGCGCTGCAGCAACAGGTAAGTGCACAGTTTTTTCATCTTTTTTCTTTGGTTTGCCCACGGGAAGACCTCTAGCGGAATTGCAGGCCCGTTGACTTTGTGCGATGGCGTGAAATGGGCGACTTGGCAGCTTGTTTTACATCTCTCCCGATGACTTCAGTGGAAATCAAAATTGAGACAGTTGCAAAATGGCCTGCCATTTTCTACCGCCCGTTTTACACTATCCCACAAAGTCCAGAATTGGCAGGCCGATGCCTCCAACCGCAAACATTTCTACGGAAGTACCTGGTGGTCCCGGAGGTTCGGAGACCTCTGATCCTGGGCCTCTATGCATAGGCCTGTGTAGAGGACCCACGTTTCCCAGGGAGCTAAGCGATTCGTATGCATTGCTGGGATCATGTGGGCCAGTCCAACCGATTCAAATAGGGCTATTCCCATTCATACTTTTGGTGAGTTCCATTTCAACGGAGCTGCCAAAAGCATAAATGGGAATATGCCAAAAATACACAAATGCATTAATTAAATTTAAAAAACACATTACATATTTAAAATTAATTAAAATGCGAAATTAATTAAATATTTTATGCAAAAATTTAATTATTTGAATATGTTTTAACAGGGCTAAAAATAAACTTACCTTAATGGACTGGGTTTTTAACATGTAAATGAGTGATAATTTTTATTTTTTATTTTTAAACTCTTACGCTGGTAAAAGCTGGCCTTGCACCTGCTTTTACCAGGTGTAAGAATTTGAAGGACATTTGCCGGGCAGGAGTCGGGGAAATAGTCCAACTCTCCACCCGCGGAGGACCTCTTCCTTCGGGTGCGGTGGATCTGACAAGAGGATTCCTGACAGATCGCAAGTTCCGGGTTTAGGCGGATGCGCTTCGCGTACCTAAACCCAGAACTTGCGGGACCCCGATGGGCGCGTGTGAATTCAGGCCCAAGCTCTATCCCAATTTGTTTGTTTGAAATTTCCCTTTCTGCTATTTCAGCAGAGGCATGAACCTGTTTTAAAATATACGGGTTACTGCCTCAACAATTGCACAAACACCTAATGCATTATATGTTCATAGACTAGAATCTCACACTTTAATTTCAAGGTGCATGTATTTTGACTCGAAACTCCGAAACATCAAGCGAGCCCCAGGTGGGCAGAGGAAACGTTTCAAGGACACCCTCAAAGCCTCCTTGATAAAGTGCAACATCCCCACCGACACCTGGGAGACCCTGGGCAAAGACCACCCTAAGTGGAGGAAGAGCATCCGGGAGGGTGCTGAGCACCTTCAATCTCGTCGCCAAGAGCATGAGAAACCAAACGCAGACAGCGGAAGTACCGTACGTCAAACCAGACTTCCACCCACCCTTTCCTTCAACGACTTTCTGTCCCACCTGTGACAGAGACTGTAATTCCCATATTGGACTGTTCAGTCACCTGAGAACTCACTTTTGGAATGGAAGCAAGTCTTCCTCGATTTCGAGGGACTGCCTATGATGATGGTGATGATTTTGACCAGTTTGATGCACCAGACTACTGACAGGCAATCTTCCAATATTAACAGGGATAGTGTGATGATGAGTGAATTTTGTATCTACAGTGTGTTTTTCTTTCATTTTTGAGGAGAATGTTGTATTCAGTGAGTCAAGGATTGCTTCCTTAAAGAATAGTGATCGGTGCCATTGGTTCTTTGAAAATAGATGGGAATAATCCCAATCCATTTAAGGTTTCCGATATGCGCTTATCCAGTTGATAACAGGTCCAAGTTTCACAACCTTTAGGAGAGTCGAGATGACTGTAGCGTTATAAGAACATAAAAACATAAGAATTAGGAGCAGGGGTCGGCCATTCGGGACTGCTCCACCATCCAATAAAATCATGGCTGATCTTCTACCTCAACTCCACTTTCCTGCACTATCACCATAATCCCTTGATTCCCTTAATATCCAAAAATCTATCGATCTCTGTGTTGAATATACTCAACGACTGAGCCTCCACAGCCCTCTGGGGGTAAAGAATTCCAAAGATTCACTACCCTCTGAGTGAAAAAAATTCTCCTCATCTCAGTCCTAAATGGTCGACCCCATATTCTGAGACTGTGACCCCTGGTTCTAGACTCCCCAGCCAGAGGAAACATCCTCCCTGCATCTACACTGTCAAGCCCTGTAAGAATTTTGTATGTTTCAGGGAGATCACCTCTCATTCTTCCAGAGGTGATCTCCCTGAAACTCTAGAGAATATAGGCCTAGTCTACTGAATCTCTCCTCATAGGATAATCCCCACCATCCCAGGAAACAGTCTGGTGAACCTTTGCTGCGCTCCCTCATGGCAATATATCCTTCCTTAGGTAAGGAGATCAAAACTGTACACAATACTCCAGGTGCGGTCTCACCAGGGCCCTATATAATTGCAGTAAGGCGTCTTTACTCTTATACTCAAATCCTCTTGTAATAAAGACCAACATACCATTTGCATTTTTATTTACTTGCTGTAGCTGCATGTTAACTTTCAATGATTGATGTACAAGGACGCCCAGTTTTACACCTTGGGCCCGAAATTGGTTGATATACCGCCCCCTACTGCCCACGTACCGCCAGCGTACCGCCCAAAAATGCGATTTTGGTCAAAAACCATCTATATACCACCAACATACCGCTGGGCGGAATATTCATCATTGACATACCACCGAGCGGAATGCACACCCTCCGCCATGCAGGAACGGCAGCAGATCGCCCAAAAAGTGCAATTTTCATCGCATACCGCTGAAATACCACTTGAGCTGCATGCCGTCCTGGAAAAGGTGGTTTTATGCGGCGTTAAATGGGCGGGAATGGGCAGTAGTGATTGGAGCTGCCATTTTGGAAATCGGGAATTGTCAGCTAAAGCAGCACCTCTGTATTTCTGAGGTGAACAGTGACTTTACAGTGCGACTTAGATTGGAGAAGCTATTTTTATTGTTACTGTGTAACTTATTAAGATAGAAGGTATTATATATGAATAAAGCATACATGTGACCAGATACTGTGAGCTCAAAGTAAAGTGTGAACTTAATCTTTTATTACAGGTCTCCAGAGTGCCTCTCCAGCCTGTGAGGCCTCCTTAAGTACAGGTGCTCCCAAGGGATTGTGGGATCCCCTTGGGACTCCAGGGGATGAGCCCTCTTGTGGTTACACAAAGTATTTACAGGTTTACATATATAACAACACCCCCCCCCCCCCAAAGACAATAGTGTAACTATTTACAAGATGAGTCAATCTGGGGTCTTTCTTTCCCTGGTTGATCGTCTCGGTGCAAATACTGGTTTTGGTGAGTTGTTTGTTGGGCCCTCGCTGAGCTGCTGTGCAGCTGGCCTTGCTGGGCTGCCTGGTGTGGTGAGTCCTGCTGGGCTGCTGCGGGTGATGGGTTCTGTTTCGTGGTCAACCGCTGTGTCGGTTGCCACTGGTGTGTGTGTTGGGGGGGGTCAAATAAGGTAGGGCCTAATGTGGGTTTCTCAGGATAGTCCGTGAATCTGAGTTTGGTTTGGTCCAAGTGTTTCCTGTAGATGAGTCCATTTGAAAGTTTAACCCGAAATACCCTACTCCCCTCTTTGGCCACAACAGTGCCGGGAAACCACTTGGGATTTGTCCATAGTACACCACAAATACAGGATCATTCATTTCAATTTCGCGTGACACATTTGCGCTATCATGATATGTACTTTGTTGAAGCCGCCTGCTCTCTACCTGTTCGTGTAGATCAGGGTGGACTAACAACGACCTTGTCTTAAGTGCCCTTTTCATGAGCAGTTCAGCGGGTGGAATCCCAGTGAGCGAGTGGGGTCTCGTACGGTAACTAAGCAGGACTCGGGATAGGCAAGTCTGCAGTGAGCGTTCAGTTACCCTCTTCAAGCTCCGCTTGATTGTTTTGCACTACTCTCTCTGCCTGACCATTGGATGCAGGTTTGAACGGGGCAGATGTAACATGTTTGATCCCATTGCGGGTCATGAACTTTCTGAACTTGGCACTGGTGAAACACGGCCCGTTGTCACTCACAAGGACATCAGGCAGGCCGTGCATGGCAAACATGGCCCGCAGGCTTTCAGTGGTGGCAGCGGACGTGCTTGCCGACATTATCTCACATTCAATCCACTTGGAGTACGCATCTACAACCACTAGGAACATTTTTCCCATGAACGGGGCTGCATAGTCGACATGGACCCTAGACCATGGTTTGGAGGGCCAAGACCATAAACTTAGTGGTGCCTCCCTGGGTGGATTGCTTAACTGTGAACATGTGTTACATTTGTGCACGCAGGACTCTAAGTCCGCATCGATACCGGGCCACCACACGTGGGATCTGGCTATCGCTTTCATCATTACAATATCTGGGTGAATACTGTGGAGATCACTAATGAAGGTGTCCCTGCCCTTTTTTGGCACCACTACCCGATTGCCCCACAGAAGGCAGTCTGCCTGTATAGACATTTCATCTTTGCGCCGCTGGTACGGCTTTATCTCTTCCTGCATTTCCAATGGGACACTGGACCAGCTCCCGTGAAGCAAACAATTTTTTACTCGGGACAGTAAGGGATCCTGGCTCGTCCAGGTTCTAATCTGCCAGGCGGTAACAGGTGATTGCTCACTCTCGAACGCTTCCATTACCATGACTAAATCTGCGGGCTGTGCCATTTCCACCCCCGTGGTGGGCAATGGCAGCCTACTGAGAGCATCGGCACAGTTTTCTGTGCCTGGCCTGTGGTGGATGGCGTAGTTGTATGCGGACAACGTGAGCGCCTATCTCTGGATGTGGGCAGATGCATTCATATTTATCCCCTTACTTTTGGAAAAAAAGGGCTATCAGTGGCTTGTGGTCAGTTTCCAATTCAAATTTGAGCCCAAACAGCTATTGATGCATTTTTTTTACCCCATAAACACACGCTAACGCTTATTTTTCAATCATGGTGCAGGCTCTCTCAGCCTTAGACAGACTTCTGGATGCATAAGCAACCAGTTGCAATTTCCCAGATTCATTAGCTTACTGCAAAACATACCCGACACCGTATCACAACGCATCACATGCTACTACCAAACACTTACATGGATCATGTAACAAGCAATTTATTTGAGCATAACACTTTTCTAGCTTTTACAAAGGCATTTTCTTGGCTTTTACCCCATACCCATTCGTCTCCCTTATGCAGTAAGGCCTGCAGTGGTTCTAACAGTGTGCTGAGACCCAGTAAGAAGTTGCCAAAGTAGTTTAGGAGTCCTCGAAATGACTGCAGATCCGTCACGGTCTGTGGCCTCAGTGCGTTCTCGATTGCCTCCGTCTTCGAACCAGTGGACCTGATGCCGTCCACCGCGATTCTTTTCTCCAGGAATCCACTTCAGGCGGCAGGAAAACGCACTTCGAGTGTTTTAACCTGAGCCCCACACAGTTGAATCGACTAAGAACCCCCTCCAGGTTCTGCAGATGCTCGACTGGGTCCCGACCTGTAACCAAGGTGTCGTCCTGGAAGACCACCGTGCACGGGACCGACTTCAGTAAGCTTTCCATGTTTCTCCCAAACGGGCTTCTGTTGTAAATGAAGAGACCTTTATGCGTGTTGATGCAGTTGAGGCCCTTCGATGATTCCTCCAGCTCTTGCGTCATGTAGGCCGAGGTCAAGTCCAGCTTCGTGAACGTCTTTCCTCCTGCCAGCGTCGCAAATAGGTCATCTGCCTTTGGTAGTGGGTATTGATCCTGCAGGGAGAAACGATTGATAGTTACTTTGTAATCACCACAGGTTCTGACGGAGCCGTCTCCCTTGAGGACTGGAACAATCGGACTGACCCACTTGTTGAATTCGATCGGCGAAATGCTGCCCTCTCGTTTCAGCCAGTCCTGCTCAATCTCCACCCTCTCTCTCGTCATGTACGGTCCCGCTCTCGCCTTGTGATGGATGGGTCGCACCTCCGGAATTAGGTGGATCTGCACTTTTGCTCCTTGCAACTTCCCGATGCCTGGTTCAAACCGCGAGGAGAACTTGTTTAAGACCTGGGCACTTGAAGTGTCGTCGACGGACGAGAGCGCTCGAACGTTGTTCCAGTTCCAGCATATCTTTCCCAGCCAGCTCCTGCCGAGCAGCGTGGGGCCATCGCCTGGTACCACCCAGAGTGGTAACTTGTGCACCGCTTCATTGTAGGAGACCTTTACGGTAGCACTGCCGATTAAATGAATCAGTTCCTTTGTGTAAGTTCTCAGTTTAGTGCGAATGGGAGTCAGGACTGGCCTTGAGGCCTTGCTGCACCACAATTTATTGAAAGTCTTTTTGCTCATAATGGACTGGCTCGCACTCGTGTCCAGCTCCATTGACACCGGGAGTCCATTTAATTCAACCTTCAGCTTTATCGGGGGACACTTTGTGGTAAATGTGTGCACCCCATATACCTCTGCCTCCTCGGTCTGAGACTCTAGTTTGTCGTGATCCACCGTGGATCTGTCCTCCTCTGCAACGTGGTGGTTTGCAGGATTAGCAGGGTTTGCAGCTCGCCTGCACACTCGGAGATGCCCCATTGTTCCACAGCCCTTGCAAATGAATCCTTTGAAGCGGCATGAATGGAAATGATGATCACCCCCGCAGCGCCAACAAGGTGTTAGTGGCCTTGCACTCATCACCCTTGATGGTGGACTCTGAGACATCTGCGGACGTGCAGCTGCAGGCATGTGAGGCCTGCCCTGTACGTTGCGATTCGAAAACAACATTACTTTGTTCACAGTCCGTGTAGCAGCACTCGTGTGCTGAGAGATTTGCTTGGTATTGTCACTGGTGGCAATAAACGCCTGGGCTATCGCTGTGGCTTTACTCAAGGTTGGGGGTCTCTACATTCAAAAGTTTGCAAAATATCACTTCATGGCCAATGCCAAGTACGAAGAAGTCCCTGAGCATGTGCTCCAAATGTCCTTCAAATTCACAATGTCCTGCAAGGCGTCTTAGCTCGGCGACATAGCTCACCACTTCCTGGCCTTCGGACCTTTTGTAGGTGTAGAACCGATACCTCGCCATCAGAACGCTTTCCTTCGGGTTCAGATGCTCCCGGACCAGAGTGCACAAATCATCGTACGATTTCTCTGTGGGTTTAGCTGGAGCAAGCAGCTTTTTCATGAGGCCATACGTTGGTACCCCACAAACGGCGAGGAGAATCGCCCTTCGTTTGGCAGCATTCGCTTCTCCTTCCAGCTCGTTGGCCACGAAGTATTGGTCGAGTCGTTCCACGAAGGTTTCCCAATCAGCTCCCTCCAAAAATTTCTCCAGGATGCCCACTGTTCTCTGCATCGTTAGGTTCATCATCTGTAATCTCGTCGCCAGATGTTATGTATGAATAAAGAGTCTGACCAGATACTGTGAGCTCAAAGTAAAGTGTGACCTTAGTCTTTTATTACAGGTATCCAGAGTGCCTCGTCAGCCTGTGAGGCCTCCTTAAGTACAGGTGCTCCCAAGGGATTGTGGGATCCCTTGGGACTCCAGGGGATGAGCCCTCAGGTGGTTACACAAGGTATTTACAGGTCTACATATGTAACAGAAGATATTTTAGTTAAATTTTTTTCATCGAAAAATATTGTGGAGATTTAAAAAGAATGCGGTCTGTATTATCTCAGCCTGTACTGCTGACTACCTAGCTAATGGAGGATCCAGATGTGAGCAGGTTTATAGAGCAGTTACAAGGGTAATGGAGGAGGTCGCAGACTGATGATGATGAGGAGGAGGAGGAGGAGGAGCAGACCTTACCCACAAAGGATTTTCAGGGAGAAGCGCTCATACTTGGACCTGACCGATCGAAGGCTGCGCTTCCGAAAACAGGTGATCAATGAGATTTGCCAGCTCATTAAGGCAGACCTGCAGCCCAGTACCACCAACATTACTGCACTCTCTGTCAAGGTGAAGACTGCAGCACTTTCCTTTTATGCATGCGGCTCTTTTCAGGCATCAGCTGGGGACATATACAGTATTTCTCAGCACACTACTCATGGGTGCATTCGACAGGTGACCAAAGCATTGTATGCACACTTGATGTAATTTATAAACTTCCCAATGACCAGGGAGGCACAGAGTGACAGGGCTTTGGGATTTGCAGGCATTGCCTGGGACCCTGATGACTGTTACCCCAAAAGTTTGACGTTGAACAAGAGTGCTTAAATTCAATTCACACGTTTATATAAAAATCTCAAAAATATACAACAATTTAAAAACTTTGTAAAATGTATAACTATAAAACAACTTTAACAACTTCAATAACAACTTTAACAAAACTTTAACAACGTTAATAACTTCAATAAAACTTTTACAACTTTAATAAACTTTTACAAATCAAACTTCAATTACAACAAAAAGACTCTTTACTTTCCTCGGCCATGACCTCTGCCCCGTCCACACCACACCACCACCCTTGGGACTATTCCCCTCTTTCTTATTCCTGCCCTTCCCTTTCCCACTGCCCCTGAGCCCGGACCTCCCTGTGTTGGTACCAAGCCGGCGTGCAGCACAGCACCCCAAGTGCTGTTACTGTCGTTGGAGATCAGGCATTGCAGACACAATAATTGGGGCCTCAGGAGAAGCTTGCGATATGGAAGGTACAGCTTCAGTGCTGGGAGATGGTGTCAGCTCGCCACCTTCAGGTGCTGTCGACCTGACTACTATGGCATGGGTGGGTTCCGTGCCATGTCCCGATTTAATTGATTGCTGCATGGCTTCGACGGCGTCGGCGGTTCGCTTCATCGCGGCGATCATATGTGACATGTCCTCTGACTGCCGCTCTGATAGAGCCGTGATGTTTGCGGCGATCATAGCCATGGCCTTGAGCAGCTCTCGACCTATGTCGACGCTAGCCTGTGACAGATGCAGCATGTCCTGGTACACGCCTACAGCAACCGACCTTTCCTGCACCAATCTCCGTCGCTGCATCAAAGGCGCTGCAACACTGGGGGAGCCTTGCTGCGCACGGCTTTGTCCGGCAGAATCAGAGGAGCCATGGGGGAATCCCCTGAATACAGACTCGGTGGTGGAGGAAGTTCCAGCTGTCCCACGAGGAGCTCCTTTGTCTCCACCCCCACCCCCACCTTCACTAGCTCCAGGATCAGCGGCTCTTCCTCTTTCTCTTCGTCTTCCTCATCTCTGCCAGAGGTGAAGTCGGGAGATGGCTGGGTGACGCCAGAGGTGGAGGCAGCGAGTCTGTCGCCTGTGTCGCTGTGATCTGAATCATTCGAGCCTGAAAGTACAAAACAACATTTAAAAAAGCTTGGCACCAGGGGAGGGGTCAGGGTTACATGAGTACACAGTACAGTGACATATCGCAGTCTTACTTAAATGTCCACCACTGCTGCAATACACCTTTGGTTTACTGTCCAACCGATGTGCAGCAGAGCTGACAGGGGCATGTGATGGTTCTCCACTAAGTGGTAGGCTTATAGAAACATGGAAACATAGAAAATAGGTGCAGGAGTAGGCCATTCATGTCTGATCATGCAACCTCAGTACCCCATTCCTGCTTTCTCTCCATACCCCTTGATGATCCCTTCAGCCATAAGGGCCATATCTAACTCCCTTTTGAATATATTTAGTGAATTGGCCTCAACAAATTTCTGTGGTAGAGAATTCCACAGGTTCACCACTCTCTGGGTGAAGAAGTTTCTCCTCATTTCGGTCCTAAATGGCTTACCCCTTATCCTTAGACTGTGACCCCTGGTTCCGGACTTCCCCAACATCGGGAACATTCTTCCTGCATCTAACCTGTCCAATCCCGTCAGAATTTTATATGTTTCTATGAGATCCCCTCTCATTCTTCTAAATTCCAGTGAATATAAACCTAGTCAATTTCTTCATATGTCAGTCCTGCCATCCCGGGAATCAGTCTGGTGAACCTTTGCTGCGTTCACTCAATAGCAAGAATGTCTTTCCTCAGATTAGGAGACCAAACTGTACAAAATATTCAAGGTGTGTCCCCATCAAGGCCCTGTACAACTGCAGTAAGACCTCCCTGCTCCTACACTCCCTGCTCCTATAGATATGTGAAGAGAAAAAGATAGTGAAGACAAACGTAGGTCGCTTGCAGTCAGAATCAGGTGAATTTATAAATGGGAACAAAGAACGGACCAGTTAAACAAATACTTTGGTTCTGTCTTCATGAAGGAAGACACAAATAACCTTCCGGAAATACTAGGGGACGGAGAGTCCAGTGAGGAGGAGGAACTGAAGGAAATCCTTATTAGGCGGGAAATTGTGTTAGGGAAATTGATGGGATTGAAGGCCAATAAATCCCTGGGGCCTGATAGTCCGCATCCCAGAGTACTTAAGGAAGTGGCCCTAGAAATAGTGGATGCATTGGTGATCATTTTCCAACAGTCTATCGACTCTGGATCAGTTCCTATGGACTGGAGGGTAGCTAATGTAACACCACTTTTTAAGAAAGGAGGAAGAAAAATAATGGGTAATTATAGACCGGTTAGCCTGACATCAGTAGTGGGGCAAATGTTGGAATCAATTATTAAAGATGAAATAGCAGCGCATTTGGAAAGCATCGGTTCAAGTCAGCATGGATTTATGAAAGGGAAATCAGACGTGACCAATCTTCTAAAATTTTTTTAAGATGTAACTGGTAGAGTGGACAAGGGAGAACCAGTGTATGTGGTGTGTTTGGACTTTCAAAAGGCTTTTGACAAGGTACCTCACAAGAGATTGGTGTGCAAAATCAAAGAACATGGTATTGAGGGTAATATACTGACGTGGATAGAGAACTGGTTGGCAAACAGGAAGCAGAGAGTCGGGATAAACGGGTCCTTTTCAGAATGGCAGGCAGTGACTAGTGGAGTGCCGCAGGGCTCAGTGCTGGGACACCAGGTTTTACAATATACATCAATGATTTAGATGAAGGAATTGAGTGTAATATCTCCAAGTTTGCAGATGACACTAAACTGGGTGGAGGTGTGAGCTGTGAGGAGGACGCTAAGAGGCTGCAGGGTGACTTCGCAGGTTAGGTGAGTGGGCAAATGCATGGCAGATGCAGTATAATGTGGATAAATGTGAGGTTATCCACTTTGGGGGCAAAAACGCAAAGACAAAATATTATCTGAATGGCGGCAGATTAGGAAAAGGGGAGGTGCAACGAGACTTGGGTCATGGTTCATCAGTCATTGAAAGTTGGCATGCATGTACAGCAGGCGGTGAAGAAGGCAAATGGTATGTTGGCCTTCATAGCTAGGGGATTTGAGGATAGGAGCAGGGAGGTCTTACTGCAGTTGTACAGGGCCTTGGTGAGGCCTCATCTGGAATATTGTGTTCAGTTTTGGTTTCCTAATCTGAGGAAGGACGTTCTTGCTATTGAGGGCGTGCAGCAAAGGTTCACCAGACTGATTCCCGAGATGGCTGGACTGACATATGAGGAGAGACTGGATCAACTGGGCCATTATACATTGGAGTTTAGAAGGATGAGAGGGGATCTCATAGAAACATAAAAGATTCTGACGGGACGGGACAGGTTAGATGCAGGGAGAATGTTCCTGATTTTGGGGAAGTGCAGAACCATGGGACACAGTCTTAGGATAAGGGGTAGGCCATTTAGGACTGAGATGAGGAGAAACTTCTTCACTCAGAGAGTTGTTAACCTGTGGAATTCCCTGCTGCAGAGAGTTGTTGATGCCAGTTCATTGGATATATTCAAGAGGGAGTTAGATATGGCCCTTATGGCTAGGGGGATCAAGGGGTATGGGGAGAAAGCAGGAAAGGGGTACTGAGGTGATGATCAGCCATGATCTTATTGAATGGTGGAGCTGGCTCGAAGGACCGAATGGCCTATTCCTGCACCTATTTTCTATGTTTCTATGTTAACCTTAACCTGCTGATGTTTACCTCCTGTTAGTTAATCGCAGTGCTCTCCACCCAGCCGTGGAAAGCCAAGAGACCTCCTGTAAAATAAATAAAACTGCAAGAATAGCAAACATGGCAAGCGACTGGTGATGTCTGTGGCTGCAAATGTTTTAGAGAACGCGTTCCCTGTTGTTAAACTAATGGTGTTATAATGGAAGATCGCGTGCTGCTGACTTAACAATGCTTACAAGGGCTTTCTCTCTTGGAGTTTGTTATCGCCGCTGCACCTACTTTACCTTCTGACTCCTGTGATGTTAGAATTCTCTCAGATTTACAGCCACTGATCAGGTCACGGGATGTTATTTTCATTAGTGGAATATCCAGTTGCAAAATGTGCACACACGCATTCACAAACAGACACGTACATCCAGCAAGGGAATTGCGTTAGCTCATTTGTTTGCAGGTGGTAATATAAAATATATATGGGCATTTACTATATTGATTCCTGGGATGAGAGTGTTGTCCTTTGAGGAGAGATTGAGTAGAATGGGCTTGCACTCTCTGGAGTTTTGAGGAATGAGAAGTGAAATATATGAGATTCTGAGAGGGCTTGCCAGAGTAGATGCTGAGAGGCTGTTTCTCCCTTGGCTGGAAAGTTGAGAAGCAGCGGGCACATCATCTCAGGATGAGGGGCCGGCCATTTAGGACTGAGATAGGGAGGGATTTCTTCTCTCAGAGTGTGGTGAATCTCTGGAATTCGCCACCCCAGCGGGCTGTGAAGGTTCAGTCGTTGAGTATATTCAAGACTGAGATCGCTAGACTCCGGGCGCATCAAGGGATGTCGGGATCAGGCGGGAAAGTGGAATTCAGGTCAATGATCAGCCATGATCTTATTGAATGGCGGAGCAGGCCCGAGGGGCCGTGTGACCTATTCCTGCTCCTATTTCTTATGTACTTACTCCACGAGTTATAAAACTGCGCTTGTTCACAATCAGCTCGGATCAATTTTTAAGCAGTTCACTTGCAGACAGTTTAACAGGAAGAGGTCAAATGACCCATTCCGCTGATTCTGACTGTCTGACAGAGCTATCAACTTACTCCCAGTCTCCTGTTTATTTCCATTAATCCATTTTTTCCTGAATAATCGACCACTATCCTGTGTGGATTCATTTCCTGCTTAATGAGTTCATTTAGGTTTCTTTGTGTGCTATTATAATATGGTTGTTAAACCATTTATTTTAATAATTGCTTTAAAATAGTACACAAATGCATTTAGCAAGCACTAACAAAGGGATATTGAACACCATTAACGTTAACATCAAAGACTACAGATCAAGTTGCAATTATCAAACTTTTAACTTTCTTTGAAATGAGAGGTCAACCTTCTTTGAAACAGCACCGAGCTGTACGTGTCAGCTTGGTTCTATGGTAACACGCTTGGTTCGATCACTTCAATTAGTATCATGAGTACAAGGAGAACAAAAGTGTGGACATTATGCTGAACCTGTATAAAGCACTGGTTCGGCCCCAACTGGAGTATTGTGTCTTATTCTGTGCACCACACTTTAGGGAGGATGTGAAGGCCTTAGAGAAGGTGCAGAAAAGTGATATGTCCTTACTATACAGTATAAATGCACACGAGGCCCATACTTGAGAGAAGGTCACTCTGTGACCAGTTACCTTTATTAACAAGACCTCAAGTGATGAAGGTGGGTGGAGCTTCCTCTTTTATACCTGAAAGTCCAGGTTAGGAGTGTCTCCCACAAGTTCGCCCCTTGTGGTCAATGTTCTCAAGGTGTATAACTTAGGTCAGCTTAAACATGAGTTACAATGATAGTTGAATACATGACATCAGTTCCCCCCCAAAGTCTTATTGGGATCACAGGTTAAGTCTCTCTGGTGGTCTACGCTCCCTTGTAGAGCGCCTGAGTTGGGGTTCCGGTTATTGGGCGCTGGCCTGGGTGTCTGCTGTTTGCGGTGCCTCAGGCCTGTCCGGACTGCCCACAGTGAGTGGGCTCTCCTCCACTTGGTTCCGATGTTCGGTCACCTGTGGTGAAAGAAACTCTATATCGTGTTCTTCCTCTGCTTCTTCTATGGGGTTGCTGAACCTCGCTTTAGCTTGATCCACGTGTTTGCGGCAGATTTGTCCATTGGTAAGTTTATCTACCAAAACCCTATTCCCCTCTTTGGCAATCACAGTGCCTGCAAGCCATTTGAGCCCTGCAGCGTAATTAAGAACAAAAACAGGATCATTGACATCAATACATCGCGCCCTCGCATTCCTGTCATGGTAGTCACATTGTGACTGACGCCTGCTCTCATAGTAGGGTATGTAAGGGATAACCTGGTTTTGAGCGTCCTTTTCATTAGCAGCTCTGTGGGTGGGACCCCTGTGAGCGAGTGTGGTCGGGATCTATTGGCCAACAGGAGGCGTGATAAGCGGCTTTGTAGGGAACCCCCTTGGATTCTGAGCATCGCCTGTTTGATTATCTGCACTGCTCGTTCCGCCTGGCCATTTGAGGCCGGCTTGAATGGTGGCGTTCTGCCTTGGTTGATTCCATTGCCTGCCATGAAGTCCTGGAATTCAGTTCTTGTGAAGCACGAGCCATTGTCGCTGACCAAGACATCCGGTAGACCATGGGCAGCGAACATTGCCCGTAGACTTTCTACCGTGGCAGAGGTTGTGCTTAAATTTAAAATGGCACACTCAATCCATTTGGAGTAGGCGTCTACTACAACCAAAAACATTTTTCCCATGAAAGGACCTGCGTAGCCCATATGGATGCGTGACCATGGCTTGGCGGGCCAGGACCAGGGGCTAAGGGGGGCTTCCCTGGATACGTTGCCCAGCTGAGCACAGGTGTTGCACCTCCGAACATAAAGTTCCAGGCCTGATCTATCCCTGGCCACCAAACATGTGACCTGGCAATTGCCTTCATCATGACAATGCCTGGGTGTTCATTGTGAAGTTCTCTGATAAACACCTCTCTGCCCATCTGGGGCATGACTACTCGGTTTCCCCATAGTAGGCAATCGGCCTGAATCGAGACTTCATCCTTGCGCCTATGAAACGGTTTAAATTCCTCAGGGCATGCCCTATACATAGCTGCCCAGTCCCCATTGAGGTCACATTTCTTAACTAAAGACAGTAGCGGGTCTTTATTTGTCCAGACTTTAATCTGACGGGCTGTCACAGGTGAGCCTTCGCTTTCGAAAGCCTCAACAACCATGACCATCTCAGCATCATGCTCGGTAGCCCCCTCAGTGGTGGCTAGTGGGAGACTGCTCAGTGCATCAGCGCAGTTTTCAGTGCCCGGTCTGTGCCGAATTGTGTAGTCAGAGGCGGCTAACGTAAGTGCTGAAAGGAGAGCTTGGGGTGTGGGTTCGAATCCACACGCCCCTGAGCTTCTGTACGTGCGATTTATGAGGATGGGTGAGTAACGAGGCACCAGACACAGTGGGTAAGAGTGCAAAATGGCTAATGTTGTTTATTTAGAATAGTAAACACAAAGATAGAGGGCATAGGAAGAGGTCGTAAATAGCAGTAATGGCACAATCTCAATCAACAACATGAAAAATTCTCGCATCAGGGAAGGGGAAGATAAGAGGTTGAAACATTCGACTCACACACAACCCCACCTCCCACTTCCACCCTTCTTACCAATTCCTATCCTAAATTGAGTCTGTGAGGGGGGTTTGGGTTATATTCACAAACCTATCAACTCCGGGGTTCTGGGGGTGCTTATTTCAGCTCGGGGTCCCTCTGGGGTGGGTTTTATATTGTTGGTCGGTTCGGTTTTCCTCCTCGGTGTTGCGTCGGTTTCTTCTATTTGCCTCTCGGTTGGCTGCTAAGCAAAAAGCTGCTGGAGTTAAGCACACCTTCCCCAGAGCGAGGGCCCTGTGAAGAGCTGACTCAACTCCCCTTTAACTCAACTCAACCACAACGAAAACTGACTCCCACCTTCTTAACTCAACCCTACAACTCAATGCAAAAGCTGACTCCAACCTCCAACCTCTAACCTCCAACCTCAAAAGCCTCCAACATCAAAAACCTTGTGTGTTTTTGCAGCTTTTCTTATAGTCCATTCATTTTCACGCCAAAACTGCATGCCATTGTCTTGGGTCTTCCTTGAATAAAATGGGGTGTGAATGGCAGTTTGATGTGTATCGATCTGTCTGGAATGGGAGATTAGCCACACCTCCTGTATCCTGTCGCTCGCTGGTTGGGTGAATGAAGATAATTGTTCACTATCTCGACAGAGGTGCCACTCTGTCTGGGCTGGCCAAAATGATTGCATCTGACCTGTGGGCCTTTGTTTAATTATTCAAACTGATACCCTTTGTGTTGCCTTGTGTATTACTGGGGAGATTTTGTCTGGACATGTTGCCTCTTCTGTGAGGGTTTTACATGAAAAGCTGGAGAAATGTCCTTTTAAAATATAAAGTTGCCTTGTATCCATTTTCCTGGAAGAACTGAATGTACACCCTTGCCCCTTACGGTAGCTGGCTCCTCCCCCGTCCGGTTCCGTGCCCCTGCAACACTGTCTGTTACTGTACAGAGTGGCCAGAGTCCCATCATCCTCCACAGACTACAGGCTGTTGGCTGTAGTTGGACATTTTAAACATGGCATTTGCCCATTCTCCCTGCCACATGTCTCCGTGGTTGGTCTTGCAGAACCTTACAGTGCCCATCTCTGTATGCAGGCCGATGCATTCGCATTTATGGCCTTGTTGTCAGCCAAAAATGACGTGAGGAGTTTGTGATCTGTCTCCAGCTCAAATTTCCTGCCAAACAAGTACTGGTGCATTTTTTTTTACTGCATATACACATGCTAGCGCTTCCTTTTCTACCATCCCGTAGCGCCTTTCTGCCTGGGATAGCCTTCTGGAGGCATAAGCTACCGGCTGTAACTGACCATTGGCATTCACATGCTGCAACACACACCCGACCCCATAGCACGACGCATCGCACGTTAACACAACTTTCTTACACGGGTCATATAACGTTAACAGTTTGTTGGAGCATAACAAATTGCATGCTCTATCAAAAGCCCTTTCCTGGCTGTCCCCCCAGACACAATCACGACCTTTGGGTAGGAGCACATGTAGCGGCTCTAACAGCATGCTCAATTTGGGAAGAAAGTTCCCAAAATAGTTCAGTAGCCGCAGGAACGAACGCAGCTCCGTCGTGTTACGGGGTCTGGGTGCTCCCTGGATCGCTTCCGTTTTGGACGCCGTAGGTCTGATCCCGTCTGCTGCTACCCTCCTCCCCAGGAATTCTACCTCTGAAGCTAAGAAGACGCACTTCACCTTTTTCAGTCATAGCCCTACCCTGTCCAGTCTGCGTAGCACCTCCTCCAGGTTGTGGAGGTGTTCTTCAGTATCGCAACCCGTGATGAGGATGTCGTCTTGAAAAACCACCGTCCTTGGAATCGATTTGAGGAGGCTTTCCATATTTTGCTGAAAGATCATGGCGGCCGAACGAATCCCGAACGGACATCTGTTATACTCAAACAACCCCTTGTGTGTCGTGATGGTGGTCAGCTTCTTTGACTCACTCGCCAGTCCTGGGTCATGTAAGCTGAGGTCAGGTTCAATTTTGAAAAAAGTTTGCCACCGGACAGCGTTGCAAAGAGGTCCTCCGCTCTCAGTAGCGGGTACTAGTCTTGGAGTAACACCCGATTGCAGGTGGCCTTGTAATCGCCACATATCCTGACCGACCCATCCGCCTTGAGCACCGGCACGATCGGGCTCGCCCAGTCACTGAATTCGACTGGCGAGATGATGCCTTCCTTCAGCAGGCGGTCCAATTCGCATTCTATCTTTTCCCACATCACGTATGGCACCGCTCTGGCCTTGTGGTGTACTGGCCTGGCGTCCGGGTTTATGTGGATCACACTTGGTCCCCATGAAAGTGCCGACGCCGGGTTGAAATAATGAGTCAAATTTGTCCAGGACCTGTGAGCATGATCCTCGCTCCACAGAAGAAATTTCATTGACATCGCCCCATTTCCAGTTCATGACAGCAAGCCAACTCCTCCCCAGTAGTGCGGAACCGCCCCCCGGGACAATCCAGAGTGACAACCTGTTATCCGAATCTTTGTGGGTCACGACTACAGTGGCGCTGCCCAGCCCCGGAATTATCAACTTAGTATATGTCCGTAGCTGTGCGTCAATTGGCAATAATTTTGGCCTCCTGGCCTTTGCAACTTTGGGGGAAAACTCCAAGGTAGAAATGTATCTACTCCGAGACTACATTAGAGAGTTTGAAAATTTTTTTATACATACAAGGTACCAGGGGAGTTGCAGGCAACAACCCAACTTGGGATTACAAACAATGAGTATTTAAAGCCATAAACCGCAACGGTCACACGTCACTGCTTCTACATCTGTCATTGCAAAAAGAGTCTACACAACAGAATTTTTTTTCGTCTTTGTCCGTACTTACTTCCTCATCTTCGGCCAACGTCTGGTGTTATTGGTTTCTTTCTTGCTCATCGTCTTGTGACCTTTTCGCAATTGCTTATCTCATTCTGTCATAGTACATTAATAGGTAAAAAATGAGACGAGGTCCTACGAGGTGAATTTAGGGAGCTTGGAGCTAAATTAAAAAGTAGGACCTCAAAAGTAGTAATCTCAGGATTGCTACCAGTGCCACGTGGTAGTCAGAGTAGGAATCGCAGGGTAGCTCAGATGAATACGTGGCTTGAGGAGTTGTGCAGAAGGGAGCGATTCAAATTCCTGGGACATTGGAACCGGTTCTGGGGGAGGTGGGGCCAGTACAAACCGGACGGTCTGCACCTGGGCAGGACCGGAACCAATATGTTTGCTAGTGCTGTTGGGGAGGAGTTAAACTAATATGGCAAGGGGATGGGAACCTATGCAGGGAGACGGGAATCTATGCAGGGAGACAGAGGGAAATAAAAAGGAGGCAGAAGCAAAATATAGAAAGGAGAATAGTAAAAGTGGAGGGCATAGAAACCCAAGGCAAAAAACAAAAAGGGCCACATTACAGCAAAATTCTAAAGGGCAAAGTGTTTTAAAAAAACAAGCCTGAAGGCTCTGGGCCTCAATGCGAAGAGTATTTGGAATAAGGTGGATGAATTAACTGCGCAGATAGCAGTTAACGGATACGATGTGATTGGCATCACGGAGACATGGTTCCAGGGGAACCAAGGCTGGGAACTCAACATCCAAGGGTATTCAGCATTTAGGAAGAATAGACAGAAAGGAAAAGGAGGCGGGGTGGCATTGCTGGTTAAAGATGTAATCAATGCAATTGTAAAGAAGGACATTAGCCTGGATGATGTGGAATCGATATGGGTGGAGCTGCGGAACACCAAAGGGCTGAAAACGCTAGAGGGTGTTGTGTATAGACCACCAAATAGTAGTAGTAAGGTTGGGGACAGCATCAAGCAAGAAATAAGGGATGTGTGCAATAAAGGTACAGCAGTTATCATGGGCGATTTTATTCTACATATTGATTGGGCTAACGTAACTGGTAGCAATGCAGTGAAGGAGGATTTCCTGCAATGTATTAGGCATGGTTTTCTCGACCAATATGTCGAGGAATCAACCAGAGAGCTGGCCATCCTAGACTGGGTATTGTGTAATGAGAAGGGACTAATTAGCAATCTTGTTGTGCGAGGCCCCTTGGGGAAAAGTGACCATAATATGGTAGAATTCCTTATTAAGATGTAGAGCGACAAAGTTAATTCAGAAACTAGGGTCCTGAACTTAAGGAAAGGTAACTTCGACGGTATGTGGCGTGAATTGGCTAGAATAGACTGGCAAATGATACTAAAAGGGTTGACGGTGGATAAGCAATGGAAAACATTTAAAGATCACATGAATGAACTTCAGCAAATGTACATCCCTGTCTGGAGTAAAAATAAAACTGGGAAGGTGGCTCAACTATGGCTAACAAGGGAAATTAAGGATAGTGTTAAAGCCAAGGAAGAAGCATATAAATTGGCTAGAAAAAGCAATAAACCTGAGGACTGGGAGAAATTTAGAATTCAACAGAGGAGGACTAAGGGTTTAATTAGGAGGGGGAAAATGGAGTACGAGAGGAAGCTTTCAGGGAATATAAAAACTGACTGCAAAAGCTTCTACAAATATGTGAAGAGAAAAAGATTAGTAAAGCCAAACGTAGGTCCCTTACAGTCGGATTCAGATGAAATTATAATGGGGAACAAAGAAATGGCAGACCAATTGAAACAATACTTTGGTTCTGATTTAATGAAGGAAGATACAAATAACATTCCGAAGGTACTAAGGGACAGTGGGTCTAGTGAGAAGGAGGAACTGAAGGATATCCTTATTAAGCACAAAATTGTGTTAGAGAAATTGATGGGATTGAAGGCCGATAAATCCCCGGGGACTGATAGTCTGCATCCCAGAGTGCTCAAGGAAGTGGCCCTGGAAATAGTGAATGCATTGGTGATCATTTATCAACAGTCTATCGACTCTGGATCAGTTTCCATGGACTGGAGGGTAGCTAATGTAACACCACTTATTAAAAAAGGAGGGAGAGAGAAAACGGGTAATTATAGACCGGTTAGCTTGACATCGGTGGTGGGGAAGGTGTTGGAATCGATCATGGAGGACGAAATAGCAGCGCATTTGGAAAGCGGTGACAGGATCGGATCAAGTCAGCATGGATTTATGAAAGGGAAATCATGCTTGACGAATCTTCTGTAACCAGCAGAGTGGACAAGGGAGAACCAGTGGATGTGGTGTATTTGGACTTCCAAAAGGCTTTTGACAAGGTACCGCACAAGAGATTGGTGTGCAAAATCAAAGCACATGGTATTGGGGGTAATGTACTGATGTAGATAGGGAACTGGTTGGTAGACAGGAAGCAGAGAGTCGGGATAAACTGGTCCTTTTCAGAATGGCAAGCAGTGACTAGTGGAGTGCCGCAGGGCTCATTGCTGGGACCCCAGCTCTTTACAATATACATTAACGATTTGGATGAAGGAATAGAGTGTAATATCTCCAAGTTTGCAGATGACAATAAAATGGGTGGTGGTGTGAGCTGTGAGGAGGACGCTAAGAGGCTGCAGGGTGACTTGGACAGGTTAGGTGAGTGGGCAAATGCATGGCCGATGCAGTATAATGTGTATAAATGTGAGGTTATCCGTTTTGGGGGCAAAAACACGAAGGCAGAATATTATCTGAATGGCGGCAGACTAGGAAAAGGGGAGGTGCAACGAGACCTGGGTGTCATGGTTCATCAGTCACAGAAAGTGGGCATGCAGGTACAGTAGGCGGGGAAGATGGCATATGGTATGTTGGCCTTCATAGCTAGAGGATTTGAATATAGAAGCAGGGAGGTCTTACTGCAGTTGTACAGGGCCTTAGTGAGGCCTCACCTGGAATATTGTGTTCAGTTTTGGTCTCCTAGTCTGAGCAAGGACGTTCTTGCTATTGAGGGAGTGCAGCGAAGGTTCACCAGACTGATTCCAGGGATGGCTGAGCTGTCATATGAGGACAGACTGGATCGACTGGGCCTTTATTCACTGGAGTTTAGAAGGATGAGAGTGGATCTCATAGAAATGTATAAGACTCTGACAGGACTGGACATGTTAGATGCGGGAAGACTGTTCCTGATGTTGGGGAAGTCCAGAACCAGGGGACATAGTCTTAGGATAAGGGGTAGGCCATTTAGGACTGAGATGAGGAGAAACTTCTTCACTCAGAGAGTTGTTAAGCTGTGGAATTCCCTGCCGCAGAGAGTTGTTGATGCCAGTTCATTGGATATATTCAAGAGGGAGTTAGATATGGCTCTTACAGTGAAGGGGATCAAGGGATATGGAGAGAAAGCAGGAAAGGGGTGCTGAAGGAATGATCAGCCATGATCTTATTGAATGGCAGTGCAGGCTCGAAGGGCCGAATGGCCTACTCCTGTACTTATTTTGCTATGTTTCTATGTTTCTAATACAAGCACAGCAATTTTGCACTAATGTGATTAACCCTTCAATCCCTCATTTGGCCAAAATATTTCATATACATAATTCTAGGCCAACGTATACCGAAATTCATGCAGAAATTGGTGATGTGATGTGCCGGTTCCTGAGCCCCGGGGTCTCCACTCCTGTCGCACCTCATTCTGCTGCTTGTAAAACCTCATCACATAGGTGTTTTTGGCGTGTGTATGCCACCTTCTGAGACACCGCTAGGTTCTCGTAGTTTGAGGGCGGTTGGGTTACAGGTCTGCTCGATAGTAAAGATGACAGTGCTTTGCTTATACAACATTTAAGTAACATACATAGGCAATACAGCATTATTACCACCACCACAAAGGTAACCAGACCTTGGATTAATGACGTTCCCATAGATCCTAACCACCCTGAGAACCAGCCCCACAACGTTAAGCTTTTTAACCTCTTCTTGGATATGCTCTGCCAGATCGGTAATTTTTCCTGAGCTATCTGGGATGTATGTACAACATTCGGCCCCGATGAGGGCACAGATTCCCCCTTTCTCTGCCAACACATAGTCAAGGGCCATCCGATTTTGCAGAGCTACTGTGCGGAGGGCTACCATCTCTGCATTAACCTTAACTAGGCTTCAGCTGTATTGTTGGCCACCTGCTCCAGGATGGAAGCCATGTTAATGGATTCCCTTGCCAATTTACCCGTTCCATACCAGAGAAACGCAATGGCCCAGAATCTTTCAGTCTCCGTGATGGCTTGTCTGGCTCTCCTGTTGAGGTCCTTCAGAGAACCCAGATGACATATGTAGGGTATGATATAAGCCAGATAACTAGAACCCTTCCATTCTCGGGGCAACCAGGGCTAGGCCCTGTGACCGCACACAAAATGAGTCCCGTTGTAGGGCGTATACTTATTTATCGCTGAGGGGTCCCATTGCACCGAAAATTCACCGTTTCCGTTTAATGACGGGAGTGTCACCTTACCCCCTTCGGCAGGTAAGATAAGGCTCTATGTGCAGTTACTGTACCCCACAATAGGATCTTCCGGTCGTCCCTGCCTTGTGAGACATAGCCCCCCTCCCTGTTCCTTCTTACACCTTGTTCTCAGGAACGGTGGTAGATAGGAATCGTTATAGGTTGATCGTCTCCACCCACTACACTGTTCTGGATTATACCCATGACTTTTAAGTTTTATTATGCCTCTATGGCATAAGAGCCAATGCGTGTGGATCCTGTTCTAACTCCAAACATCCAGCTGGCCGTCTCATTATCACTAAATGGGATTGATTGTAGAGGGATTCCTTCCTCCGAGTGTGTGGGGACATGGGCACAGACCCAACAGCTGGCAACATTGGCTTTCTTGGCATAGGTGTATGACATGTACAAAAAAGTGTTCACATACAACTCTCTCTTGGTCTGTGGGGGTACTCTGGTCTGAGTCCTCCCTAGGCTACATATTACAATTACACAAAAAAGCAAACGGCACATAATATCACGTAACACATTCATCTTGGATCGTCTTTATTTCTTCCGACATTTTCTGCTGATGCGTCCGCCTTCAGTTTCCTAGAATGTGTATGAAGGCAGGGTTATTTGTTTTGTTCACTTGTGCTGGGGTCGTTGGATTCATATTCTTTGAGCTGAGACCAATGTTTCCATTGGCCAACCTCACCCATATCTATGCAGGTACACGTATCTCCGCTAATTAGGACTTCAAATGGGCCAGACCAACGGGGAGCAAACCCCGTTCATCCTGGCAGACATTTTACCATTACCTTCGCGCCTACCTGCGGGACCTCCCCCTGGTCCTCCAATTCCTTCTGCTCGTCCCTGTCTGCTTGCCGTTCCCTCACTTCCTTCCTCAATTCCTTAAGTTGCTTACTCAGTTCCAAGACGTACTTTCTAATCCGATCCCTCAGGGGTCCTATGTCGGATCCCCCGGTTATGATTCCTTCCGGCAGACGCATCGCCCTGCCTATCATCAACTCATATGGAGTTAATCCCGTCACTCGGTTAGGAATTGCCCTTTGTCTCATCAAGATTGTGGGTAGTAAATCCGCCCAAGCTTGTCCCGTCTCTTGGATGGCCTTCGCTAGGGCTGTTTTAAGTGTCCTGTTCATACGTTCTATCATCCCAGAGCTTTGCGGGTGGTAGGGGATATGAAACTTCTGTCTAATACCCAACATGGCACACACCTCCTTCATTATTTGTCCGGTAAAATGGGTTCCCTGGTCGGAATCGATTTGGATAGGGACGCCCCAACGTGGGATTACTTCCTCTGCCAATATTCAAGCCACCGTGATTGCGGTGCAGTTTCGCGTGGCGAACGCTTCTACCCACCGCGTAAACTGATCTATTATTACTAGACAGTATTTCTTGCCCCATGAAGTCTATCTGTATACACTCCCACGGCTCCCGTGGTCGTGGTTGGTGAGCTATTCTAACCTTAACGGCCTTTCCTGGGTTGTGCTGGACACACGTGACACATTGCTGACAGTACTTAGCTACGTCCCGTCCCATTCCTGGCCACCACCAATCCCCAGTTATGTTTGTTATCATGACATTCCGTCCGACATGACTGATGCCGTGGTGTAGTTCCATGAGCATTTGTCTAATACAAGCCGGGGCTATCACCTTCCCATCTTTCCTCCACACAAAGTCGTCACCCTGCTTTTCCTCCTTTTGTGCCCCAATCTTTCTTTTCTTCATCACTTACATCGGCATGTAATCTCACAATATCTATATCTTCCCTGGTAATGATACTACATACAACTTCTTCCTGCACTTCTAAGGATATACTTGCTTCCTGTGCCACTTTATCCGCTGCTTCATTGCCCCATTGGAAATTGTTTACTACTTTCTGGTGAGCCTTAACCTTGATCACTACTGCCTCTGCGGGTTTACTGGCAATGTCTAATAGTAGTCTGGTTGCCCTCATGTTTGATAGCCTCCCCTCCCGAAGTGACGAACCCTCTCCTTGCCCAGGCAGTCATGTAGTCATGGACTATCTCGAAGGCATAGCGGCTATCCATATATATATATTTGCCCGCCGGCCTTCGGCCAGTTGGAGGGCTTTAGTCAGGGCAGTGAGTTCAGCTTCTTGGGCCGACAGTCCTCTGTCTAACCTTCCCTTTCGGACAGTGTTTAGCGCTTCGTCTACCACCGCCCATCCCGTATGCGGGGTCCCCTGAATATATTTCCGGGACCCATCCACGTACAGGATTAGCTCGGGGTTTTCAAGGGAATCTCACTTATGTGTCCCGGTGAGTCCTCTCATTCCTGTGACTGGCACTCATGAGGCTAAGAAGCCCTCTGCCGGGTTCTCCCCGTGTCTTGTACAATTTTTACGGACCCATCTAAGGGAAGTAATACTGCTTCCCATTTGGCCCGGCGGACGTTGGAACGGAACGCAATTTCCCTGTGTTGAGCATTTCCACCAAGGTATGTTTGGTATGTAGTAGAGGCATTACTACTGGATCACTAACTTTCACCGCCCATGTTGCGCAGTCCAAGGCTGCTACACATCTTGATAGACCTCCTGCCACGGGCGACTGTTGGGTGTAATAGTACACTACTGGGCGGGGCTCAGTCTCCATGCATTTGAGTAACTACTGCTCCGTAAAACCCACCCTCGTTTTCACAATGCATGTGAAACGGTGCGTTCATATTTGGCAGTCCGAGGTCTGGTGCCGACATCAGGGCTTCCTTTATCTGGCCGTATGCTGTTTCTTGTTCTGGGCTTCACTCCACACTTTCTGGAGCTGGTTTTCCTCCCTTAACTAGTCTCTGTATGGGTTCCGCGATTGCCGCCAAGTTGGCTATAAAGTTCCTGCAGTAGTTAAAGAGTTCTAATACCTTACGCACTCCTTGGACCGTTTTAGGTCGGGGCATAATGCGAATTGCTTCCTTTGTTTTTGTACTGTACCTCCTTCAATCCGATCTGAGCTTTCTTGGGGTTTACCTTAAATCGTGCTTTTTTTAAGGCCTGTAGGACTTCTATTGGAGCCCCTATATGTCCTCTCTCATCCTCTGAGGCAGTCAACAGATCGTCCACATCTTGGAGGATGGTACTTCGGTAGGGGGCGAAATCTACGGTTTCCAAGGTTCGACTCACAGTTCGGTGTAATATGGCTGGACTGTTGTGAAAACCCTAGGGCACTCATGTCCAAGTGTACTGCCTATCCCCGACCGTGAATGCGAATTTATCTTGGGACTCCTGGGCTAATGGTATGGACCAAAATCCATAAGCTATATCTAAGACCGTGAATATTTTATGTTCTGGTTTCAGTCCATTAAATATGGTCGCTGGGCTCGCTACGATGGAGTGCTGGCGGGGAGTTACTTTATTTAACGCCATATAGTCTATGGTCAATCGGTATGACGCATCTGGTTTCTTTACGGGCCAGGTTGGCGAGTTCATAGTGCTTTCGGCTTCCCAAAGGACACCGCTCCACAAGAGGTATAATGGGGTGTTGCTTATGAGGAGGGTGTTCGGGCCCAGGAATGACCACTGGCTTGGTTTTTACCAGCCCACACTCCTGCTTTGATTGAGCCCACACTTCCCTCATTTGTTCGCATAATGGGCCGTAGTCTCCTGCTGTATCCCAATCTCGGGTGAGAAGTTGCACACTTCCGACCTTTGCGTGATTGTGCACATTAGTCTGTTCCCCGTACGTCGTGATTTTGCATCCTCCCTTATTTCTCCAAACTATTCTCTTATTCTGTGGGTCTATTATTGCCCCTAACTGTTCCAGGAGGTCGATCCCCAATATGGTCCCTTCTGCATTTGGGTATACATAAAATTGTGCCGGGATCAGAATACCGGCGACCTCCAATAGAATTATTTCACTCTGGTGGGCTTTGGTGGCAGATCCTCCCACGCCAGTTATATGGACGACATGTTTAGTTGTGGGTAAGAGAATATCTGTCATAGATACCGATGCTCCGGTATCCACTAACATATCACACTGCCGGCCCCCTAACAGCGTTGTTATGTAAATACGTGGATCCTCTCCCTGCCCCACAGGGGCCACTGGCCTTCAAGCTCTTCCTAAGTCCCTCAGCGCTGTGATTAGCTGCTGTCGGTTCAACTCCTCTACTCTAAGGCCTGACTGACTATTTCTTTTCTCCTTGGGCACCCAACATTTATCAGTGGCATGTCCCTTTTTCCCGCAATTGTCACTTCGGACGGTTGGTCTTTTGGGGCCCCTACAGTCGGCGGCAAAATGACCCATCTTGCCACAGTTGTAGCATTCCCTTCGGCCCGCACTCTTACTACTCTTAGCTGCGGCCACTTCTTGTTTTATTTCCCGAGAGTTAATGTGGCATGCCCACTGGACAGCTTGGTCACAGGTGTCCGCGACTACCACCCCCATTTTTAAGATCTTTTGATGGTTGGCCGAAAGGCCGTCCTTAAACATTTTCACGAAGACTGGGTCGTCTCTGTTCGGGGCCGCCTGTCCCGAGGGTTCTCGGTATTGGACCCATAACCTCTCTCCATTGGCGTTTTCTCCCTTTTTCTGGCGGGTCTGCATTATCAATCCCCAATTTGGAGTGGATGCTCCCAATGAGGTCTGTACAGCCTGGACAAACCCCGTTCTGGCAGCGTCCCATTGTGCCCTTGTGGCACCCACGGCATGTATCCATAGGCCATCACTGTGAGGGGGTGCTAGCCCTGTTCACCGGTCCTTTGGACACTTAGCCCGAACTATTTGGTGGACATCTCGCTCATGCATATCGTGGGTCTCATACAATTCTTCTAACTTTTGCCAAAATTCTACATTTCTCTTCCGTGGTTGTAGACTCCACAAATCCTGACTCATCGTTTGTTTTTCTGTGGGGGTGAAAGTGTAGTATTGATATCGGGGGTTCCCTCTCTGTACGCCCTGGGTTACCCTAAGAGGGGCTGCCCTTTCTGTATTTACTGCATTTGACCCTTCCATCTCGGTCTCCTCATCAAAGGGAGGAGCCGAGGCCGCTACTGCGGCAACATGAGTCGGAGGGAGGTCATAATCTGATCTCCCACTTGCCGGTTTTTTCATACCGCTCTCTCCATTTCTTATTCTCGGCTTCTGTCTCCTTATTTTTCTCTTCTAATTGTTTGGTTTTACTTTGTAACACACATAGCTGATATACTAAAAGTACTCCGGCTTTCTTTGCATTTTTCTGTTTCTGTTTCTCCCACGAACTCTTTTGCTCCTTGGGGACAGCCGAGGGATTCCACCTGTCTTTAATCATTTTATCTATTAAGCCCTTCTGGTCGTCTGCATAGAACCGACTAAGAGACCCTCCCTGCCCCCATTCAAGGTCTTCCCCCGATGCCATTATGTGATCTGACCTTCCCTCGCTTCCTCTGCAAATGAGTCACTTCACGCGGGCCTACTTCTGTTCCATCATTTATTTATTGCGATGGGATTATCGTTCGTGCGTATCACACAGTCACTCACAGGTTTCTGCCCTCACTTTGTCCTCCCGGTGTTCCCTTCGACCTTAATCCTTGGCCATCACGTGGGGCATTTGCCCTCTTAATTCCAGCTCAAGTTAGGTGATTGAGATAGTTTGTGACAATTGAAGTGACGGGGACACTCGTTTCTCTTACACACCACTTATTTTACTTATATTCTACTTCATCTTAATTTCTACTCACTGTGTCTGTTATCAAACCTCTCCGAGTCTCACTTGTTCGTTGGATGTCCGGCAGACTCACGCCTGCCGGTTCGACGATCCAATTTCTGGGATGCCGTGAAATCTGACCTTATCCCCGTACATTCGAGTCTCGGTTAGGAGGGCTTACTGGTACACCTTGCTCGCAGCGCCAAAACTGTTGTGGGAAAACCCCGAGGTAGAAATAAATCTACTCCGAGACTACGTTAGAGAGTTTGAAAACACACACAGTTTATACATCCAAGGTACCAGGGGAGTTGCAGGCAACAACTCAACTTGGGATTACAAAAAATGAGTATTTAAAGCCGTAAACCGCAAAGGTCACACGTCACTGCTTCTACATCTGTCATTGCAAAAAGAGTCTACACAACAGAATTTTTTTTTCATCTTTGTCCGGACTTACTTCCTCATTTCGGCCAGCGTCTGGTGTTATTGGTTTCTGTCTTGTGACCTTTTCACAATTGCTTATCTCATTCTGTCATAGTACATTAACACAACCACAGCAATTTTGCACTAACGCGATTAACCCTTCAGGCACCCACAACCTTTCGAACTGTTTGATACTCATCAGGGACTGGCTGGCCCCCGTATCTAGCTCCATTAATACTGGGATACAATTGAGGAGCACTTTCATCATTATCGGTGGTGTCCTGGTATATGAACTGTATATGTGCTCCACATGAACGCGCTGAACTTCAGCTTCTAGCGATTTCCTCCAATATTCATTTGGCCTCGTAGGGCTTACATCGGGCCCGTCCTCCTCGTACATCAACCTGGCTGCAGGCTTCCTGCACATGCGCACCAAGTGACCGCTGACATTGCAGTTTCTGCAGGTATATTGCTGATACCTGCAAGCTCTGGCTGGGTGTTTGCCTCCACACCTCCAGCATGAGCTGGAGGCCCCATTGTTGTAAACAAAAGGTCCATTACCAGTCGATTGTCTCTGACTGTCTCTGTGACTGTCCTTAAGTGCACCATTAACAGGTGTTGATGGCCCCATTACTGGCCGCATTGTCCATTGCGATGGCATGAATCGCCGTTCAGCTAGCCATTGTCTCTGTTGAATTCCCCCTTTGGGTTCGAGTAGATGCTGGGGCATGTCCAATTACCCTTGTCTGCCAAGAGAACTGTGTGTCGCGTTAACAATGTTGATTCCTTGGTCGTTTGCCGCATTTGAGCCAAGATTTTTGTCATACATCATTCTGGTCTCTTCCTCCCCTGAGATATGCCTGGGCTATCAGAGCCACCACTTCCAAGGTCAAGTCTTTGGTCTCAATCAGTTTCCTGAAAACCCCAGCGTGCCCAATGCTGTCAATAAAAAAGTCTTGCAGCATCTCCGCTCTGCATGCTGGTCGCCGGTTTAAGGTGTTCCCCGATCAACTTACTGAGCTCTTCGAACGTCTTGTCCGCCGACTTCTCTGGCGCTAGAAGGTCCTTCATCAGGGAGTACGGTCTGGATCCACAAACCGTCAGGAGATGAGCCCTGCGTTTATCGGCCGAATCCTGTCCCAAGCATTCCTTTGTGACAAAACTTTGCTGTAATCTCTCAATAAAGTCGTCCCAATCATCATCAACACAGTACCTCTCTTCTGTGCTGCTAGTGGCCATGCTCGAGTGGTTTAAATCCCAGTTTCTCGTCGCCAATGATATGTCCTTACTATACAGTATAAATGCACATGAGGCCCACACTTGAGAGAAGGTCACTCTGTGACCAGTTACCTTTATTACCAAGACCTCAAGTGATGAAGGTGGGCGGAGCTTCCCCTTTTATACCTGAGGCGTGTCTCCCACAAGTTCGCCCCCTGTGGTCAATGTTCTCAAGGTGTACAACTTAGGTCAACTTATACATGGGATACAATGATAGTTGAATACATGACAAAAAGATTTTCGAAAATGGTTCCAGGAATGCGGGACTTCAGTTACGTGGATAGACTGGAGAAGCTGGGGTTGTTCTCCTTGAAGCGGAGAAGGTTAAGAGGAGATTTGATAGAAGTGTTCAAAATCATGAGGGGTCTGGACAGGGTAGATAGAGAGAAACTGTTCCCCTTGGCAGAAGGGTCGAAAACCAGAGGACACAGATTTAAGGTGATTGACAAAGGCGACGTAAGAAAAAACATTTTTACGCAGCGAGTGGTTAAGATCTGGAATCTTGAAAGGGAGGCGGAGGCAGACACAACTTTATCTTTCAAAAGGGAGCTGGATAAATACCTGAAGGAAAACATTTGCAGGGCTACGGGGGCAGGGTGGGGGAGCGGGACTAGCTGAGGGTCGACATGGGCGCGATCGGCCGAATGGCCTTCTTCCCTGCTGTAACCGTTCTGTGGTTCTATGAGGCCAATTTTCATCACCTCACCGCCTCCTGCAGCCGACAGCCGCTGACATTCCTCCTGAAGATCTGCCCAATGCCACTTCTGGGGTGGCCTGGAACGGGCGCGAGGGGCCAGCCGCTGGGAACCGCCCACAGAAGTCAGCGGACGGCCGAGTGGCGCAACTGAGCTCCCGCCCGCCGAGCTTCCAGATTCCTGACGGCGAGAGTCGGCGGCAGAACGAGGGTGGAGCGCTGGCTGCAGGCTGGTCTGTCCCCGACGGTAAGTGGGAAGAACCCGAAAAAAAGGTAAGTGAACATTTAAAAAAAAAATCATTTCAACAGCGACTTATCTGCATGGGGTCCCCCGAAGGTCTTCGGATACTTGTACTTGTTTATTTATTTTTTTTTCAGGGCGTCGAGCATCTGTGGGCCCGACTCCATCCCCGGCGGCACATGGGCCGCAAGCACCTCTGCCACCGAGAATGCGACTTCTCGCCCGCTGCCGCCCAGATTGGAGGCGTACGTCGGTCCATTTGCCGCCCGCCAACCTTCAAGGGAACTTCTTCATGAAGATCCCGCCAAAGTACCGTCCGGTACCTCGGCGGCCATTGGTGACACTTTGGGCGGCACTTGGGCGGGTGGAGGCCTTGCTGAAAATCGGCCCCCTATGATTCTATGACTTCAAGTCATCGATTTAAGTCCCCCTCTAAACTTTGAGCGGGTAAGCTAGGCTGCCACTGCTGTACAATACTGCAGGAGTGCTACATTGTCAGAGGTTCTGTCTCTCCCACGTTAGACTGAGGACCTATTTGGCTGTTCAAGGGGAGCTGTAGGATGCAATGCCACTATGTGAAGAAAAGCAAGTAACTATTCATTTATCTGATTTACTGTTTGTGAGATCTTGTTGTGCGTATATATATTTGCCTGCATAACAGCTGTAACTGCAGCAAGTAAGTCATTGGCTGTGGTCTAAGGGTGTGAAAGATGCTTTTGTTTACATTATTTTATTCATCTATCTAGATTTGTTCGTAAAACGCTTTGGGACTTCCTGAAGTTGTGACAAGTGTCAAAGTCGGATAGTCAGGTGATGAAGGATAGAGTGCCCGAGCCCAGTCTTTATTTGTTTATAAGCCTTTATTCACAAAGATACACATTACATACCATGATCCCCAAGATAAGCTTCCAATCCTTCCCCAGCCGACTCCCATATATATGAGCAAGAGTCCCAGTTCATTCCCACCACCTGCATACAATTAACACTCAATTGCTATGCACCACTTAAGTACAATTAGCAAAAGACGCTATATAAATGCAAGTCTTTCTTCTTTTCTTTGACATAAATGTAGATACAGAGCTATGGGGAAAGAGCAGGGGAATGGGACTAATTGGGCAGCTCTTTCAAAGACCTGGCACAGGCAAAATGGGCCGAATGGCCTCCTTCTGTGTTGTATCATTCTCTGATTCTATGTTATAGATACATAATATATACCAGTAGACCCCTTTACATTGTAATCTGGTACCAGCAGACCCCTCTGTAGCGTATGTAGGCACCTTTAGTAATGACTCCATGAGGCAGGGTATGATACTTAAACTGTGTAGACCTGTGGTCCTTTATTTGCAGCTCCTGAGTGAGGACAACAAGCTGTGTGTTCCTTTTTATACTGGGTTACCTGCCGTGTGCAGGTAACCCCTCGGTCTCCAGCAGCAGTACCCTCTGGTGTACCGGTAAGGTGTGTACAGTATAAAGGTACATTCAGTGTGGCATAACAGTGTTACAGACATCACACAGCAAACAAGCATGCATACACAACAATACTACCCCCTGAGCATTTTTCATATCCTTATTGTCATACCCGGGGAGGTGATCAGTGGTGGGCTATGGGAGGTGGTGGTGAGGGTTGTGTGGTTGCCAGGTGTGACCCCTGTGCTTGAGGCTGGCCTCGTACGTTTCCCCTCCCTCACACACAGACCATGTGGGTGTCACTGTTGTGGGATCCCTCGGGGAGGTAGCCACGGCAGCAGTGGGTGGTGTGTATACACTGTGAGGTGGGTAGTTGTGTGTGGACAGGGCCACAAGACTGGGTGGGCTCCTTGTCCACCAATTGGGATGAGGGTCAGGTCATCCCAGGGTTTGCCAGGGAAGCTGGAGGGTATTGGTCCCATGCTCCTGGTGTTAGCCCTGGTGGTCAGGGACTGAAGAGCTGGTCTGGTGCAGGTTGCCATTAGTGGTGGCTGGGCTGCCCATTGACCACTGTCCCTGTCGTGGGTCTGCTCGCACTGGGTGTGTGTGTCCTACAAGGGGCATCACATTCGTTCCAAAGATCCAGGCTACATGGTCAGGTAGCCTGCTGGACTTGGGGGTCTCCCACAGGGGGATTCCATGGGCATCAGCATGGTTCCTGTAGGACCCAATGTCCTTTGACAGTGTCCTACCGGTATTCATGACCTCTTGGCTCTAACCACACATAGTCGAGCCTGCATTATACATTCTAGTATTTGCATCACTTTTGGGTGTCCTGGTTTTAATAGACATGGTTACATTAGGCATTTCACATTCTTTATCATTATTGTTAAGCATAATAAACTTGTTTTTAACCTTACTGACTCATTAGTCACATTAGTTAAACCAGCATCACAATTCATGGTTACATTGCATACATTTTCATACTTGCACCCTTTAAAGTCCGTGTACTCAAACAGTTGAAACATCCCCTTTAAATTTTTTGGTTACCGGTTTCCCTTAAGGGAGCCCTCAAATCTGATTGGCCGCTCGATGTCACATGATGCTCCTCCATGTTCACTCGTGGCATGGCGGAGGCCATTTTGATTACAGGTTCTGTTGCTTGTGGTGCTGCAGCCATTTTCTGGTCTTGCTGCAGGTAGGCTGTGGTGCTCTTTTCTTCCACAGGTTCAATCTTGGATGTTGGGAATCCATTTCTTTCATCGGTGTTCATCTCTTGGAGTGCTGCCCCGGCCCGGAAAGTGGAGTTTGGATCCTCGGTCTCGGAGATTTTGCCGGGGTGCTGTGGGCAGTCGAGCTGGACAGTGGAACCTCCGGACGCTGTGATGGATCCACGTTCGAGGTCGATTGCCGGAGCCCGGAGGCCTGGGAGCAGCTTCGCTTGGACAGGCTGCCGTTGTGGTCGATTGCCGGGATTCATCCAAAGTTCTTCAAAGGTCGCTTGGCTCATCACAGACTGGCTCGCCCCTGTGTCGCTCTCCATAGAAACTGGGACCCCATCGACGTCTGCTTTCATCGCCCACGGAGAACTTTCGGTGGAGCAGGTATGAGTTCCATACTCTTCCTCCAGGGTTTGAGCAACTTCACCTTCCTCTGTGTCGGAGCCCCGGTGATCAGCCAACTCGTCAGAGACGCGGTGAGTAAAGCTTTTTCTGCACATCCTTTGAAGGTGCCTTTTCTCTTTGCATGCATAGACTTTGTAGCAGCACTGATGGGCCCTGTGGTTTCCTCCACAGCGCCAGCACGGGGCTAGCCGGTTTGCCCCATGTGGCGGACTCAGGGTTGCGGGACTCGGGGCAGCGTTTCTGCCCTTAGAAGTATCAATGCAGTGCACTGTTCTCGTCGGTTTAGAATCCCTTAGTGCTTCATTTAGGCAGTCGCCAAAGTCGCACGGTGCAGCCAGTCTCCTTAAGTGTTCTAATCTTTCTACAAAGCGTCCCAATCTTCCCCATCGGTAAATTGCTGAAAGTTGCTGAGATTCGACATGCTGAGCGTGTGGTTTCTGACCTTGTATTCCCGTTGCCAGTTGTAGCGTATGTAGGCACCTTTAGTAATGACTCCATGAGGCAGGGTATGATACTTAAACTATGTAGACCTGTAGTCCTTTATTTGCAGCTCCTGAGTGAGGACAACAAGCTGTGAGTTCCTTTTTATACTGGGTTACCTGCAGTGTGCAGGCAACCCTTCGGTCTCCAGCAGCAGCACCCTCTGGTGTACAGGTAAGGTATGTACAGTATAAGGGTACATTCAGTGTGGCATAAGAGTGTTACAGACATCACACAGTAAACAGGCATGCTTACACAACAACACGCCCCCTTCTTTAATCATATAACACTTTCTCTCATAGGCGGTCCCTCATATCGAGGATGACTTGCTTCCACACCGAAAAAGGATGAGTTCACAGGTGTTTCAATGAAGGACCTAATATTCCAGATTCCAAACTACATCCTGAAAGGTGGAAGATGCCTGTGGGTGGATTTTTTAAAGTGTGGTGGCCGTTATACAGCAGCCGCCACACAGGCTTGACTCTTGGTCCAGTAGCAAGGATTAACCAAGACGACTGGAGACCAGCTCTGCTGAACGGACTGAGTGCGCACACACATCGCAGTGTGGGCTGGGCCCGTGCTGCCGCTGGGAACTCGCCTCTTCTGGGCCCCGAACTCACGCCTCTCCTGGGCCCCGATCACATCGCTCCACGATCTCTCGCCGCTCCTTCGCCCCGACCTCGCCGCTCCAGGCCGGTGATTGGAGCGTGGGCAGGTATAGCAGGAGCAGCGAGGTTGGGACGCAGGATAACACTGAGCAGGTATCAGCATACCTCATGCCCAAGGGTGAATCCATTTGTTCTGATGTCTAGACTAGATTGAATACTGGGATGAGAGCATTGCCCTATGAGGAGAGGTTGAGTAGAATAGGCCTACATTCTCTGGAGTTTAGAAAAACGAGAGGTGATCTCATTGAAAAATTTAAGATCCTGAGAGGGCTTGACAGGGGGCACAGTCTCAGGATAAGGGGTCGGTCATTTAGGACTGAGATGAGGAAAAATTTCTTCACTCAAGGGGTTGTGAACCTTTGGAATTCACTGCCTTAGAGGGCAGTGGATGCTGATTTGTTGAGTATATCCAAGGCTGAGATCGATAGATTTTTGGATTCTAGGGGTATCAAGCGATATGGGGATCAGGCGGGGAAGTGCAGTTGAAGTAAAAGATCAGCCTTGATCTTATTGAATGGTGGAGCAGGCTCGACAGGCCATAATTCCTATGTCTTATGTTCTTATGTCGGGCAGTTCTGAAACAGGTACGAGTGGATTCTGCGGCACGCTAAAGTATTGTTCTGCTGACTTCACAGCTTTCTCCGACTAGAGAAAACAGGTGCACAAAGACTTTCTCACAGCTGTCAGAACGCCTGAGGTTAATGAACAAGAAAGACAAGTTGTCTCTTTGTTGGCAGTGAAAATTCTTTCGCATCTTGGAGAGTGGACCGAATAACTAGTATACATTAAATACAGCTAGGCCCCAGTGAAACACAAATTAATCTTTATGAGCTAAAGAGAGCCACCATGTAAATGGAATTTTACTCTTCAAAATGTCCAACATAACAAAGCCAGTCAAGTGAACTAATCCATAGAACAACATGCCATTGGTGGAAATGCATGATACTGAGGTGGGGGATGGGGTACAGTGGGTTAAACAATGATCTGTCACCTCTGACCTAAATTTGAATACAGTCCAGATAGGTGAAAGATGCAGGTCGGAATATTTATCGGCTTTTGTTTTATTTTACTTTTGTTTTGGGGGAGAATGCTTCAGGGGTTTAACCCAGATCCAACATCTACCCCCATTGTCAGCTGTGGCTCAGTGGGTAGCACTCTCTAGCCTCTGGGTCAGAAGGTTGTGGCTTCAAAGTCCCACTCCAGGGACCTGCGCACATAAATCTAGGCTGACAGTCCCAGTGCAGTGCCGAGGGAGCGCTGCACTGTCTGAGGTGCCGCCTTTCGGATGAGACGTTGAACTGAGGCCTCGTCTCCTCTCTCAGGTGGACGTAAAAGATCCCACGGCACTATTTCGAAGAAGAGCAGGGGGAGTTATCCCTCAATCAACATCACTAAAAAAAAACGGATTTTCTGCTCATTATCACACTGCTGTTTGCGGGAGCTTGCTGTGCGCAAATTGGCCGCCGCGTTTCCCACAGTACAACAGTGGCGACGCTCCAAAAAGTACTTCATTGGCTGTAAAGTGCTTTGGGATGTCCGGTGGTCGTGAAAGATGTGATGTAAATGCAAGTCTTTCTGTCTTTCTTTCTGCTATTGCAGCCATTCTTGCCTTTTGCTATAATAGCAATCTTGGAATCTTGGAAATTGCAGCATGAAAGTAGCCCATTTGGCCTATCGTGCTTGTCTGGTGTTTGCTCTTCAACTAGTGCCATCGAATCCCATTTTCCACCATTTCCCCATATCTCATTACATATTTCTTCTTCAAATATGTAGTCATTATACTTAGGGCTGGAAATTAGGTTCCGGACATTTTGCGGCGTTATTCGTGGCGGGACGGTAAGTATAGCGCCCTTTGAAAGTTTGCGTCTCTGACTGGAACATTTGTTCCAACCACAGCTAGATAGATAGGGGGCGCTAAATCAGGCGTTCCACACCTGTGCTCGGCTGCTCCAATCGAAAATCGTAGCGCAAAAAAGGGCGATAGATCCCGAGCCCAGTCGAATGTTTAAGGCGCGGCGCTATAAGTTTGCGCATGCGTAGTTGCACCTGTGCAAAGTGGGAAAATGGAGGAGCAGGAAGGACGTCATCGTGCGCACTGCTTCTCAGCCACAGCAGCTGAAGCATTGATAGAGGCCGTAGGGAGGAGGTGGCATGTCTTGCATCTTCCTGGAGGAAGGAGACCTGTTGCAAGAGCTTTTCGGAGGCCTTGGAGGGAGGTGGCACAGAACGCCTCTGCTAGAGACACGGTGCCGCGAACCGCGACACAATGGCGCAAGAAGTTCAATGACCTCACGAGGGTCGTCAGGGTGAGTACCCTTTACATTAATGCACCAGTGCCATGAGTTCAAAATCACCTTCTCACACAAAAAGTCTGATAGAGAAAGTCTTTTCAGAAGGTGCCCCTTCTCGATGTGTTCCAGTCCATGTTGTGGGTTGGTGAAGCAACATGAAAAGTGAAGGCTCAGTTCACCAGCCATACCCTGCACATTGAGGCATCATGCACCCTCTTGTTCCCTAATCAATCTCCCCCCTCCTTGCACTAACCTTTGACTCGTGGTATGTGTTTGCCAAACATCACCCTGAGCCGCAATCCTACTTGGCTCTCACCTCCCCCCAGCCTTCCCAGATGCTCTGCGCGCAGAACACGCAGATTCTAATGCACAGCTTTACACTTCCGGACAGTAGCAGCTACTCTACTATGGAAGGCACATGTGCTGCACGATGAGCTGCCCGCTCACTCACACCTTCTTCTTGTTCTTATTGTAGACGGAATTGGCGCATAATCTCCGGGAGCAGCAGCGGACTGGAGTGGAGAGCCTGATCTTCAGGACCTCGCTGAGGTGGAGCAGCGAGTGCCGGGATTCATGGGCACCCTGGTTTGCCGGCAGCGAGCTCCCTGTGGGTAGTGACGGTATGTGAATGGCGTTTGCGATTAATGTGAGTTCCTTGACCCCTGATATCAAGTGGCCTACACCCTTTACATTTGGATGTCCAATGAGGTGAATGATCAGCCATGATCTTATTGAATGGTGGTGCAGGCTCGAAGGGCCGAATGGCCTGCTCCTGCACCTATTTTCGATGTTTCGGTGTTTCTTTGTTTCCACCTTCCTATTATCTCCCCGCCCCCTCCCCTGCTGCTAACCACACGTCTGTTGCTTTGTGCTTACAGATGATCAGCCAGAAGCGCAGCAGCCTGGTCCTGAACCATCAACATCGGGCGACGGGGGAGATGCCGAGGAAGGGGAAGACAGTGTGCTCACTGAGCGGGAGACGCCATCGGTCCCACCGAGTGGGGAGACCACATCGGTGGAGGAGCCTGAATTCCTGGGGTTTGAAGAGCCTGAGACTCCTGGCCCCAGTGGCCTACAGCAACGGCCAGCGGGAGGGGAACCTCAGAGGCCAGCTCCCCGAAGGGTGAGTTAGGGTTACCCTAACAGGAGTCCCGCTGAGAGCCAGGCAGTCGTGGACCTGGACTTGGTGGCTATGTCCAGGGAGAGAACACAAATGCACCGCGACCTCATGGGTGCATTGGGTAGGGTCCCGCAGAGCATCGCGCACTTGCTCTGAGTGTGGCGGAGGCCGCCTCAAGCATTGCCCGTGCCTCTCAGGAATCCAACAAACCCATCCTTGCCCGCTCACAGAGGGACATGGGCTCAACGAGCGATAGTGGAGTGCCAGAGGAGGTGGCATGTGCCATGGTTGATGTGGCAGCAGCATTCGCATCACAGGCTCAAGCCATGCAAGGACTTTGTGATGTGATGCTGTCGGTGATTGCTGGCATGAACTCTCAGACTGCTGCGTTTCAGGATCTGTGTGCTCTGAGTCAGTCTCAGTGAGATGCCATGCACACACTGACTGCTGCCATCCTCTCCGTGTTCCCCACAGTCCGACGGGGAAGTGACGGTGCTGAAGCAGGCCAGCAAGTTGTGCTCGCACGTCGTGCTCCGGATGCTGATGCTCCGCCCCGGGTGAGAGGCAGTGGGCCCCTGGAAATGGAAGGTGCTGTCCTTCCTCAAGATGACAGCATTCCGGCTCTCACCATTGCCACTCCACATTTGCACCTGCCATAGACTACACCTGAGCCATCCCAGACTGCTGCCATCAATGCTCAGGAGGTGGAGTCTGCAACCGGGTCTTCCAGGCCCAGAGCTGGTCCTGGGCATCCTGGTAGGCCATTTGTACTGTCTACCCCACACACACAGCAGCCTTCAAGCAGCCTTGCTGCAGGCACTGAGGCCGCATTGACGAGTAGCACTAGGCGTGGGAGGAGGATAATGGTGAGGGGTGGGAAATGTCAGGCAAAGTCTGAGTGAGGATTTTGCCCACCATGGACAGATGTTCTCATCATGTAAATAATGGCTGTAAATATGTCATTGCATTGTTTGACGCAAACTATTGTTGTGAGTGTGTTGTACCGGATATGAAACATGGATGCTGCTGTGGGAGGACTAATGTCCATATATTGTTTAATTTCATTGCGCTTGATGGTCTCTCAACGGACATTGTGTTTTGTTTTGTTACTTGTGCGGAGGGGTTTGGTTGTGGTGTTTGAGGCGGCCAAGTTGGTGTCGTCAAATAAAATATTAATTTGACCGTTTTGCATTGACGTCTTGTGGACTTTAACGGAGATGCGCCGTTATGGTGGCACACAGCGCGGTCAGTGTTAGCTGCATCCCTCAGCTTCCCCCATGCAAGAGACCCGATGCATTACGTGCCGCTGACGTGTAGCCCCGGAGGTGCCTGTGATCGCGGTGCGAGACCTTCTCTTCCCACGCTTCGGAGCGCGCCCCCATCCTCGCGATTCGCACGAAGCAGGTGGAGTCACATGTGACTGGACAACCAATCACGGTACAGTATTCTCATTGATAGCAATCGGAACTCCGTATCTCCGAGTTCTTATTGCGATCAATGAGAGAAAAAAACATATTAAACACAACATAAAAAATAAAAAAAACACCTCACATAATTAAAAGTTAATTGAAAATAAAGTTCATTAAATGTTTTAAAATCAAAATATATTTTTTAGATTTATTGTTAAGTGTTTTAATAGGGTTTAAAATAAACTTACCTTAGTGGACAGGGTTTTTAACATAAAAATGTGCATTTAAATTTTATTTTTATATGTTTTAAAACTCTTACGCTGGTAAAAGTAGGCTATGCGCCTGCTTTTACCAGGCACAAGATTTTTAAGGAAATTCGCTGGACAAGAGATGGGCAAACAGCGCAATGTCGCCCGCGCGCATGTCCCAGCTGCAGGGATGCACAGGCTCCGTCAAGCCAAAACTTGACAGATCGGAAAAGCCGGTTTTCGACACATGCACATTAAGGGCTTTTTTGCAGGGCCTCGCTGGGTCCGTACGTATTCCATACAGACCCGGCGAGGCCGGAATTTGAGCCCCAACGTTTCAGGTCGATGACCTTTCGTCAGAACTGGAAAAAGTTAGAGATGCATCAGGTTTTGAGCAAGTACAGAGGCAGAGAATTCCAGCAGCTGCAGTATCTTGCTTTTGTGTCAATTAAGTCTGTTTTGTATACTCTGTATATTGTGGTTCAGTGGGTAGCACCCTTGCCTCTGAGTCAGAAGGTTGTGGGTTCAAGCCCCACTCCAAGGAACTTGAGCACAAAAAAAATCTTGGCTGACACATCCAATGCAGTGTTGAGGGAGTGTTGCACTGTCGGAGGTGCCATCTTTCGAATGAGACATTAAACCGAGACCCCGTCTGCTCTCTCAGGTGGATGTAAACAATCCCATGGCTCTATTTCAAAGAAGAGCAGGAAAGTTATCTCCAGTGTCCTGACCAATATTTATCCCTCAATCAACACAACAAAAACAGGTTATCTAGTCATTAACACATTGCTCTTTGTGGGAGCTTGCTTGTCGCAAATTGGCTGCCGCATTTCCTACGGTACAACGGTGACTGCACTCCAAAAGTACTTCATTGGCTGTGAAGTGCTTTGAGATGTCCGGTGGTTATGAAAGGCGCGATATAAATCCAAGTCTTTCATTCTTTTTACTGCACGATCAAATGACTCGTGCTTACGTACAAAGGGGGTTGACTGCTAACATTTTCCACTACATTTCGAAGACTGTAAGGGTATAGCTTCCAATTGATAATGTTCACATATTAACACGCTCTTACAATATTCCTCTGTGTGCTAATTGTAATTAGGAGTTAATCAATTTGTAATAAACAGCTCAGCAACTGCCTCAAATTAGTGTTCAAGCACATCAATACGTGTGTTTCATCAATATACTGCAAATCCTATATATCAAAAATATTTGTAACTAGAAGTGCTTGCTGTGTTAGCAGGAATAGAGTTAAGGGAATTGGCAAATTGGCAAAAGAAGCAGAGGTGAGATGAGGGAAAAAAAAATGACACAAGTTATTATGATCTTGAACGCGCTGCCTGAAAGGGCGGTGGAAGCAGATTCAATAGTAACTTTCAAAAGGGAATTGGAAATATATTTGAAGCGGTGAAAATTGCAGGCCTATGGTAGAAAGAGTGAGGGGAGTGGGACAAATCAGATTGCTCTTTCAAAGAGCCGGCACAGGCATGATGGGCCGAATGTCCTCCTTCTGTAATGTGTCATTCTAATCAACATAACAAAAACAGATTACCTGGTCATTACCACATTGCTGTTTGTGGTAGTTTGCTGTGTGCAAGATGGCTGCCACATTTCCCACATTACATAAGAACTTAAGAACCTAACACATAGGAGCAGGAGTAGACCATTTGGCCCCTTGAGACTGCTCCACCATTCAATAAGATCATGGCTGATCTGACCATGGACTCAGCTCCACTTCCCTGCCCACTCGCCATATCCCCTCATCATCATAGGCAGTCCCTCGGAATCGAGGAAGACTTGCGTCCACTCTTAGAATGAGCCCTTAGGTGGCTGTACAGTCCAATACGAGAGCCACAGTCCCTGTCATAGGTGGGACAGATAGTCTTTGAGGGAAGGGGTGGGTGGGACTGGTTTGCTGCACGCTCCTTCCGCTGCCTGCGCTTGATTTCTGCACGCTCTCGGCGATGAGACTTGAGGTGCTCAGCGCCCTCCCGGATGCACTTCCTCCACTTAGAGCAGTCTTTGGCCAGGGACTCCCAGGTGTCGGTGGGGATGTTGCACTTTATCAGGGAGGCTTTGAGGGTGTCCTTTGTAACGTTTCTTCTTTCCACCTTTGGCTCGTTTGCCGTGAAGGAGTTCCGAGTAGACCATTACAACAGTGACTGCACTCCAAAAAGCACTTCATTGATTGTAAAGCACTTTGAGACATCTGGTGGTCTTGAAAGGCGCTGTATAAATGCAAGTCTTTCTTTCTTTCAATGAATAAAGTATGGATGCACTGTACTATTTTCCTTGCAGAACTAACATGCCTTATATGAATAAAAGAACAACATAATCCTCAGAGGCAGCAAGAAGGTATTTTTGTTTAAGGTAGTATTTTACAGTGTCTGGCTTTGTTTATGCAACTACGTTAGCCCATGGCACTGTCAGTTCTCCTCCAGGATTAAATTTGAATCAAGCTTGGACTGAAACGGACACAGTCTGCTCTCTCAGAAGACCATTAAAGGTTCTGAGAGAACAGTTTCTATTGAGTCCAATTCACATTTGCCATGCGACAAAATAGCTTGAAACTCAATATTAATTGACACTTGTTTAGTATTCTGGCACAGATGGGAAATGGAATTGTTATGTGTGAGTTGTTACACGGCACAGGTTGAAGCAAGTGTCTGTTGCTGCAAATGAAAAGGCAGGCTGTAATGTATGACCCCGTATTTTGTATTCTGGGCAGAAAGTAGTTTCTCGATGGCTACATATACTCAACAACAATTTATATATTAATAGCGCATTTGATGTAGTAAAACATCCCAAGATGCTTCATGAGCGCTCTCAAACAAAATTCGACACAGAGCCACATAAGGAAACATCAGAGCAGTTGAGCAAAAGATCGGTCAAAGATGTATATTTTAAGGAGCGAGAGAAAGTTTGAGAGGCGGAGAGGTTTAGGGAGCGAAATCCAGTGCTTAGCAGCTGAAGGCACTGCCACCAGCGGTGGAGCGATTAAAGCCGAGGGTGCGAAAGAGGCTAGAATTGGAGGAGCGCAGGGATCTCAGAGGGTTGCGGGGCTGGAGGAGGGGACAGAGATAATGACGGGTGAAGCCATGGAGGTCTTTGAAAAGCAGGATGAGAATTTTTTTTAATTGAAGCGTTGTCAGACCGGGAGCCTATGTAGGTCGGTGAGCGCAGGGGTGATGGGTGAGCGGTAATACTCCCTTTAAACGGCACGACCATGCAACCACACGGTGGCACAGCGCACTACAGATCCCGCGCAGACAGTGAGCCGGCTTGCAAATAGAAAAACCACACAAGCATTGAACCTTATAAAAACAAAAGAACACAAGAAATAGGAGCAGGAGTAGGCCATTTGGCCCCTCGTGACTCCGTCATTCAATATTATGGCTGATCCGATCATGGACTCAGCTCCACTTCCCCGCCCGCTGCCCATAACCCTTCACTCCCTTATCATTCAAAAATCTGTCGATCTCCACCTTACATATATTCAATGTCCCAGCTTCCACAGCTCTCTGGGGCAGAGAGTTCCACAGATATACAACCCTCTAAGAGAAGAAATTTCTCCTCATCTCAGTTCTAAATGGGCAACCCCTTATTATGAGACTATGTCCCCTAGTTCTAGATTTCCCCACGAGGGAAACATCCTCTCTGCATTTACCCTGTCGAGTCCCCTCAGTTTCTTATATGTTTCGATAAGATCACCTCTCATTCTTCTAAACTCCAAGGAGTATAGGCCCAACCTGCTCAACCTTTCTTCAAATCTTGAATGGCCCCGCGCAGTCCGTTAAAGGGGCCGCTCGGGCCAAAATAAATTGGGGAGCACATTGGCGAACGGGACTTGGTGCGAGTTAGGGCACAGGCAGCAGAGCTGTGGATGAGCTCAAGTTTATGGGAGTGGTGGAAGATGGGAGGCCGGGGCAGGAGAGTCAAGTCGAGAGGTCCATCATCATCATAGGCAGTGCCTCGGAATCGAGGAAGACTTGCTTCCACTCTTAACATGAGTTCTTAGGTGGCTGAACAGTCCAATACGAGAACCACAGTCTCTGTCACAGATGGGACAGATAGTCGTTGAGGGAAGGGGAGGGTGGGACAGGTTTGCCGCACGCTCTTTCCACTGCCTGCGCTTGATTTCTGCACGCTCTCGGCGATGAAGCTCGAGGAGCTCAGCGCTCTCCCGGATGCAATTCCTCCACTTAGGGCGGTCTTTGGCCAGGGACTCCCAGGTGTCAGTGGGGATGTTGCACTTTATCAGCGAGGCTTTGAGGGTGCCCTTGAAACGTTTCCGCTGCCCACTTTTGCCGTGAAGGAGATCCGAGTAGAGCGCTTGCTTTGGGAGTCTCGCGTCCGGCATGCGGACAATGTGGCCTGCCCAGCGGAGCTGATCGAGTGTGGTCAGTGCTTCAATGCTGGGGATGTTGGCCTGGTCGAGGACGCTAACGTTTGTGCGTCTGTCCTCCCAGGGGATTTGCAGGATCTTGCGGACACATCGTTGGGTATTTCTCCAGCGACTTGAGGTGTCTACTGTACATGGTCCATGTTTCTGAGCCATACAGGGAGGGCGGGTATTACTACAGGCCTGTAGACCGTGAGCTTGGTGACAGTTTTGAAGGCCTGGTCTTCGAACACACTTTTCCTCAGGCGGCCGAGGCACGGCCCTGAACAATGTGGACCACTTCCCCTATCTCGGGAGCCTCCTATCAACAAGAGCAGGCAGTGACGACGAGATCCAACACCGCCTCCAGTGCGCCAGTGCAGTCGAGAGGTAACAAAGACGCGGGTGAGGGTTTCAGCGGCGGACAAGCTGCAGCAGGGGCGGAGTCAGGAGCAACTTCACAGATGTGGAAGTAGGCCGTCCTTGTAATGGAGCGGAAGTGTGGTTGGAAGCTCATTTTAAAATAACTTTAAAAAAGTGTAGAAATAATTGCATCCACTTGCGTTTAAAAGACCGATGCCTCTGCTGAATGATAATTACACCAACTAAGAGATTCTATGTGAGGCTTTTTGTCTTCAGATCACAGCTGGGGTCAGGAAGTGGTACAATGGGCCCCAGCACTGCTGAGAAACAGAGGTGACAATGGGCACCCAAACAAACAAAATGCTGGAAAGCCTCGGCAAGTCAGGCATGCATCTGCGGAGAGAGGCAATGAGTCTACATTTTAAGCATTGATCTTTATCAGGGTTCCCGTTGATGAGCACAAAGAATCATTTAAAAAGCAAAGCACGCATAAATGGTTAAGTCTACCCAAATTTGCAAGTGTGATAATTCACGAGTTGGTGTTTGATAATTACCGAACTGGACGTGCCTCCTGATAACTGTAGGGAAGACTTGAGTAAAGCACATGGCATGACACCAGAGTCATCTCTCGGCAAAACCATGTAGGGGTCCCATTCGTTGAAGGACATTAAAAGAAAGATAGAGAGACTTGCATTTCTATAGCGCCTTTCACGACCTCAGGACATCCCAAAGCGCTTTACAGCCAAAAAAGTACTTTGGAAATGTAGTCACTGTTGTAATGCAGGAAAGGCAAAAGTTAATTCGCGCACAGCAAGGTCCCATAAACATCACCATCATCATAGGTGGTCCCTCGTATCGAGGATGACTTGCTTCCACGCCAAAAAGGGATGAGTTCACAGGTGTTTCAATGAAGGACCTAATATTCCAGGTCCTGAATGACATGTTGAAGGGTGGAAGATGCCTGTGCGTGGATTTTTTTAACGTGTGGTGGCCGTTGCACACCAGCCATCACACGGGCTTGACAGAGCTTGGTCTTGTTCTAGTGGCAAGGATTAACCAAGACGACTGGAGACCAGCTCTGCTGCACGGACCGAGTGCACACATATCGCAGTGTGGGCTGGTCCGTGCTGCCCCTGGGCCCTCAGCTCTTCTGGCCCCGAACTCTCTCGCCTCTCCTGGGCCCCAATCACATCGCTCTGCAATCTCTCGCTGCTCCTTCGCCCTGACCTCGCCATACCTGCCCGCACTGCAGTCAACCGTCGCCCTCCTGCAGCAGCACGCGCTGCTCCCCGCAGTGGTATACCGCCGCACGCTGCTCCCTCTAATGGTCCCGGCCTGCTGATGGTCTTGCAGGCCGGGACCGCGCCGATTTCCGGGCTGCACCCATCAACAGCAATGAGATAAATGGCCTGAAAATCATTTTTGGTTTTAGCGGTGTTGGTCAAAGGATGAATACTGGCCAGGACACCGGGGATCACTCCCCTGCTCTTCTTCAAAATATTGCCACAGGATCTTTTCCCGCCACCTGAGAGGGCGAACATCTCATATGAAAGACAGCAACTATCAATGGTGCAGCACTCCCTCAGTACTGTGCTGGGAGTGTCAGCATGGGATATATGCTGAAGTCTGACTGAGTGGAGCTTGAGCCCACAATGTTCTGACACAGAGGCGAGAGTGCTACCCACTGAGCCACAAATGGACCTGGGGCCAGTTGGGTTTTGCTCGGTCTGTGCACAAACTCGCAGCTTTCATTGACATTTTCTCGTGCCACTCAACGGAAAGTAAAATCAGGCAGGGTTTAAAACGGGAAGCCAATCCGATCCTCTTATTGTCTGGCTGGATGTTTTCGGTTCAATTTAACCCCATATACCTGAGTTACTTTCAACACATGAATGAGGGAAACTGTAAAGAAATCTCTTTAAACTCAGTTGAATGATTCCTCATGATTCAGGCTCAAGCATATTGGCCAAATGCAAGTTTATTACTCAGACACCAACAGGATAATAACCATCACGGTTATCCAATAGACTCAGACAACCTGGTTTCCTGCAGACCCAAGGTAATCAACCTTGGCCTCCGCAGGTGCTAGACTTCCAACTGTTTTGTGATCTCTAACAACAAGAAGACTGCTACACATTCTTATGTACTCATCTGTCACACGTCCAAAGACCTTCCTCATATCTTTAAAGGGTCTTCCCCTTTAATGTGAGTTATATCACACGCTGCCCAGAATGTATATTGAAGTGAGAGTCCTTCTCACAAAACCTCCCGGAACTTGGCATAATGGCCATCTCGATGGTTCAACTGCAAATCAACTTAACCTGGTGTTTCCTGTCTGAATTTAGCAAAGGAACGGGAGATGACCTGGACGATCCCAGATAGTTAATGTGTCCTTGCCATGTGTCATCTTCAGTGCCTGCATGGTTCTGGTCAACCTGATATTACCACCTCACACCGGATGTTTCCGAACCATCTACTTCTTCCTGCACCCTCACTGTCCCGACTAACCTCCAATATTAGGTTATCCTAATCGGACAATGACCTCGAGATGTTTGACGGGACACTCGACACAGGGCAAATTCTAACGTTAACAAATAAGATGATCACAAAAAGGAGGCTAAGGGGTAAAAATTCCGTTTCAATCGCCACTGCATTTAGGGTTAGGGTACCGCCAGCGGGAGGCGGCTAACGGGCAGCAAAGGCCTACCTTCGTCAGTAAGCGGCGTCCACACCTGCGCAGAAATTCCGTCGGCTCTTTGGCACAGGCGACGGCTAACGCCACCCGCGTGGTGACATCATCCAGCGTGCAACGCCTCCTTGGCGTCTCTGTCGCGATATTTAGATTTGAATGTCGGCCTTCCCGGCAGGCGTTCTTGCAGCCTGGAAAAAGTGGTGAGTGAGCAGCGGAACTCGGGCGGAATCGGCCAGAGAGCCAAGTCAGTTTTTTGCTTTGTTTATTTCTTCATTTTTTTCCTTAGTTGTAACAGCGGGGAAGTTTGTGCGTGTGGGTCGGAGAAGTTTGAGGTTCTTTTACTTTCTTCCCGTTTCTTCCGGTTTTCCAGCGAGCCTGGCGGGAGCCTCCCAGTACAAGATTCAGTCGGCCTCCTGAGCTCCCGCCCGAGGCTGAGTGTGTAACGCCACTTTTTAGCACTGCTCTCTCGTCTTTGGGCATAAAAACTGAATTTGGCAGTTGGAGCCAGCACTCAACGCTCGGCGGTAAATTCAGCGCTCAGGCGATGACACCGCCTCAAAAACAGCAGGCCCGAAGTTCAACACCTAAGTGTTCTCAGATAAATACAAAGGATAGCTTTCCAACAACGATTGCTCCCTGAACTATTAATCCAGTCTACTTCTTCTATCATTTACGGTCTTAGTGAATGGGTTAATTATGCCATCGTTCTAATGAAAGAACAAAAGAAACACTTGCATTTATATAGCGCCTTTCACTACTACTGGACGTCTCAAAGCGCTTTACAGCCAATGAAATACTTTTGGAGTGCGGTTACTGTTGTAATGTCGGAAATGCAGCAGCCATTATGCACACAGCAAGCTCCCACAAACAGCAATGTGATTATGACCAGATAATCTGTTTTGTAATGTTGATTGAGGGATAAATATTGGCCCCAGGACACCGGGGAATAACTCCCCTGCTCTTCTTCAAAATGATGCCATGGGAACTTTTACATCCACCTGAGAGAGCAGATGGGGCCTTGGTGTCACATCTCATCTGAAAGGCAGCACCTCCGACAATGCAGCACTCCCTCGGCACTGCATTGGGAGTGTCAGCCTAGCTTTTAGTGCTCAAGTCGCTAGAGTGGGATTGAACCAACAAACTTCTGATGCAGAGGCGAGAGAGTGCAATCCACTGATCCACCCTGCCATGTGGTGAGTACTATTTGCTGATCTTTTTCACTTGCTCCATCACATTTCTGTTACCTGTGTTAGCACTTTGTACATTATCTGTGCAGGTGAGGGGTAATGGTGCTGGGAATAGAACACGTTTGGATAGCCCTTCTAAGGGACGATGGTTCCCACAGTGCACCACTTGTAGTGAACTCGAAAGCGGTTACTGTAGTATATGCAAGCACTCTAATAACTTCTCCACGATGTAAGGATATAGTACTTGAACTGTAGTGACCTTAGTCCATTTATTGCAGCTCCTAGAGTGAGGACTTAGAAACATAGGGCCCAAGTTTCCACATGATTTGCGCCTGATTTTGAGGAGCAACTGGTGGAGAACGGACTATCTTAGAAATCGCAATTCTCCACATTTTTTTTTCTGCAGTTCTAGTCAGGTAGAACAGTTCTACTTTGGAACAGAATTTTTTCTTCAAAAGGGGGCGTGTCCGGCCACTGACGCCTGATTTGAAAGTTTCCACAGTGAAAACGTACTCCAAACTAAGTTAGAATGGAGCAAGTGAAGATTTTTGTAGAACTGAAAAAACCTGTTCTACACATTAAAAAATCAGGCGCAGGTTACAAATTAGGCGTCCAGAACGAGGTGGGGGGAGGAGGGGGGGGGGAAGGGAAGTCATTAAATTCTACAATAAATCCTTATTTATACTTCCACAAATATTATACAAATAAATCCAACCTGAATAAACATTTATAAGCAAAGAAAAGATTAAATAAACCATCTTCCTACCTGTGTGAAAGTGCTTCAGCCAGCCTCACAAGTTCGTTCGTTCGTTCCCGACGGCAGGGGCGGAGGAGGAAGCCGTTCCCGATAGCGGGCGGGAGAGAGGGAGGGAGTGCGGGATCGACCGACCGACCGCCCGCACGCAGCGGGGGGGGGAGGAAGACGTTCCCGCGGGGGTGGGGAGGAAGACGTTCCCGCGGGGGTGGGGAGGAGGGAGACAGTGAGAAGGGTAGCCTCAGTGCTGATGTGCTGATGGCAATGTGCTTTTATTAAAAAATGTTCAAAAATTAAACAGCTACAAAGAACTACAAAAATGGCCGAGTGACAATGTTTCCTTCACACTGCGCGTGCGCGAACGCTCCAACGCGCGCGCGCAGGGTTGCCGGCAGGAAAAAAACTAATTTAAATAGTACCCGCCCCCTCCCACTTACAAAATCGGCGCGAGTGTAGGCTCCGCCCCCCCCTGGGCGCCAAACAGACAAGGAGCTGCAGGGCTCTCCAGAATCGCGAGGTTTTTTTCCGGCGCCGTTTTAGGCGCGAAAAACGGGCGCCCAGCTCGGAGGGGCGCCCGTTTTTTATCGTGTGGAAACTTGGGCCCATAGAAACATAGAAAATAGGTGCAGGAGTAGGCCATTCGGCCCTTCGAGCCTGCACCACCATTCAATAAGATCATGACTGATCATTCACCTCAGTATCCCTTTCCAGCTTTCTCTCCATACCCCTTGATCCCTTTAGCTTTAAGGGCCATATCTAACTCCTCTTGAATATATCCAATGAACTGACATCAACAACTCTCTGCAGTAGGGAATTCCACAGGTTAACAACTCTCTGAGTGAAGAAGTTTCTCCTCATCTCAGTTCTAAATGGCTTACCCCTTATCCTTAGGCTGTGTCCTCTGGTTCTGGACTTCCCCAACATCAGGAACATTCTTCCTGCATCTAACCTCTCCAATCCTGTCAGAATTTTATATGTTTCTATTAGATCCTCTCTCATTCTTCTAAAATCCAGTGAATACAGGCCCAATTGATCCAGTCTTTCCTCATATGCCAGTCCTGCCACCCTGGGAATCAGTCTGGTGAACCTTCGCTGCACTCCCTCAATAGCAAGAACATCCTTCCTCAGATTAGGAGACCAAAACTAACACAATATTCCAGGTAAGGCCTCACTAAGGCCCTGTACAACTGCAGTAAGACCTCCCTGCTCCTGTACTCAAATCCCCTAGCTATGAAGGCCAACATACCATTTGCCTTCTTCACCGCCTGCTGGACCTGCATGCCAACTTTCAATGACTGATGTACCATGACACCCAGGTCTCGTTGCACCTCCCCTTTTCCTAATCTGCCGCCATTCAAATAATATTCTGCCTTCGTGTTTTTGCCACCAAAGTGGATAACCTCACATTTATCCACATTATACTGCATCTGCCAAGCGTTTGCCTACTCACCTAACCTGTCCAATTCACCCTGCAGCCTTTTAGCGTCCTCCTCACAGCTCACACTGCCACCCAGCTTAGTGTCATCTGCAAACTTGGAGATATTACACTCAATTCCCTCATCCAAATCATTGATGTATATTGTAAAGAGCTGGGGTCCCAGCACTGAGCCCTGTGGCACTCCACTAGTCACTGCCTGCCATTCTGAAAAGGACCCGTTTATCCCGACTCTCTGCTTCCTGTCTGCCAACCAGTTCTCTATCCACGTCAGTACATTACCCCCGATACCATGTGCTTTAATTTTGCACACTAATCTCTTGTGTGGGACCTCGTCAAAAGCCTTTTGAAAGTCCAAATACACCACATCCACTGGTTCTCCCTTGTCCAATCTACCAGTTACATCCTCAAAAAATTCTAGAAGATTTGTCAAGCAGGATTTCCCTTTCATAAATCCATGCTGATTTGGACTGATCCCGTCACTGCTTTCCAAATCTGCTGCTATTTCATCTTTAATAATTGATTCCAACATTTTCCCCACTACTGATGTCAAGCTAACCGATCTATAATTATCCGTTTTCTCTCTCCCTCCTTTCTTAAAAAGTGGTGTTACATTTGCTACCCTTCAGTCCAGAGGAACCAATCCAGAGTCAATCGACTGTTGGAAAATGATCACCAATGCTTCCACTATTTCTAGGGCTACTTCCTTAAGTACTCTGGGATGCAGACTATCAGGCCCCGGGGATTTATCGGCCTTCAATCCCATCAATTTCCCTTACACAATTTCCCGCCTAATAATGATTTCCTTCAGTTCCTTCTTCTCACTAGACCCTCGGTCCCCTAATATTTCCCAATGTTATTTGTGTCTTCCTTCGTGAAGACAGAACCAAAGTATTTGTTTAACTGGTCTGCCATTTCTTTGTTCCCCATTATAAATTCACCTGAATCTGACTGCAAGGGACCTATGTTTGTTTTCACTAATCTTTTTCTCTTCACATATCTATAGGACACCAAGAGGTGAGCTACCGTTTATACTTGGTTACCTGCAGGTACAGGTGACCCTTAGGTCTCCAGCAGTAGCACCCTCTGGTGGTACAGGTGTGATGTATACAGGGTGAAGGTACATTCAGTGGTCTAGTATTACAGTACATACATTAACATACATACATAACAGTTAATTTATAAAGGAGTTGCTCAATATTGTTATACATGTACAGATGAGATTCTCTGCATATTGTTTAAATAGATCAGGCCTGAAACCAAACCCAGATTCCCTTGCTCCCCAGCCAATAACTGAGATTACCTGATCAGTGTTAATTACTGGTGGGTTAGGCAAAGTTTTGGTATTAATATGTGAGACAGACCTCGGCTAAGACAGAAAGTATTACATTTACATAGCGCCTCTCACAACCTCACAGAATGGTTACAGCACGGAAGAAGGCCATTCGGCCCGTCGAGCCCATGTCAGCACTCTGCAAGAGCATCTCAGCTAGTCCCACTCACCCGCCTTTCCCCGTAGCCAACTGCAAATATGTTTCTTTCAGGCACTTATCCTCAGGGTGTATCAAAGGGCGTTTAAGCTAATTAAGTACTTTTGAAGTGTAGTCACTGTTGTAATGCAGGAAACGTGGCAGCCAAATTTGCACAGAGCAAGGTCCCACAAAAAGCAATGTGATAATGACCAGATAATATGAATTTTTTGAGGGGGGCGTTGTTTGAGGGATGTGTACTGAACAGATCTCCCTTGCTCTTCAGAATAATACCACGGGATCGTTTACAATCACCTGAGATGGCAGACCATGGTTTAGCCGTTCATCCAAAAGACAGCACCTATGAGTATTATGTTTTCGGTACGACCTCACAAACAGATGGCTGATAACACCAGGAAATCTGTCAGTAGACCCTGAGCTGTTTCTTCTTATAAACAATGACACAGCAGTCCATTGAGAGTGCAGCACTCTCTTAGTACTGCATTCAAGTATCAGCCTAGATTGCGTGGTCAGGTCTTTGGAGTAGGATCTGAACCCCCTGCCTTCATGTCTCAGAGGTGAGAGTGTTACCCGTTCAGCCATGGCTGACACCACACCTGTCCACGATTATTTCATATTTGACCAGTAAGAGTCCTGAAGCACCGGCCTATTGAGGGGGAGATTTTCCGCGTTGGCACTGCGGACACTTGCAGGGAATAGATATCAGGAATTTGTGTATCGCTAGGCTTTGAGTAAAGTTAATGGATGGAAGCTCATCGTCTGGAGCAGCACACTATATGGTCTTACCATCGGCCGAGAGGACCAAAGCAGAGCATCTGGGGTGCAAAGCACTGAGCATGAAAGAGCGCTATCTTTTCTCATTGTTCTTTGTCGGATCTGACTTGAAATCCAATTCATCCTTTGCAAGGCACAGGTTATACAATTATAGAATCATAGAATCATAGAATGATTACAGCACGGAAGGCAGCCATTTGGCCCGGCTCGTCCCACTCCCCTGTCCTTTCCCCAGAGCTCTGCAAATATTTTTCCTTCAGATACTTATCCAATGCCCTTTTGAAAGATAAAATCGAGTTTGCCTCCACCACCCTTTCAGCCAGATTCTAACCGCTCGCTGCATTAAAAAGTCTTTTCTTACATCGCCTTTGGTTCTTCTGCCAATCACCTTAAATCTGTGTCCTCTGGTTCTTGACCCTTCTGCCAATGGGAACAGTATCTCTCCATCCACCCTGTCTAGACCCCTCATGACTTTGAACACCTCGATCAAATCTGCTCGCCACCTTCTCTGCTCCAAGGAGAACAACCCCAGCTGCTTCAGTCTGTCAACGTAACTGAAGTCCCGCATTCCTGGAATCATTCTCGTAAATCTTTTCTGCACCCTCTCTAAGGCCTTCACATCCTTCCTAAAGTGCGGTGCCCAGAATTGGACACAATACTCCAGTTGGGGCTGAACCAGTGTTTTATACAGGTTCATCATAATTTCCACACTTTTTTACTCTATACCTTAATTTATGAAGCCCAGTGTCCCGTAAGCCTTTTAACTGCTTTCTGAACCTGCCCTGCCACCTTCAATGATTTAAGTACATATAACCCCAGGTTTCTCAGTTCATGCACCCCCCTTTAGGATTGTACCATTCAGTTTATTTGTCCTCTCATCATTCTTTCGACCAAAATGCATCAGTTCACATGTTTCTGTGTTAAATTTCATCTGCCACGTGTTCACCCATCCGCCTGTCTATGTCTTCCTGAAGTCTATCACTGTCCTCCTCACGGTTCACTATACTTCCAAGTTTTGTGTCATCTGCAAATTTTGAAATTGTGCCCTGTACACCCACATCCAAGTCATTAATATGTATCAAGAAAAGCAGTGGTTCCAGAAGTGACCCATGGGGAACACCACTGTATACCTTCCTCCAGTCTGAAAAAATCTCTTTTTCCTGTCACTTAGCAAAATTTCGTATCCATTCCGGCACTGTCCCTTTTATTCCATGGGCTTCAATTTTGCTGGCAAGTCTATCATGTGGCACTTTGTCGAATGCCTTTTGCAAATCCATGTACACCACATCAACTGCATTACCCTCACCAACCCTCTCTGTTACCTTATCAAAGAACTCAATCACTTTGGGTAAACACGATTTGCCTTCAACGAATCTGTGCTGGCTTTCCTTAATTAATCCACCCCTATCCAAATGACTGTTAATTTTGTCCTTCATCACTGTTTCTTAAAGCTTCTCTGCTACCGAGGTTAAACTGACTGGCCTGTAGTTGCTGGGTTTATCTTCATTCCCTTTTTTGAACAAAGGTGTAACATTTACAATTCTCCAGTCTTCTGGCACCATCCCCGTATCTTTGGAGATTGGAATATTATGGCCAGTATCTCCGTGATTTCTGTCCTTAATTCCCTCAGCATCCTAGGATGCATCTCATCTGCTCCTGGTTGGGTTTCTCTACAATGAGTAGCTCATCCCTGATACCACTAAAACTTTCCACCGATCTACAAGACTCGAGCCAGGAGCGTGATGGAATACTCACCACGCGCCTGGATGGGTGTCAACATAACAACACTCAGAATCATCCAGGAAGAAACAGTTCACTAGATGGACATCCCTGTCATGGTCTCAATATCCACACCCTCTACTACTCATAAATTGTGACTGTAGTGCGTACGGTCTAGAAGATTTATTGCAGCATCACCTTGCTTGGCAGAACAGCAACATATCAAATGGATATCTTAAAGAGGACCCACCTGAGTGTATTTAAGGAAGGATATACTTGCATTGGAGGCTGTTCAGAGAAGGTCCACTGGGTTGATTCCGGAGATGAGGGGGTTCACTTATGAGGATAGGTAGAGTGGGTTGGGCCTATACACATTGGAGTTCAGTAGAATGAGAGGTGATCTTATTGAAACATGTATGATAATGAGGGGGCTCGACAAGCTGGATGCAGAGAGGATATTTTCACTCATATGGGAAACTAAAACTAGGGGACATAGTCTCAGAATAAGGGGTCACCTATTTAAAGCTCAGATGAGGAGGATTTTCTTCTCTCTGAGGGTTGTAAATCTATGGCATTCTCTGCCCCAGAGAGCTGTGGAGGCTGGGTCATTGAATATATTTAAGGCGGAGATAGACAGATTTTTGAGCGATAAGGGAGTAAAAGGTTATGGGGAGCGGGCTGGGAAGTGGAGCTGAGTCCATGATCGGATCAGCCATGATATTGAATGGCGGAGCAGGCTCGAGGGACCAAATGTCCGACTCCTGCTCTTAGTTCTTATGTTCTTATGTTCTTAGGGGTCAAACCTTCCTCGAAAAAAGTGGACATTCATCAACCATCTCAGAACTGGTCATGTTAGATGCATGTTAGATGGAAGATTAAAGCATCCCCATCATGCGATTGCGGAGCTCCTAATCAGACCCTACAGCACAGGTACGGCAGCATAATGGTTATGTTGTTGGATTGGTAATTCTAGAGGCTGGGAGTAAGGAGACAGTAGAAGTGAGTTCAAACTCCACCATGGCAGCTGGGGAACTTGAATTCAGTTAATTAAGTAAATCTGGAATAATATCAATAATGGCGACCATTCTTCTTCTCCTTCTTAGGCAGTCCCTCGGAGTCAAGGATGACTTGTTTCCACATGAAAAATGAATTCTCAGATGACTGACGAGTCCAATGCGGGACCTACAGTCTCTGTCGCAGGTGGGGCAGACGGTGGTTGAGGGGACGGATGGGTGGGGTGCTTGGGTTGTTGTTCGCTCCTTCCTCTGTCTGCATTTGGCCTCCGCTTGCTCCCGGTGAAGAGACTCGAGGTATTCCCGGAAGATTCTCCTCCATTTTGAGCAGTCTTGGGCCAGGGGCTCTCAGGTGTCGGTGGGGATGTTGCACTTTATCAAGGAGGCTTTGAGAGTGTCCTTGAAGCGTTTCCTCTGCCCACCTGGGGCTCGCTTGCTGTGTCGGAGCTCCGAGTGGAGCACTTGTTTTGGGAGTTTCATGTCAGGCATGCAGACGATGTGGCCCGTCCAGTGGAGCTGATTGAGCGTGGTCAATGCTTCGATGCTGGGGATATTGACCTGAGTGAGAACACTGACATTGGTGCACCTATCCTGCCAATGGATTTGCAGGATTTTGCGGAGGCAGCATTGGTGGTACGTCTCCAGTGCTTTGAGATGCCTGCTGTACATTGTCCATGTCTCTAAAGCATATAGGAGGGTGGGTACCACCACTGCTCTGTAGACCATGAGCTTGATGCCGGGTTTGAGGTCCTGGTCTTCAAACACTTTCTTCCTCAGGTGATCGAAGGCTGCGCTGGCACACTGAAGGCAGTGTTGGACTTCGTCATTGACGTCTGCCCTTGTTGACAGTAGGCTCCTGAGGTATGGAAAATGGTCCACGTTGTCCAAGGGCTCATCGTGGATTTTGATAATCGGGGGCAGTGCTGTGAGGCGGGGGGTAGGTTGGTAGAGGACCTTTGTCTTACGGATGTTTAGTGTAAGGCCCATGCTCTTGCGCGCTTTGGTGAAGATGTTGACGATGGTTTGGTGTTTGACCTCCAAGTGTGCACAGACACAAGCATACTGCATACTGTAATTCAATGACAGAGGATGGGACGACCTTGCATCTGGACTGGACGTCACCGAAGGTTGAACGGTTTTCCGTTTGTTCTGTAGAATAGCTCACTCCAGCGGGGAGCTTACTGAGGCTGCGGTGGAGTTTTGCAGCAAAGAAGATCGAGAAGAGCGTTGGTGCGATGACACAACCTTGCTTGACACCGGTTGGTATGTGACTTAAGTCTGCGGTGGATCCGTTGGTCAGGATCATGCCTTGCATGTCATCGTGAAGCAGGTGGAGGATGGTGACAATCCTTTGAGGGCAAGTTGGCTATACTCTAGAAATTCCACTCAATGTACAAGTGGATTGGACAAGCCCTTATTTTCACTCCTGTCCATTTCACCACAATGAAAGGGCCTTGGTGAGACCACACCTGAAATATTGTGCACAGTTCTGGTCTCCTTACCTCAGGAAGGATATACTTGCCATAGAGGGATGCAACGAATGTTCACCAGACTGAATCCTGGGATGGGGGGATTGTCCTATGAGGAGAGATTGAGTAGATTCGGCCGATAGTCTCGACAGTTTAGAAGAATGAGAGGTGATCTCATTGAAACATACAACATTCTTACAGGGCTTGACAGGGTAGATGCAGGGAGGATGTTTCCCCCGGGCTTGGGAGTCTAGAACCCGGGGTCACAGTCTCAGGATAAGGGGTCGGTCATTTATGATTGAGAGGAGGAGAAATTTCTTCACTCAGAGGATGGTGAATCTTTGGAATTATCTACCCCAGAGGGCTGTGGATGCTCAGTCGTTGAGTATATACAAGACAGAGATCGATAGATTTTTGAATATTAAGGGAATCAAGGGATATAGGGATCGAGCGGGAAAGTGGAATTGAGGTAGAAGATCAGCCATGATCTTACTAAATGGTGGAGCAGGCTCGAAGGGTCGCATGCTCTTATAAAAGTGGACATCCTGCTTTGCTTGTCTCTCAATCTATCACAGTAAACGTTTCCAGGTAGTGAAAATCCCAACGACCTTTCTTGCGATGCGTGCATAATATGCCCACTGCAAGTCATTTTTCTCATCATAATCAGCCTTGTCACTTTTTCTCTGTTCTTGAACTGGTTCACGGACCCTCTCATTAGTCATTTTCCTTGTCCAACTAATTTTTCAGCATACGTGCTTTGCATCCTAACTCAAACATCTCCAGTCCCCTTCCTCCCTCAGTGTTCAAGGTCCAGTTTTCGGTGCTGCACAATGCGGTTGACTCCACGTAAACACTTCAGCATTCTGCTGATCACCAGCTTCATTTTACGGCTGCACGGAGAATCCTTCATGTTGTTAAATGCCGATTTTGTCATTGTTGTTCTCTGTGTAACTTCTTTGTTACTTTGTCCATTTGATGTTATCATCAGCATCATAGGCAGTCCCTCGGAATCGAGGAAGACTTGCTTCCATTCTTAAAATGGGTCCTTAGGTGGCTGAACAGTCCAATACGAGAGCCACAGTCCCTGTCACAGATAGTCGTTGGAGGAAAGGGTGGGTGGGACAGGTTTGCCGCACGCTCCTTCCGCTGCCTGCGCTTGGTTTCTGCACGCTCTCGCCGACAAGACTCGAGGAGCTCAGCGCCCTCCCGGATGCGCTTCAACCACTGAGGGCAGTCTTTGGCCAGGGACTCCCAGGTGTCGGTGGGGATGTTGCACTTTATCAGGGAGGCTTTGAGGGTGTCCTTGTAAAGTTTCCTCTGCCCACCTTTGGCTCCTCCGGACGGCAAGATGGTGCACCATGGCATGTCCGGACGGCAGATGAGGATGGCAACGTGGAGAGTGTGCAAGAGCAGCAGGTACAGGAACCCCCTCCGTGCAGACAACAGCTCGACAAACCTGTGAGCATGCTCACGGGTGCATACATTACAATCACCATCTATTTAAGCAAGAGGAGGGGGCAGAGTGATGAAACCAGCCTGGGTCCCTCTTAGTTGTGGGTGGCAACAGTATTGTGACTGCGTACGGAAGGCAATTGCTCAATTATGGAAGCGAGCAATGCATCCGGTAAGGCGCGCGCGTGCACGTCCGCACAGTAGCGGGAAAGTTCCCGAGTGGGCCCCCTCACGGGCTTTTACATTGTAAATACCACGCACGTGCGCAGAAATTTAAAGACACCCTGCATTGAAAGCAACAGGGTGCGCAGAAAAAAAAAATCGCAGCTTCCTGGGAACATTGGAACCGAGTACGTAACTCTTGACTTGACCTCCTGCTCTCCTACTACTGAGCATTAGAACTTCATTACTTTAAAAGTTTCATGAACTGAGACAGGCCATACTGCTCCGTAAATGCCTTGTCACTTTCTGATAAATTGATCACGACCTTTTTGTCTTTCTACCATTTTGTTCCTTCCCTTCACTCCTCAGCTACTCATCTAATTGTCTCTTCAATCCATTTGTGTTGTCGCTTGCCATGGCCTTTCCTGGGAATTTATTCCACATGTCTATTACTTTTTGAGGACAAAAATGTTCTTCTAGGCTTCCCTGCTTACATTTTTTTTTGTTCTGTACGAGTTTTAAGCGCAGAAAGGTGAGGAGCGTTAATGGGGTGGAATGAAACATTGATTGATACAGTTAGACGCAGAGAAAAGCTCCCTCTAATTTAACTCAACAATGTACCTCTGTCAGAGCCTTAGACTCCTGACTGCTCAGCCTAATACTTTTCCATTTCCCCACATCAGCAGTCCTGTGACCTTTCTGATTGAGTTGGCCAGTTTAGTGCAAATTGGTGTCACTTCTGTGCTGTGGTCTGCTATTCAATAAGGTCCTGGGATGAGATTGTTCAAACTCAATTTCACACAGGACCCTTACAGGCAGCTGAGAATTCCATTCCATTTGTGCAGTTGGATTTGAAATCAAGATCCACCGGTGCAACCCACCACACAACCTCCTCCCTTTAACCGCCTTTAATTTTGTCAGCCCTGGCTCAGGGGTAGCACTCCTGTCTCTGAATCAGAGCTTCGTGGGTTCAGGTCCCCCACTGCAGCAAAATCCAGGCTGGCACTCCCAGTACAGTGCTGGGGGAGTGCTGCACTGTCTGCGGAGCAGTTTTTTGGTTGAAAGGTTAAACACAGGTCTGCTCTCTTGGATGGATGTAAAAGACCCATGGTACTGTATCGAAGAAGAGCGTGGGAGTTATCCCCGGTGTCCTGGGCCAATATCTATCACTGTACCAACATCAGTAGAAAACTAATGAATTGGTCACGTTGATGTCTGTGGGATCTCACTATGTGCGTGTCCTACATTACAATGATAACTACATTTCAAAAGTACTTTATTGGCTGAAAAGTATTTTGAGAATGTCCTGAGGTGAAAGGCGCTATATAAATGCAAGTTCTTTCTTCCTTTCCTAACGGGAACGTGCCGCTCCTGATTTTTGGATCCTTCGCGCGGTAAACAATCACTTGGATTTTCTGGGGCTGGTTTCTCCCGTCTTTACAGCCAGACCTTCCACAGCTGATCATAAGAACACAAGGATTAGGAGCAGGAGTAGGCCAAACGGCCCCCCGAACCTGCTCCGTCATTCAATAGGATCATGGCTGATCATCGACCACAACTCCACTTTTCCACCCAATTTCCATATCCCTTGATTCCCCCTACACTCCAAAAATCTAACTATCTCAACCTTGAATACATTCAGAGACTCAGCATCCACAGCCCTCTGGAGCAGAGAATTCCAAAGATTCACAACCCACTGAGTGAAGAAATTCCTCCTCATCTCTGTCTAAAATGGCAAATCCTTTATCCTGAGACTGTGAGCCCTGGTTCTAGACACCCCAGCTCGTTTCCCATATCCCTTGATTCCCCTAGAGTCCAAACATCTATCTATCTCTGTCTTGATGCCTTGGTGGGGATCTTCCAAAATTCTCTAGATTCATGACCGGTCCCAGCAGATTGGAAGGTAGCAAATGTAATCCCGCTATTCAAGCAAATAGCCCCAATCTCCGCCCCATGAATGTCCTTCTCCCGGGGAGATCGTAAATGCCGAGAACCGGAGCTTGCGTGGCCTCTTTGGGTGCGTGTGAACATTGTACATACCTGGATTTATGGCCCAATATTACTGGTCAAATGAAACATGGTTTTATGAAAGGGAAATAGTGTTTGATAAATTTATTAGGGTTGTTTGAGGATGTAGCAGGGTAAATAAAGGGTAACAAGTGAATGCAGTATATTTGGATTTCCAAAAGGCATTCGATAAGGTGCCACATAAAAAGTTGTTATGCAAGGTAAGGGCACATTGGGTTGGTGGTAATATATAAGCATGGTTAGAGGATTGGTTAATGGATAGAAAACAGAACAGGGTGGAGAATTCCAAAGACTTACAACCCTCTAAGTGAAGAAATTACTCCTTTTCTCAGTCTTAAATAGACAACTCCTTATTCTGAGACTATACCCCTGTAAAGTCCTGTCCCATTAGTACAGATTCACACGAGGCATGTAGTGAAATCAAGGTCACTCGGGACCTGCACCTTTATTTCACAGCTCTGGAATGCTGCACTTGCCTGAGACCTGTCCTTATATACCTGTCTCTTGCAAGTGCACACCTGGTGGTAAGGTATGCTGGTGGTTACAGGTCATATCTTATTACAGACTTGTATAGCATGTTAGGATACAGTTATATATAATAACGTAAGATACATGACAACCCCCTAGTTCTAGACTCCAGCCAGGGGGTAACAGCCTCTCTGCATCGACTCTGTCAATCCCCCTCGGAATCTTATATGTTTCAATGAGATCACCTTCCATTCTTCTAAAATCCAGAGTACAGGCCCATTCTAATCACTCTCTCAGTAAAGCAGTTTCTGTTGAATTTCCTATTGGATATATTAGTGACTATATTATATCTATGGCCACTTCTGGTCTCCTCAACAAGTGGAAACATCTTCTCTTACGTCTAGCCTTTCAAAATCTTTCGTAATCTTCACAGGCTGGAACCTCTTGTGAAAGATGTCATAAGGATATTCTGGTAATAGTCCCTTTCGAGAGAGTAGTAGGGATGTGAATTAACCTTGCGAGAAAATGATCAGAAGATAATAAACACTGTATAATATTTCAGCAAGAACATTAAAAAAAGATTAATTTATAATTTAACATATTCGCAAGATGTCACGCATGCACATTGTAACCAAATATGTGTTAATGAACAAAACTGTGACTTTTTTTTTTAAAGTGTGAATAAGTCTGCATAACCCACAGAAACAAACATCAAAAATTAGACTCGCTCATAAGAATTCAGATCTAGTTTTAGTTCATCTCACACAGCGAGGCAGAGTTATTAATTGCAGGCTCAAAGAAACATGAATTCATTTGTAGGTTAAAACCTTGTTGTGTCTTTTCATACGTATTTATCAGGAAAGCAAGGCAACAATATAGATTAAATTTAACTATTTTAACACACTGGCATCATTACTCACAAACCGCCCAGGCGTTGGAACTAGACAGAGGTGTGTGTTGTCACCTCAGCAGGATAGAGGGGGGTGCTTTGCAGCAATGAGTCATGTGAATTCAACTTAGCAAAGTCATTAATTTGACCTGTCATTTCCAAATAACAGTCAGAAACATAATGCAATTAACTTAGTTCAAATAAGACCATCTGGGAAGTATATCTTGTGTGTGTTTTTTTTTAGCGGGGTGAGGGAGCAAGGTAGTACCAGCAGCTAAAAGGTTTTAATTAACTGAAGGTCCTTATGGATTTCTCTTCAAAAAATAACTGCCGAGCAAGCAGGACACTTCACAACAGCCCTCCCCCTGAATTTGACCTTTTTGTAGTGCTGTGGTGAGTGTCTTAGTGGGTAGCACTCTTGCCTCTGAGTCAGAAGGTTGTGGGTTCAAGTCCCACTCCACAGATACGAGCACAAAAATTAAGGCTGGCGCTCCGAGGGAGTGTGGCACTGTCGGAGGTGCCGTCTTCTGGATGAGATGTTAAACCGAGCCTGCTCTCTCAGGAGGATGTAAGAGATCCCATGGTATGATTTCGAAAAAGATTTCCAGAAAGCATTCGGTAAGGTGCCACATAAAAGTTACTGCACAAGATAAGAGTTCACGGAGTTGGGGTAATATATTAGCGTGGATAGAGAATTGGTTAACTAACAGAAAACAGAGAGTCAGGATAAATGGGTCATTTTCAAGTGGCAAACTGTAATTCGTGGGGTGCCTCAGGGATCTCTGCCTTAGACTCAACTATTTACAATTTATATTAATGACTTGGTTGAAGGGGCCGAGTGTAATGTAGCCGAATTTGCGGATGAGACAAAGATGGGTGGGAAAGCAAGCAGTGAGGAGGATGCAAGAATCAACAAGGGGATATAGATAGGCTCAGTGAGTCGGTAAAATTTGGCAGATGGACTATAATGTGGGAAAATGTGAGGTTATCACCTTTGGTGGGAAAAATAAAAAAGCAAATTACTATTTAAATGTGGAGAGATTACAAAATGCTGCAGTACAGAGAGATCTGGGGGTTCTTGTACATGAAACACAAAAAGTTAGCATGCGGGTACAGCAAGTGATCAGGAAGGCAAATGTAATGTTGGTCTTCATTGCAAGGGGGATGGAGTATAAAAGTAAGGAAGTCCTGCTACAACTGTACAGGGTATTGGTGAGGTCACACCTGGAGTTTTGCGTACAGATTTGGTTTCCTTATTTAAGGAAGGATATTTAAGGAAGTATAGGGGCAGGGAGGTATTGCTACAGTTGTACAGGGCCTTGGTGAGGCCGCACCTGGAGTATTGTGTACAGTTTTGGTCTCCTAACTTGAGGAAGGACATTCTTGCTATTGAGGGAGTGCAGCGAAGGTTCACCAGACTGATTCCCAGGATGGCGGGACTGACATATCAAGAAAGACTGGATCAACTGGGCTTGTATTCACTGGAGTTCAGAAGAATGAGAGGGGATCTCATAGAAATGTTTAAAATTCTGACAGGTTTAGACAGGTTAGATGCAGGAAGAATGCTCCCAATGTTGGGGAAGTCCAGAATCAGGGGTCACAGTCTAAGGATAAGGGGTAAGTCATTTAGGACCGAGATGAGGAGAAACTTCTTCAGCCAGAGAGTGAGGAACCTGTGGAATTCTCTACCACAGAAAGTTGTTGAGGCCAATTCACTAAATAGATTCAAAAAGGAGTTAGATGTAGTCCTTACTACTAGGGGGATCAAGGGGTATGGCGAGAAAGCAGGAATGGGGTACTGAGGTTGCATGTTCAGCCATGAACTCATTGAATGGTGGTGCAGGCTCGAAGGGCCGAATGGCCTACTCCTGCATCTATTTTCTATGTTTCTATGTTTCTATGTTTCTGTACTTGCATTGGAGACAATTCAGAGAAGGTTCACGAGGTTGATTGCTGAGATGAAGGGGTTGTCATATGAAGAAAGGTTGAGCAGGTTGGGCCTATAGTGATTGGAGTTTAGAAGAATGTGAGGTGATCTTATTGAAATGTAGAAGATTCTGAGAGGGCTTGACAGGGTAGATGCAGAGAGGATGTTTCCCCTTGTGGGGGTATCTAGAACGAGGGGGCATAGTTTCAGAATAAGGGATTGTCCATTTAAAACAGAACTGAGGAGGAATTTCTTCTCCCAGTGGGTCGTGAATCTTTGGAATTCTCTATCCCAGAGAGCTGTGGAGGCTGGGTCTTTGAATATATTTAAGGTGGAGACAGACAGATTTTTGAATGCTAAGGGAGTCAAGGTGTATGGGGAGCGGGCAGGGAAGTGGAATTGAGGCCAGGAAAGGATCAGCCATGATCTTATTGAATAGCGGAGCAGTCTCGAGGGGCCAAATGGCCTCCTCCTGCTCCTATTTCTTATGTTCTTATATAAGAGCAGGGGAGCTATCCCTGGTGTCCTGGCCAATATTTATCTTTCAATCAAAATGACTGAAAAACAGATTATCTGGTCATTATCACTTGGAGCTTAGTGTGTGCAGATTGGCTGTCGCATTTCCAATATTAGAAACATGGAAATGTACAGCGCAGAAGGAGGCCATTTCGGACCATCGTGTCCACGCCGGCCGACAAAGAGCCACACGGCCCTCGGTCGGCAGCCCTGAAGGTTACATATAAACTTATGAATAATGAACAATTGCAGAAAAGTAAAGAGCAAACTGGCCCCACACAACTGTGACACCCCATGCATTGCAACATTTTACACTCCACCCCAGCTGGAGCCATGTGATCTCCTGGGAGAGGCAAAAAAAACACTCTAGCGCGCATGTGCAGAGGTCCCGGCACTGTTTCCAGTGCCGGAATCTGGCTCCGCACCCCCTCTCATTCTACTGCGCCATGCTGCGGCTGAAGAAGACCCGAGGATCGGTCAGAATTGTAAGTTAACTTTTCAACGCACTTTTTCTTCCAGAAAGTTGGCGGACTTCCGTGAGATGCGTCGTTTTTGCAGCGGGGGGGGCGAACTTGAGCCCATTATAACTAAAAAAGTTCTCTTGAATGCATTTTAATGACTGAATGAATTCCGCACCCTCTATATTTGTCCCAATCAATATTAGGAGAGTTGAAATCCCTTACTATTACTGCCCTATGGTTTTGGACTTCACAGAAATTTGCCAACATATTTGCTCTTCTATCACCCTCCCACTGTTTTGGGGTTTATAATACACACCCAGCAGTGTGATCGCCCCTCTTTTTATTTTTCAGTTCGGACACATTTGATGATCTCTCTAAGGTATCATCTCTCCTCTCAGCTGTAGTTATTTCATTAATCAATACCGCGACCCCCCCCTCTCTTTTTACCCCCTCTCTGTCTTGTCTAAAAATCCTTTAACCAGGAATATTGAGCTGCCAAACCTGCCCCTCTTTCAGCCATGTCTCTGTAATGGCTACAATGTCATACTCCCAAGTGTCTACCTGTGCTCTTAACTCATCCGCCTTATTCGCTATACTCCTTGCATTGATGTATATACTATTTAGCAAGGAAGACCTCCTTGATTACTACTTACTAACTCTTGTTTCGTCTGTCTTACAGATTCACTCTCTACACTCTTGCTTTCCAATTTCAGCTTTACTTACTGCCTTCCCTATTGAATTTGTTCCCAGGTTCCCATTCCCCTGCTAGTTTAAACTCTCCCCAACAGCACTAGCAAAACTTCCCGCGAGGATATTGGTCCCGCGATGTTAAGGTGCAACCTGTCTGGTTTGTACAGGTCCCATCTCCCCCAAAAGCGTTCCCAATGCCTCAAGAATTTAAAGCCCTCCCTCCAGCCATGCGTTCATCCTCTCTATCCTTCTATTCTTGTATTCATTAGCACGTGGCACCGGTAGTAACCCGGAGATTACTACTTTTGAGGTCCTACCCTTTAATTTTCCTCCTAGCTCCCTAAATTCTGCCTGCAGGACCTCATCCCTCTTTCTAACTATATCATTGGTCCTGATATGGACCACGACCTCTAGTTGTTTACCCTCTCCCCCCAGAATGCCCTGCGTCCGCTCTGTGACATCCTTGACCCTGGCACCAGGGAGGCACCATACCATTCTGGAGTCACATCTAAGGCCACAGAAATGCCTCTCTATTTCCATAACTATTGAATCCCCTACTACTAAAGCTCTTTTATTCTTTGTCCCTCCCCCGTGCAACTGAGCCACCCGTGGTGCCTTGGACTTGGCTCTGGCTACACTCCCCAGAGGCATCATCGCCCTCACCGGTGCTCAGAAGAGAATATCTGTTGGAAAGCAAGATGGACTCACGGGGAGACTCCTGCAGAACCTGTCTCGCGTTCTTCCTCCACCTGGTGGTCACCCACTTCCCTTCTACCTGCATGCCTTTAAATTGCGGGGTGACCATTTATGAAACATGCTATCCACGTAGCTCTCAGCCTCGTGGATGCAAGATATTGATTCCAGCCGCCGCTCAAGCTCCGAAACGCGGAGCTCGAATAGTTGAAGCTGGAGACACCTCCTGCACACTTGGTTGTCTAGGCTGCGCGAAGCATCCAAGACTTCCCACATGCCGCAGGACATGCACTCCACAGGACTGAGCTGCCCTGCCATCCCTCTAATTAGACTTATCTGTTATAAAAGAGAAAGAGAAAGAGAGATAGTTACTGATCAATCAGCCAATCACTTATCGGCCCGGCCGAGGGCTGTGAGCTCCTTGCCAGAAGTGAACTCCTCGCAGACCTCCGGGCCTCTTACTTCTCGGTATCCTGACCTCCCGCACTCTCGGACTCCTGACCTCCCGAACTCTTGGACCTCCTGACCTTCCGAACTCTCGGACTCCTGACCTCCCGAACTCTTGGACCTCCTGGCCTTCCGAACTCTCGGACTCCTGACCTCCCGAACTCTCGGACTCCTGACCTCCCGAACTCTTGGACCTCCTGACCTTCCGAACTCTCGGACTCCTGACCTCCCGAACTCTCGGTATCCTGACCTCCCGAACTCTCGGACTGCCTGACCTCCCGAACTCTCGGTATCCTGACCTTCCGAACTCTCGGACCTCCTGACCTCCCGAACTCTCGGATCTCCTGACCTTCCGAACTCTCGAACCTCCTGACCTCCCGAACTCTCGGTATCCTGACCTCCTCTACTCTCGGATCTCCTGACCTCCAGAACTCTTGGTATCCTGACCTCCCGCACTCTCGGATCTCCTGACCTCCTGAACTCTCAGATGTCCTGACCTCTCAAACTCTCGGGCTCCTGACCTCCCGAACTCTCGGATCTCATGACCTCCCAAACTCTCGGACTCCTGACCTCCTGTACTCTCAGATCTCTTGACTTCCCGAACTCTCGGATCTCTTGACCTCCCGAACTCTCAGATCTCCTGACCTCCCAAACTCTCGGACTCCTGACCTCCCGAACTCTCAGTATCCTGACCTCCCGAACTCTCGGATCTCCTGACCTCCCGAACTCTCGGATCTCCTGACCTCCAGAACTCTCGGATCTCCTGACCTCCCGAACTCTCGGATCTCTTGACCTCCCGAACTCTCAGATCTCCTGACCTCCCGAACTCTCGGATCTCTTGACCTCCTGTACTCTCGGATCTCCTGATCTCCCGAAATCTCGCACTCCTGACCTCCCGAACTCTCGGACTCCTGACCTCCAGCACTCTCGGACTCCTGACCTCCCAAACTCTCGGGCTCCTGACCTCCCGAACTCTCGGACCTCCTGACCTCCCGAACTCTCGGACTCCTGACCTCCTGTACTCTCGGGCTCCTGACCTCCCGAACTCTCAGATCTCCTGACCTCCCGAACTCTCAGATCTCCTGACCGCCCGAACTCTTGGACTCCTGACCTCCCGAACTCTCGGACTCCTGACCTCCCGAACTCTCGGACTCCTGACCTCCTGTACTCTCAGATCTCCTGACCTCCCGAACTCTCGGACTCCTGACCTCCTGTACTCTCAGATCTCCTGACCTACCGAACTCTCAGCCCTCCGGGCGTCCCGATTCTCAGACAAAATTCTCAGACAAAAATAAAACACTCATTGGTTGTAAAATGCTTTGGGACAGCCGGTGTTTGTGAAAGTTGCTATATAAATGCAACTCTTTCTTTCTTTGAGATGCCTCCATTGTTCCACAGTATGGGGAGAATACAATGAGGATCATTCTCTAATTCTTGTGCCTGAAATGAATGCGATGAAAATCCTACAGATCCAGCAGCTTGTCGCCCCGGCTGTGACGATGGAAATTTCAAACTTAACAACAACAACAACAACAACTTGTATTTATATAGCGCCTTAAATGTAGTAAAACGTCGCAAGGTGCTTCACAGGAGCGTTATAAGGCAAAAAACCAAATTTGACACTGAGCTGCATCAGAAGATATTACGGCAGGTGAGAGGTAGGTTATGAGGAGAAAAGAGAGGTAGAGAGGCGGAGAGATTTAGGGAGCGAGTTCCTTGGGGCCGAGGCAACAGAAGGCATGGCCACCGATGGTTGAGCAGTTACCATCTGGGATGCTCAACAGGGCAAATTAGAGGAGCGCAGATATCTTGTGGGTTTGTGGGGCTGAAGGAGATTACAGAGATAGGGAGGGGCGAGGCCATGGAGGGATTTGTAAACAAGAATGAGAATTTTGAAATCGAGGCGTTGCTTAACCGAGAGTCAATATAGGTCAGTGAGCACAGGGGTGCTGGGTGAGTGGGACTTGGTGCAATTTAGGATGCGAGCAGCTGTGTTTTGGATGACCTCAAGTTTACGTAGTTTGGAATGTGGGAGGCCAGCCAGGAATGCATGGGATTAGTCAATCTCCTTTAACTACACTCACTTTCTCCAAATTAAAGGTGTTGCTATGGGAACACACATGGATCCTAGCTATAACTGCTTTTTTGTGGGATATCTGGAACATTCTTTGTTCCAGTCCATCTCGGGTCCCCTCCCTCACCTTTTTTTGTGGTACAATGATGACTGTATTGGTGTCGTTTCCTGCTCTCCCCGAACTAGAACATTTTATTCACTTTGCATCCAATTTTCACCCTTCCGTCACCTTCGAATTATAGAATCATGGAATAGAAATTTACAGCACGGAAGGTGGCCATTTCGGACCATCGTGTCCGCACCGGCCGAGCAAGAGCTATCCAGCCTAATTCCACTTTCCAGCTCTTGGTCCGTAGCCCTGTAGGTGCACATCCAAGTATTTTTTAAATGTGGTGAGGGTTTCTGCCTCTACTCCCTTTTAGGCAGTGAGTTCCAGACCCCCACCACCATCTGGGTGAAGACATTTCCTCTCATATCTCCTCTAAACCTCCCCCCAATTACTTTAAATCTATGCCCCCCTGGTTGTTGACCCCTCCGCCAAGGGAAACAGGTCCTTCCTATCCACTCTATCCAGGCTCCTCATAATTTTATACACCTCAATCAGGTTCTCCCATCAGCCTCTTCTGCTCCAAAGAAAACAGACACAGCATCTCCAATCTTTCCTCATAGCCAAAATTCTCCAGTTCAGGCAACATTCTTGTAAATCTCCTCTGCATCCTTTCCAATGCAATCATATCTTTCCTGTAATGTGGTGACCAGAAAGGCACACAGTACTCCAGCTATGGCCTAACCAGTATTTTATACGGTCCATGCCTTGAGTAATAAAGGCAAGTATTCCGTATGCCTTCTTAACCACCTTATCCACCTGGCCTGCTACCTTCAGGGATCTGTGGACCTGCACTCCAAGGTCCCATTGTATCTCTACACTTTTCAGTGTCGTACCATTTAATGTGTACTCCCTTGCCTTGTTAGACCTCCCCAAATGCATTACCTCACATTTATCCGGATTGAATTCCATTTGCCACTGTTCTGCCCACCTGACCAGTACATTGATATCTTCCTGCAGTCCGCAGCTTTCTTCTTCATTATCAACCACACAGCCTATTTTAGGACCATGGCCCTTCACATGGTTCATCTCCGACTCTTCCCATCCCATCTTCGACTTTTCTGTCTCCATTTCTGGGAATAGGCTATCGACCAGTATCCACTATAAGCCCACTGACTCCCACAGCTACATGAACTGCTCTTCCTCTCACCCCACATCCTGTAAGGACTGCATTCCATTTTCCCAGATTCTCCATCTCCATCGCATATGCTCTGATGATACCACCTTTCACACGAGTGCCTCTGACATGTCTTTCTTTTACCTCAATAGAGGATTCCCCTCCGCCATGGTTAACATGGCCCTCGACCGTGTCCGTTCTATTTCCCGCACCTCTACTCTCACCCCTTCCCCTCCCTCTCAGAACCACGACAGGGTTCCCCTTGTCCTCACCTTTCACCCCACCAGCCTCCACGTTCAACGAATCATCCGCCGCCATTTCCGCCACCTCCAGCGTGATCCCACCACCAATCACATCTTCCCCTCCCCTCCCCTCTCAGCATTCTGAAGGAACCATTCTCACCGCGACACCCTGGTCCATTCTGCAGTCACCCCCAGCAGCCCCTCTCCTTCCCATAGCACCTTTCCGTACAAGTGCAGGAGATGCAACACCTGCCCTTTTACCCCCTCCCTTCCCACTACCCAGGGCCCCAAATACTCCTTCCAGGTGAAACAGAGATTTACTTGTACTTCTTTCAATTTAGTATACTGTATTCGCTGCTCACAATGTGGTCTCCTCTACATTGGGGAGACCGAGCGTAGATTGGGTGATCACTTTGCGGAATACCTTCATTCAGTCCATAAGCGTGACCCTGAGCTTCCAGTCACCTGTCACTTTAATTCCCCGCTCCACTCCCACTCTGACCTCTCCGTCCTCGGTCTCCTGCACTGTTCCAACGAAGCTCAACGCAAGCTCGAGGAACAGCACCTCATCTTTTGTTTAGGCACTTTACAGCCTTCTGCACTCAACATCGAGTTCAACAATTTCACACCATAACCTCTGCCCCTATTTTGTTCCATCTGCCCCCCCCCCCAAATCCGCCCCCCCCCCACCCCCCGGCCCTAACCCCTCCTACATTATTTTTTTTTCTCTGTCTCTAATGACAGTTGGTCATTATCCCACCATTCACACCCTATCTCGACTAACCTTTTTCTAACTTCTGCCATTACCATTTGAATTTGGCCCATCAACCCTTTTGTCTCTCTAATCTCTCCTGCCTTCCACCCTATCGCAGACCTTCCCTTTTGTTCTTTCTGCCCCTCCCCCTTTCAGTGCTCCTTAAGAATCTGTTCTTTTTCAACATTCGCCAGTTCTGACGAAGGGCTATTGACCTGAAATGTTAACTCTGTTTTTCTCTCCGCAGATGCTGCCTGACCCGCTGAGATTTCCAGCATTTCCTGTTTTTATTTCAGGTTCCAGCATCCGCTGTATTTTACCTTTGTACTGGAGGTAACAAACACAAGGATGAGGATTCAGCAGCAGATGAGCTGATGACCTAAAAAAAACGCCCCGTGCGCGTCATGTAAAATAGTGGGCGCCATGGATTTGGCGAGTTAGTGCGTTGTCCAGTGCAGTACTGAGCCACAAAGACCAGGCAGGTCCCACGCTTGACCCCTGGTCTGTGCTGAGTGATCTCAGGGGCGATGGTAATGGGGGAATACAACAATTGGCCTCAGTATCCCTGAAGGATCACAAACAATGACTATTTATCATCACTGTCCAGTGACTTCTGCGCGTGTGTGTACGCGCATGTGCACATATGTGTATATGCGTGAGTATATGTGGGTGTGCATGTGCACACTTTTGCATGTATATATGCGTGTATATTTGCGTGTATATGTGTGGGAGAGTGTGCACATATGTGTGCGTGTGTATATGTGTGTGAGTATATGTGTGTGTGTGTGTGAGTGAGTGTACGTGTGTGGGTGGGGCAGGTCAAAGTAAGATCAAATTTAAATTGAATGACTCCCATAGTGAGAGAGCCTGCCAAGTACATATTGACGCACATGAACACAAAAGCAAAATACTGCTGGAAATCTGAAATAAGAACAGAAAATGCTGGAAATGCTCAGTGTGTTATGTCCTTGGATGCTCTGATAATGACTCCACGAGGCAATGTGTTGTACTTGAACTGTAGTGACCTTAGTCCTTTATTATAACTCCAGAGTGAGGATCACACCTGGTGGCCTGCCTTTTATACTAGGCCAGGCACACCTGTACAGGTAACCTACAAGTCTCCCACTGCTGTGCCCTCTGGTGTCACACCTTGTGATAGTACAAACAGTAGCCATGTAGGATACATGACACAGCGGATCAGGCATAATCTGTGAAGAGAGAAACAGAGTTAACGTTTCAGATCAATGACCCTTCCTCAGAAAGTTCTGACGAAGGTCATCGGCCTGAAACGTTAACTCTGTTTCTCTCTCCACAGATGGTTCCTAACCTGTTTACTTTGCAAGCTTCTGGATGATGAGTGTGACCCTCACAATTGTCCTTCAGCACAAATCAGTGTCCAAAGTGGGGGCTGGGAGGAGAAAATTGAAAAATAGTGAATGCATGAGGACTTGTTATGTCATCGAGGCAGCTTATTAACCCATCCTTCGTTTTGCAAACAATACTTTGCGGCCAATTCTCAGCAAAGGTGATGGACTCCCAGAGAACCTCCTCCTCCACATCCTGGCCTCAGAATCAGGGGCAATGTCCACCTACAAGATTCGGACTGTAAATTGAGCACAATGAATGGAAACGTAAATCGGGCGGGTTGCATAACGGACGGACAATCTCCAGCTCCAGCAGCTCTCCACCCACTCACTGAAGGTGGCAGTCACCCCCACCCACAGCAACGGCCACCCAAAGAGACTGACATGGCAGCATATCTCTTTTATTGGTGTACAGCGACAGAAATAGAATGCATGGCACAGTCTGCTCACGGCCTGCCGCTTGCGGATAGACAGTCATCGGGTGACCTCACAGATACTCTTGCGACATCAGCTTTGCAAACCTAGGGTGGGATTTATTGTGTCTGTAAGCACTCTAGTAATGAATTCACGAGGTAAGGTGTTGTACTTGAACTGTTGTGACCTTAGTCCATTTATTGCAGCTCTTGAGTGAGGGTACAGCATGGTGAGCTCCCTTTTATACCTGGTTAGCTGCAGTGTGCAGGTGACCCCTAGGTCTCCACCAGTTGCGGCCTCTGGTGGTACAGGCATAGTGTATGTTATACATACACAACAGGATTCCTGCTCCTTCTTGAGGCAACAGTCAGGAATTCCGGGAGTGGAGGGGCCGGAAATGTGGGCGGAACCGGTCTCTGCCAGATTTCAGTTTGGACAAGAGCCCCCCCCCCCACCACCCCGTCCGGTGTAACTGTGTTCAGTTCTGAGCGCCGTGCCTCAGGAAGGAGATATTGGCTTGGATTTTCCCGTCTTTTGCTCTCCAAGGTTTCGCCCTGGGAGCGGCGTGAAAGGCGGCGGTGAGGTCTCCAGCTCCAGACCGCGATCCTCCAGTCGGGTTTCGCGGCGGCGCTGAGCAGGACCGCCGGGAAGAGCTGCACCGGTTGCGGCAGCAGCGCGAGTCTGAGCTGCTGCCCGATCCGTCCACCCGGCAGTGCGCCCGCAACGACCGACTGGGAACTCAGAGCGCTCCAGCCATGCCTGCGGTGCAGAGGAAGGTAGTGTGCTGTAAAAGTAAGTGCGAGTGTGTTTTGTATTTAATTTTTGTGCGATTCGTGTTGCAGTGGCGTGGGCAATGTTTTAGGAATGTTTTGCTCTTTTTAGGTTTCCCCCACCCTCCCGAGGTCTCTCTTGGAGCGCTCCCGGCCCTGGCTCTTTAACTCGGGAGTTTCCCATCCTTGCTCCACGAGAAGTGAACTGTTTTGCCTTTAGATGCTCTGATAATGACTCCACGAGGCAAAGTATTGCACTTGAACTGCAGTGACCTTGGTCCGTTTACTATAACTCCAGAGTGAGGATACCACATGCTGGACTCCCTTTTACACCTGGTTACCTGTGGTGTACAGGTGACCCCTGGGCCTCCACCAGTTGCGACCTCTTGTGATGCCAGCATAGTGTATACAGTGTGAACCTTGTTGATGGGACCTCCGGTAAACAATTCTCCATCTTATGCAACTATACAGTGACTACACAGAGAGTATATCTATGGTATACATATATAACATGTACAACGCCTCTGTTAGTGCTGCGCCCCCTGACGCAGGGCCCAAATGCCCGAACTTTTACCAACTGAGGCGCAAACTATTCCCAGCCGAGAAACTTCCTGCCCCGCCTCCGTTTTCACCCCGAAAACAGAAAAGCCTAAAATGTAGCCCAAAGTACCTTGGAGAGGATGCAGTGCAGGTTCAACAGAACTAGACCAGGGCTTAAAGGGTTAAACTATGAGGAACCGGTTGCACAAATGTGGCTTGTATTCCCTCGAAGGTAGAAGATTGAGGATATGATCTAACCGAGGCGTTTGAAATTTTCAAAGGATGCAATGCAGCAGATACCGAGAAACAATTTTCTAGGGGTGGGGGAAGAAAGCGGGGGACATAATCGTAAAAATTAGAGCTGAGCCGGTCAGGGATGATGTCAGAAAACATATCTTCACACAAAGGGTATCACAAATCTGCAAGTACCCCCCCCAAAAAAGCTGTTGAGGCTGGGGCCAGGAGTGAATTGAAAATGTCAAAAAACTAAGTGCGAAAAATATTAGTGCCACCCATTCGTGCCGGAGAGGGCCGCTAACGTGACGCTAATCGCTTAGCGACGGAGCGCCGTGATGCCCTCGCGTCCCGAAAACTTCAATGGAGAGGTGGGGGCCAAGAGATAGACCACGGGGTGATGTCATCAAGCGTGCAAAGCCCCTCTCGACGCTGCGCGGCCAGACATGAATGGGATCGCCTGCTTTACCGGCAGGCGCCGTTCCCGACAGGTAACGCAGGCGTTGCCACGAAGCATCCACCGCGAAATGGCGGCGGTGGAGAAGGTAAGTGGCTGCTATCAACTTTATTCATTTTTAATTACATTACTTAGCTGTTTGTACTGTTTGACTTACCTGTCTTGCTTTCTCTGCAGGTTTTGAGCTCGTCCACCTCACTGCCCTTGTTAGGCGCTAGGATGCCGGCATTCTTGCATGCTACCACCTCATTAGCGCCCTAACAGTAGTGTGCAACGCTTCCCTTAGTGCTCCACTCCCTTCTTGGGGCGCCCATGACAGGCAGTGACTAGTGGGGTACCGCAAGGTTCAGTGCTGGGACCCCAGCTATTTACAATATACATTAATGATTTAGATGAAGTAATTGAGTGTAATATCTCCCAAGTTTGCAGATGACACTAAACTGGGTGGCGGTGTGAGCTGTGAGGAGGATGCGAAGAGGCTGCAGGGTGACTTGGACAGGTTAGGTGAGTGGGCAAATGCATGGCAGATGCAGTATAATGTGGATAAATGTGAGGTTATCCATTTTGGTGGCAAAAACATGAAGGCAGAATATTATCTGAATGGTGACAGATTACGAAAACGGGAATTGCAACGAGACCTGGGTGTCATGGTACATCATTCATTGAAAGTTGGCATGCAGGTACAGCAGGCAGAGAAGAAGGCAAATGGCATGTTGGCCTTCATAGCGAGAGGATCTGAGTATAGGAGCAGGGAGGTCTTACTGCAGTTGTGCAGGGCTTTGGTGAGGCCACACCTGGAATATTGTGTACAATTTTGGTCTCCTAATCTGAGGAAGGACATTCTTGCTATTGAGGGAGTGCAGCGAAGGTTCACCAGACTGATTCCCAGGATGGCAGGACTGGCATATGAAGAAAGACTGGATCGACTAGGCTTATATTCACTGGAATTTAGAAGAATGAGAGGGAACATATAAAAATCTGATGGGACTGGGCAGGTTAGATACAGGAAGAATGTTCCCGATGCAGGGGAAGTCCAGAACCAGGGTTCAGAGTCTAAGGGTAAGGGCTAAGCCATTTAGGACTGAGATGAGGTGAAACTTCTTCACTCAGAGAATTGTGAACCTGTGGAATTCTAAACATACAAAATAGGTGCAGGAGTAGGCCATTCGGCCCCTCGAGCCTGCACCACCATTCAATAAGATCATGGCTGATCATTCCCTCAGTATCCCTTTCCTGCTTTCTCTTCATACCCCTTGATGCCTTTAGCCGTAAGGGCCATATTTAACTCCCCCTTGAATATATCCAATGAACTGGCATCAACAACTCTCTACAGTAGGGAATTCCAAAGGTTAACAACTCTCTGAGTAAAGAAGTTTCTCCTCATCTCAGTCCTAAATGGCCTATCCCTTATCCTAAGACTATGTCCCCTGGTTCTGGACTTCCCCATCATCGGGAACATTCTTCCCGCATCTAACCTGTCCAGACCCGTCAGAATCTTTGAAATTTCTGAGATCCCCTCTCATCCTTCTAAACTCCAGTGTATAAAGGCCCAGTTGATTCAGTCTCTCCTCATATGTCAGTCCCCCCATCCCAGGAATCAGTCTGGTGAACCTTCGCTGCACTCCCTCAATAGCAAGAACGTCCTTCCTCAGATTAGGAGACCAAAACTGAACACAATATTCCAGGTGAGGCCTCACCAAGGCCCTGTACAACTGCAGTAAGACCTCCCTGCTCCTATACTCAAATCCCCTAGCTATGAAGGCCAACATACCATTTGCCTTCTTCACCGCCTGCTGTACCTGCATGCCAACTTTCAATGACTGATGAACCATGACACCCAGGTCTCGTTGCACCTCCCCCTTTCCTAATCTGCCTCCATTCAGATAATATTCTGCCTTCGTACTTTTGCCCCCAAATTAGATAAACTCACATTTTTCCACATTATTCTGCATCTGCCATGCATTTGCCCACTCACCTAACCTGTCCAAGTCAACCTGCAGCCTTTTAGCGTCCTCGTCATAGCTCACACTGCCACCCAGTTTAGTGTCATCTGCAAAGTTGGAGATATTACACTCAATTCCTTCATCTAAATCATTAATGTATATTGTAAAGTGCTGGAGTCCCAGCACTGAGCCCTGCGGCACCCCACTAGTCACTGTCTGCTATTCTGAAAAGGGCCCGTTTATCCCGACTTTCTGCTTCCTACCTGCCAGCCAGTTCTCTATCCACGTCAGTACATTACCCCCAATACCATGTGCTTTGATTTTCTACATCAATCTCTTGTGTGGGACCTTGTCAAAAGCCGTTTGAAAGTCCAAATACACCACATCCGCTGGTTCTCCCTTGTCCACTCTACTAGTTACATCCTCAAAAAATTCCAGAAGATTTCATAAATCCATGCTGACTTGGACCGATCCTGTCACTGCTTTCCAAATGTACTGTGATTTCATCTTGAATAATTGATTCCAACATTTTCCCCACTACTGATGTCAGGCTAACCAGTCTATAATTACCCGTTTTGTCTCTCCCTCCTTGTCAAACAGTGGTGTTACATTAGCTACCCTCCAGTCCATAGGAACTGATCCATATTCGATATACTGTTGGAAAATCATCACCAATGCATCCACTATTTCCAGGGCCACTTCTTTAAGTACTCTGGGATGCAGACTATCAGACCCCGGGGATTTATCGGCCTTCAATCCCATCAATTTCCCTAACACAATTTCCCGCTTTATAAGGATATCCTTCAGTTCCTCCTTCTCACTAGACCGACTGTTCCCTAGTATTTCTGGAAGTTTATTTGTGTCTTCCTTCATGAAAACAGAGCCAAAGTATTTGTTTAACTGGTCCGCCATTTCTTTGTTCCCCATTATAAATTCACCTGAATCTGACTGCAAGGGACCTACATTTGTTTTCACTAATCTTTTTCTCTTCACATATCTATAGAAGCTTTTGCAGTCAGTTTTTATATTCCCAGCAAGCTTCCTCTCATACTCTATTTTCCCCCTCCTAATTAAACCTTTTGTCTTCCTCTGCTGTATTACAAAATTCTCCCAGTCCTCAGGTTTGCTGCTTTTTCTGGCCAATTTATATGCCTCTTACTTGGATTTAACACTGTCCTTAATTTCTCTTGTTAGCCACGGTTAAGCCACCTTCCCCGTTTTATTTTTACTCCAGACAGGGATGTACATTTGTTGAAGTTCACCCATGTCATCTTTAAATGTTTGCCATTGCCTATCCACCGTCAACCCTTTAAGTATCATTTGCCAGTCTATTCTCGCCAATTCACGTCTCATACCATCGAAGTTACCTTTCTCCAAGTTCAGGACCCTCGTCTCTGAATTAACTGTATCACTTTCCATCTTAATAAAGAATTCTGCCATATGACGGGCACTCGCACAACAAGATTGTTAATTAGTCCTTTCTCATTACACATCTCCCAGTCTAGGATGGCCAGCCCTCTAGTTGGTTCTTCGACATATTGGTCTAGAAAACCATCCCTAATACACTCCAGGAAATCCTACTCTACCGCATTGCTATCAGTTTGGTTAGCCCAGTCAATATGTAGATTGAAGTCGCCCATGATAACTGCTGTACCTTTATTGCACGCATCCCTAATTTCTTGTTTGATGCTGTCCCCATCCTCATTACTACTGTTTGATGGTCTGTACACAACTCCCAGTAGCGTTTTCTGCCCTTTGGTATTCTGCAGCTCCACCCATACAGATTCCACATCATTCAAGCTAATGTCCTTCCTTACTATTGCATTAATTTCCTCTTTAACCAGCAACGCCACCCCACCTCCTTTTCCTTTCTGTCTATCCTTCCTAAATGTTGAATATCCCTGGATGTTGAGTTCCCAGCCTTGGTCACCCTGGAGCCATGTTTCCGTGATGCCAATTACATCATATCCGTTAACTGCTATCTGCGCAGTTAATTCGTCCACTTTATTCCGAATACTCCTCGCATTGAGGCACAGAGCCTTCAGGCTTGTCTTTTTATCACCCTTTGCTGCTTTAAGATTTTGCTGTAATGTGGCCCTTTTTGCTTTTTGCCTTGGATTTCTCTGCCCTCCACTTTTAATTTTCTTTTTTCTATCTTTTGCTTTTGCCCCCATTCTACTTCCCTCCGTCTCCCTGCATAGATTCCCATCCCCCTGCCATATTAGTTTAACCCCTCCCCAGTAGCACTAGCAAACACTCCCCCTAGGACATTGGTTCCGGTCCTGCCCAGGTGCAGACCGTCCAGTTTGTACTGGTCCCACCTCCCCCAGAACCAGTTCCAATGTCGCAAGAATTTGAATCCCTCCCTTCTGCACCAGTCCTCAAGCCATGTATTCATCTGAGCTATCCTGCGATTCCTACTCTGACTAGCACGTGGCACTGGTAGCAATCCTGAGATTACTACTTTTGAGGTCCTACTTTTTAATTTAACTGCTAGCTCCCTAAATTCGTCTTGTAGGACCTCATCCCGTTTTTTACCTGTATCGTTGGCACCTATCTGCACCACAACAACTGGCTGTTTACCCTTCCCCTTCAAAATGTCCTGCACCCGCTCCAAGACATCCTTGACCCTTGCACCAGGGAGGCAACATACCATCCTGGAATCTCGGTTTCGGCTGCAGAAACCTCTATCTATTCCCCTTACAATAGAACCCCCTATCACTATAGCTCTCCCACTCCTTTTCCTGCCCTCCTGTGCAGCAGAGCCATCCACGGTGCCATGGATTTGGCTGCTGCTGCCCTCCCCTAATGAGTCATCCCCCTCAATAGTACCCAAAGCGGTGTATCTGTTTTGCAGGGGGATGACCGCAGTGGATCCCTGCACTACCTTCCTTCCACTGCTTTTCCTGTTGGTCACCCATCCCCTATCTAGCTGTGTAACCTTTACCTGCCATAAGACCAACTCACTAAATGTGCTATTCATGACATCCTCAGCATCGCGCATGCTCCAGAGTTTATCCACCCACAGCTCCAGTGCTGCAATGCGGTCTGTCAGGAGCTGCAGCCGGATACACTTCCCGCATATGTAGTCGTCAGGGACACTGGAAGCGTCCCTGGCTTCCCACATAGTACAGGAGGAGCACAACACATGTCCGAGCTCTCCTGCCATGACTTAACCCCGAGATTAACTTAATTTGGCAACAATAATGCTAAAGGTTACTTACTGATAAAGAAAAGAAAAAGAAAAAAACTACTCACCAATCACCAGCCAATCACTTACCCCCTTGGGTGTGATGTCACCTTTTGATTTCTTTCTACTTCTTTGTTGCCTTCTCTCCCTGCTGCAGCTGCACCAGCTGGGCTTTTATAGGCCGCTCCGACGTTCCCGAACCTCTTGCTGTGATGTCACACTTCGTTTTCTTTTCCTCCCAGGTCGGGGAGTCAGCACTGGTGGGGAAAACAAGACAAAGTAATACCTACCGCTCCCACTGGCCCGAACTCTCTCACTTACCAATCTCTTACCTTTGCACTCTGACCTGCCGCTGCACTCCAAGCAAGTCTGCACCAAGCCCCCTCTTTTTATGCTGTTCCTGGCTGACTCACCACTGGCCTGTTAGGGAACCAGTTTTTACTAGCTGTCCAATTAAGCTAGCTTGCTTGTTTGGCTCTGCTTAAACCGACAAGAATCTAATCTGTTTAATATTGCAGTTTTACTTAAACTTGTAATCTTATTTTACCTTTAGAAGCTACGAGAAATTGTCACTAGTAATTTACACCAAACTTGAAATGGTTTAAAAAGGATTAACCCCTCAAATTCTCCCACTTACCAAACTCTTACCTTTGCACTCTGACCTGCCGCTGCAGTCCAAGCAAGATCTCATTGAATTTCTACACACAGTAAGCTCCTACAAGTAGCATGGTGACAATGAGCAAATAACCTGTTGTTTGGTTATGTTGATTGATGGGATAAATATTGGCCAGGACACCGGGGATAGCTCCCCTGCTATTCTTCGAAATCGTGGCCGTGGGATCTTCCACGTGCAGCTGAGAGAGCAGACGGGGCCTCGGTTTAACGTGTCATCCAAAAGGCGGATTTGGGGGGAGATCTCCAAAGCTCCTCCAAAAACCTCATCTGATAGGCCCGTCTTCAGCCAGACCTGCCTGCATACTGCACCCACTATGGAGCAGAAAGTTGGCACCCGAATTTCTACCCTCCTGTGTTCTGGTGTTCCTGCTGATATCAGAGAATGAAAATGGCCAATTAGTTCTATTCATAGAAGTATCTGGTATCCTGTATCCATTGAGCATCCGCAACTGCATTCTCCCCGCCATTGGCGGCCGTGCCTTCAGCCATCCAGTCTCCTAAACTCTGGAATTCCCTCCCTAAACCTCTCCGCCACTCCCTCCTCCTTTATGAGCCTCCGTAAAACCTACCTCCTGCTCCCCAGTCCTGGTATCTTCTCAGAAGCATAGATAGAATCATTGAACTTTACAGCGCGGAAGGAGACCATTTCAACCCATCGTGTCTGCCCTGGCCGACTAAGAGCTATCCGGCTAATCCCACTTTCCAGCTCTTTGGTTGGTAGCCCTGTAGGTTACGGTACTCCAAGTGCGCATCCAAGTACTTTTAAAATGTGGTGAGGATTTCTGCCTCTACCATCCTTTCAGGTAGTGAGTTCCAGACCCCCACCACCCTCTGGGTGAAGACATTTCCCCTTAAAGCCCCTCTAAACCTCCCCCGAATTACTTTAAATCTATGCCCCCTGGTTATTGACCGCTCTGCGAAGGGAAATCGGTCCGTCCAGTCCACTCTATCTAGGCCCCTCCTAATTTTATAGACCTCAATAAGGTCTCCCCTCAGCCTCCTCTGTTCCAACAAAAACAGACCCAGCCTATCCAATCTTTCCTCATGGCTAAAAGATGTGTTTTTTTCTATAGCTGAGTGTAAATGTTTGTCTGATAACACTACGGTGCCGCGCCTTGGAACGTTCTGATGTGTGAAAGGCGCTATATTTATAAATACATGTTGATGTTGGAAATTAACCATTTTAATTGGTTGCTTTAAGTTGACCGTAGCTGTCAGGCTGAGCACCACCTGTGAACAAGTTGGTAACGGGATTACCACGCCATAAAATAAATTGGAAGACTTGTGATAAAATGCCTATTAAAATATTATTGCAAATAATGCAATACTTCAGCTCATTCTGCAGTGTTTTCATGAACAGGGATTTGGTTTAAGGGAATTGTGTCGTTTAAGATATTAAATTAGACCACTTTATAGGAGAAATAATTATACCGGAATGATGTAATAAAAGAGGCCCTTCAACACAGTATGAAATGGAGTTTATTGAATCCAAGCAATAAATATTTAATTGTCATATCCTGAACCTAATCATTATGCTAATTCTCAGATGTAGTTATAACTGGGGTCAAAGGTTAATCCAGACACCAATTCTACAGTTACACAAAGCCCTGAGACTCAGAGCGCAGACTAAAACTAAAGCCAAAGGCAAAAGAAAGAAGAAAGACTTGCATATTTATAAGCGCCTTTCACAACCACAGGTTGTCTCAAAGTGCCTCGCAGCCAATCAAATCCCTCTAAAGTGTCGTCACTGTTGTAGTACAGGTTCGACCTTCAAAATCCAGGGTTCCGGAATCCAGAATGTTCCGGAATCCGGACACCGGGCCGATCCGTGGCAGGGTCGTCCGTAAACCGGAAAATGTTCCGATATCCGGACTGCCCCCCCCCCCCCACCGCGCCTCGGCAATCCGACTCCGCCCCGGCCCGCCTTCGCCCAACTTCGCCACGACTTCGCCCGCCCCGACCTCGATCACGCCCCGACTTCGCGCGGCCCAACCTCGCCCCGGCCCCCCTCCCTCCCTCCCCTTTACCTCAACTGCCCGACCCCACCTACCTCAGGCCAGACAAGGAACTCCTCCAGGGTGGCGGACCCCGCCCGATCAGGTCCTCTTCGGCGGGACCCACTCGAACACTTCCACGGTGGCGAGGCCCCACCCGAACACTTGAACAATTCATCGACGAGCACCCCCCCCCCACCCCCCCACCCCTCCCCCGGACGTTCCGAAATCCGCAAATACCCGAACCTGGGCTCCGGTGTTTCCAGATCCGTGACGTCAAAAAGACGTTCCAAGTCCCGGCAAAATGCAAAATCCGGAATGGCATCAGTCCCGAGGGTTCCGGATTCGGGATGCTGCACCTGTATAGGAAACATGGGGGCCAATTTGCGCACAGTAAGGTCCTACAAACCGCAATTGACCAGATAATTTCCAAGAAAGCTCAACGCAAGCTCGAGGAACAGCACCTCATCTTTCGTTTAGGCACTTTACAGCCTTCTGGACTCAACATCGAGTTCAACAATTTCAGAGCGTGACCTCTGCCCCATTTTCTCCCCTGTTTTTACAAGCCCATGCCCCCTTTTTATTTTTATTTTCTCTCTCTGTTCCCCACGGCACTTGGTAATTATTCCGCCATTCACACCCTCTCTAGACTCATCTTTTGTTTCCTAACTTGTGCCATTACCATCTCAATTTGGCCCACCCTCCCCCTTGCCGCTCTAATCTCTCCTGCCTTCCACCCGATCACAGACCTTCCCTTTTGTTCTTTCCTCCCCTCCCCCTTTCAGGGCCCCAGCACTTCCTTCAGAATCTGTTACATTCCGGACACTCTCCAGTTCTGACGAAAGGTCAACGACCTGAAACATTAACTCTCTTTCTCTCCACAGATGCTGCCTGACCCGCTGAGATTTCTAGCTTTTTTTGTTTTTATTTCAGATTCCAGCATCCGCGGTCTCTTGCTGTTGACCAGATAATGTGTTGGCCGAGGGATGAATATTGGGCAGGACACCGGGGAGAGTTCCCCTGCTCTTCTTCGAAATAGTTGCCGTGGGATCTTTCACGGCTACCTGAGAGGGCAGGCCGGGCCTCGGTTTAACGCCCCGTCCGAAAGACAGCACCTCCGACAGTGCAGCGCCCCCTCAGTGCAGGTGCAGCGTCCAGAATCCGGAGTTCCGTAATGTTCCAGAATCCGGACTCCGGACCGATCGGTGGCAGGGTCATCCGGAATTTGTAAAATGTTCCGGGATCCGGAGCCTACGATCTTGCCGATCTCGGGGCCCCGCCGCTGCCCGACCTCGGGCCTCGCCTCGCCCCACCGCCGCTGTCCTTACCTCGAGGCCTTCTCGCCGGCCCAGCCGAACACCTCCTCAGCAGAGCCCTTGCCTGAACGCCTCCTTGGTGGGGAGCCGCCCAACGACCTCCTCGACGGACCCGGACGGCCCGAACAGCTCCTCGGCAGGTACGCCACCCCCCCCCCCACCCCTTCCGACGTTCCGAAATCTGGAAAAACCCCAACCTGGGCTCGGGTGTTTCCGGATTCGTGACATCAGAAAGACGTTCCAAAGTCCAGAAAAACACAGAATCCGGAATGGCCTCGGTCCCGAGGGTTCTGGATTCGGAACGCTGCACCTGTACTGCACTGGAGTGTCAGCCTAGATAATGTGCTCAAGTCCCTGGACTGGGACTTGAACTTACAACCTTCGGACTCAGAGACAAGAGAGTGCTACCCACTGAGCCACAGCTGACAAATGAAGCGCCAAACGGAAGGTGCGTCTGACATGCTCCAGTCCAGCGTAGTTTCTGTCAATTTACACACCACCATTTAGAGTCAGTTGAGGCTCAGTGGGTCACACACTTCACCACTGTCTTGCAATGTTGTGGCTTAAAGTCCCACTCCAGCAGCTTCAACACCAAGAACTGAGGGAGCGCTACAACTGTCAGAGGTGCCGTCTTTCAGGTGAGACGTTAAACCGAGGCCCCAACTGCTCTCTCAGGTGGATGTAAAAGATCCTGTGGCACTGTTTCGAAGAAGAGCAGGGGAGTTATCCCCGGTGTCCTGGAGGCCAGTATTAATCCCTCAAGCAACATCCCTAAAACAGATTGGGGCCAAAATTCAGGGTCTCTCGAATGGCCGCCGCTTTGGGGTCAACTGGCTCGCCCGACCCAAATTGAGGTTGGGGATTTTTCGGCCTGGACCCGATCCCGCCCGATTCTAATGACCGGCTAAAGCAATGTCATCGGTTAGCGCACCGCGGGTTTTAATAAAGAAAAATACTTACCTGCCTAAATTCAGCTGATCTCGTCGATCCCCCGCCACGTGGTGCCCCCGACCGGTTTTTCATTCTGAAGACTGAGTGAGGCCCGGCAGCGCAGCAGCCCTTAAAGGGGAGGGCCCACGGCCGCGGCGGCCATGTAAACATTTTTGCCGGCCAACTTCCCGATCAGCCGGCAAATTAGTGCCCCCCCCCCCACTCCTCGCCGGGTTCGGCCGGGTCGCCAACAGGCAGCCTGGCACCCTCTCTTGGGTGTCAGGCCGCTGGACCGGCTAAAACTCCTCCCTGGTAGCTCCTTGGCCACAGATTAAAAATGACAGAATCTCTCTCCCCGTTATCGGAGGGGAGAGAGCACAGTGACGCATTTGCGCTGTGATGCGCTGATTGACAGCGGCGGAGTCCCGGTCCGACCCATATTCAGCCACTTAGCCTGCCTTTCAGTCTATGGCCTGCCCCCATTACGAGTCATTTCCTCTGGAACTTTGAAAAAATGTTAGTCTTGAAAATGGCTCTTCCGACCACATCAAGGATCCCAGCGCTTGGTGCCACTAAAAAAAAAAATCATAGGTGCACCAGCTTTCGAATTTCAGCCCCATTATCTGCTCATTACTGTTTTTGGGAGCTTGCTGTGCGCAAATTAGCTGCCATGTTTCCTACATTACAACAATGACCCCTACACTTCAAAACTCCTTCACTTTGAGATATCCTGAGCAGAATTTACGCACAACAAGTTCCCACAAATAACAATGAGATAATGACCAGTTATTTCGCTTTACTGATGTTGAATGAGAGCAAAATGTTGCCCAGGACACCGGGGAAAACTCCCCTGCTCTTCTTTGAAATAGTGCCGGGAACCTTATCCTTAACCTTAACAGCCCAATGATGGGTCTACCCCTCCAGTAACTCAGCCGTCCACAGGACTCTGTACTCTTGTATGGGCGATGTTTCGGGTTTCTGAGTCGACAACCAGTGTCCAAAATTATCCATTTATTCAAGTTAAATAAGAAGCCACAGTGGTTTAAGCAAAGTCTATCCCCGGTATCGTGGGGACAATATTTATCCCTCAATCAACATGACTAAAATAGATTATCTGCTCATTATCATCATCATAGGCAATCCTTCAAAATCGAGGAAGACTTGCTTCCACTCTAAAAGTGAGTTCTCAGGTGACTGTACAGTCCAATACGGGAATTACTGTCTCTGTCACAGGTGGGACAGACAGTGGTTGAGGGAAAGGGTGGGTGGGGAGTCTGGTTTGCCGCTCGCTCCTTCCGCTGCCTGCGCTTGTTTTCTGCATGCTCTCGGCGAAGAAACTCAAGGTGCTCAGCGCCCTCCCGGATGCTCTTCCTCCACTTAGGGCGGTCTTTGGCCAGGGACTCCCAGGTGTCGGTGGGGATGTTGCACTTTATCAAGGAGGAAACATCTCCTTGAAACGTTTCCTCTGCCCACCTGGAGCTCGCTTGCTGTGTAGGAGTTCCGAGTAGAGCGCTTGCTTTGGGAGTCTTGTGTCGGGCATGCGGACAATGTGGCCCGCCCAACGGAGCTGTCGAGTGTGGTCAGTGCTTCGATGCTGGGGATGTTGGCCTGGTCGAAAACTCTGACGTTGGTGCACCTAACCTCCCAGGGGATTTGCAGGATCTTGCGCCGACATCATTGGGGATATTTCTTCAGTGATTTGAGGTGTCTGCTGTACATGATCCATGTCTCTGAGCCATACAGGAGGGTGGGTATCACTGCAGCCCTGTACACCATAAGCTTGGTGCCAGAATTGAGGGCCTGATCCTCGAACACTCTCTTCCTCAGGCGACCAAAGGCTGCGCTGGCGCACTGGAGGTGGTGTTGGACCTCATCATCGATGTCTACCCTTGCTGATAGATAGTAGGCTTCCGAAGTATGGGAAGTGGTCCACGTTGTCCAGGGCTGCGCCGTGAATTTTGATGACCGGGGGGCAATGCTGTGTGGCGGGGTCAGGTTGGTGGCGGGCCTCTGTCTTACGGATGCTTAGTGTAAGGCCCATGCTTTCATACACCTCAGTGACGATGTCGATGTTGGGAAAGTCATCACTAGAATCCTCCTCAACCATCATTTCCCTGTGGCTGAGGAGCTCCTCCCGGAGTCACAGTGCGGATTCCGTCCGCTACGGGGTACAACGGACATGATCTTCACAGCGCGACAACTGCAAGAGAAATGCAGGAACAGCACTGTAAGCATTGGCTCCCCAAGGATTTGTTGGACATTATCTGAACATTGTGTTTTAATTTTCTCACTGCAGAAAAAGCTGGAAGCTGTTTGTGGGAGGGGCCCAGGTACTTTTCCATGGTGTGCTTGAAATCCACACCGCCAGGGGGCCTGGGAAGACAATGGCCAGAATAAGGCAATTCATCACAGGTGATGGGGAAATGGAGGGTCCATTGTTAAACAATGGCTAGATCAGGTGAATTGATCAGTCATTGAGCCATTACCTGGATGAGATACCAGAACAATAGAGAGCCATTAAGCCCAGACCGGTCGGAAGCGAAAACCCATCACTGGACTCAAAACACGAAGCCTTGAGACAAAGGAAAAAACTTTATTGGACGAGAAGAAGACACACCCACAGGAAGCCTCGAAACAACAACAATCTTTATTCGGCCTGAAAAGACAAATGAAATGGGGGTATAAAAGAGGCCATGTGGCCACATCTCACTCTCTTGCTCTCGCTGCTTCGCCTCTACAAGGACCGAACCCTCCATGTGGGACAGAAAGAAGAAACCAGAAGAGGCACGCTTGCATCAGGAGAAGCCGCGAGTAAGCCAACGAATCAGTGAGTATCATCTCTACACACATCTTTTAAGATCACAGCCACGGTGTGAGGGGGTATCGTGGGTTCTCCCAACCAAATCGTAGGGGTTTTCAGGGGAGGTTTTAGACGTGGGCACTTCGCGATAGGGGCCTGTTTAGACGTGCCAAACTGTGCGTTGTATTGCATTTGTTAGTTTTACACACCAGGGTATCTAAGATTTTACTGGGTGCAGGTGTGTGCATTAACTTTAATAAAAGCATTGCCGATTGAGACCGCTTCATAGTCCCTGATTCATTCATCTGTTCAGTACAGTAATCATTCCCAGCTCTAGAACTATTGTAAAGTGAGGGTGCGTCGAAAACACCGAAGGGAAACCACTTACAGCATCAGCCCTTGTAAAGACCTCACAAAGACATTTGACACTGTTAACCGCGAGGGACTATGAAGCATTCTCCTCCGTTTCGGCTGCCCCCAAAAGTTTGTCACCATCCTCTGCCTGCTCCACGATGAGATGCAAGCCATGCTCTTGACCAATGGATCCACCACCGACCCAATCCACATCCAGACCGGGGTCAAGCAGGGCTGTGTCATCGCGCCAACCCTCTTCTCGATCTTCCTCGCTGCAATGCTCCATATCACGCTCAACAAGCTCCCTGCTGGAGTGGAACAAAGCTATAGAACCAGTGGGAACCTGTTCAAACTTCATCGCCTCCAGGCTAGATCCAAGACCGTCCTATCCTCTGTTGTCGAATTACTATACGCGGATGACGTTTGCTTCTGCGCACATTCAGAGGCTGAACTCCAAGCCATTGTCAACATCTTCACCCAGGCATACGAAAGCTTATTATCACATTGCTGTTTGTGGGAGCTTGCTGTGCACAAATTGGCTGCTGCGTTTCCCACATTACAACATTGACTGCACTTTGAACTTACGTCATTGATTGCAAAGTGCTTGGAAACGTCCGGTGGTTGTGAAAGGCGCTGTACAAATGCAAGCCTTTCTTTCTTTCCTTCAATGAGTTTTCCATAGAAAAAAACACAAAAGCTTCTTTGTCAAAGAGTTTTCTTAAATATTTTTGCAAATTGCAATTTAAAAGAAAAGATCCCTTGAAGGCACATAGTTAATTGGAAAAAAAATTATTTTAAATTACTGTTCTCTCCTCACTTAAAAAGTCATTATAACAATTTAAATATTATTTTTTGAGGTTATTTTTAATCCCTGGTAAATGCAGATAGGAGATAGCTCAGTTAATAGTTTCAGCATGATTCCTTCAGCACAGCAGATTTGCATCTTTTCTTTTATGGACTAACTATTTGTAGTGCACTTCTGTGACTGAGGCCGATAAAGGCCAGCAGTCGGGAGTCGGGGAGTTCGAGGTACATTGAGGAGGCGGGAGTTCGAGCAGCCAGAGGTCTATAAAGGCCAGCTGGTGCAGCTGCAGCAGGGTGAGAAGGCAAAAAGAAGTATAAAGAAATCGAAAGGTGACGTCACAGCCAAGAGGTTAAGTGATGGGCTGGTGATTGGTAAGTAGTTTTTCTTTTTCTTTTCTTTATTAGTAAGTAACCTTTAGCATTGTTGTTGCCAATTTAACTTTATCTAAGGGTTAAGTCATGGCAGGAGAGCTCAGACATGTGTTGTGCTCCTCCTGTACAATGTGGGAAGTCAGGGACGCTGCCGGTGTCTCTGACAACTACGTGTGCGGGAAGTGCGTCCGCCTGCAGCTCCTGACGGACCACATTGCGGCACTGGAGCTGCCGGTGGATGAACTCTGGTGCATCCATGATGCTGAGAATGACGTAAATAGCCCTTTTAGTGAGTTGGTCTTACCGCAGGTAAAGGGTACACAGCCAGATAGGGAATGGATGACCAACAGGAAGAGCAGTGCAAAGAAGATAGTGCAGAGGTCCCCTGCGGTCATCCCCCTGCAAAACAGATACACCACTTTGGGTACTGTTGAGGGGGATGACTCATCAGGGGAGGGCAGCAGCAGCCAAGTTCATGACACCGTGGGTGGCTCTCCTGCACAGGAGGGCAGGAAAACGAGTGGGAGTGTTATAGTGATAGGGGATTCAATTGTAAGGGGATAGATGTTTCTGCGGCCGCAACCGAGACTCCAGGATGGTATGTTGCCTCCATGGTGCAAAGGTCAAGGATGTCTCGGAGCTGGTGCAGGGCATTCTGAAAAGGAAGAGTGAACAGCTAGTTTGTCGTGGTGCATATAGGCACCAACGATATAGGTAAAAAAGGAGATGAGGTCCTAAAAGACGAATTTAGGGAGCTAGGGGCTAAATTAAAAAGTAGGACCTCAAAAGTAGTAATCTCAGGATTGCTACCAGTGCCATGTGCTAGTCAGAGTAGGAATTGCAGGTTAGCTCAGATGAATACGTGGCTTGAGGGTGGTGCACAAGGGATGGATTCAAATTTCTGGGACATTGGAACCGGTTCTGGGGGAGGTGGGACCAGTACAAACCAGACGGTCTGACCTGGGCAGGACCAAAACCAATGTCCTAGTGCTGTTGGGGAGGAGTTAAACTAATATGGCAAGGGGATGGTAACCTAAGCAGAGAGACAGGGGAAGTAGAATGGGGGCAGAAGCAAAAGATAGAAAGAAGAAATTTAAAGTGGAGGGCAGAGAAACCTAAGGCAAAAAGCAAAAAGGGCCACATTACAGCAAAATTCTAAAGGGGCAAAGACAAGCCTGAAGGCTCTGTGCCTCAATGCGGGGAGCATTCAGAATAAGGTGGACGAATTAACTGCGCAGATAGCAGTTAACAGATATGATGTAATTGGCATCACATGGCTCCAGGGTGACCAAGGCTGGGAACTCAACATCCAGGGGTATTCAACATTTAGGAAGGATAGACAGAAAGGAAAAGGAGGCGGGGTGCATTGCTGGTTAAAGAGGAAATTAATGCAATAGTAAGAAAGGACATTAGCTTGGATGATGTGGAATCGGTATGGGTGGAGCTACGGAATACCAAGGGGCAGAAAACGCAAGTGGGAGTTGTGCACAGACCGCCAAACAGTAGTAGTGAGGTTGGGGACAGCATCAAACAAGAAATTAGGGATGCATGCAATAAAGGTTCAGCAGTTATCATGGATGACTTTAATCTACATATTGAGTGGGCTAACCAAACTGGTAGCAATGCGGTGGAGGAGGATTTCCTGGAGTGTATTAGCGATGGTTTTCGAGACCAATATGTCAAGGAACCAACTAGGGAGCTGGCCATCCTAGACTGGGTGATGTGAAATGAGAAAGGACTAATTAGCAATCTTGTTGTGCGAGGCCCCTTAGGGAAGAGTAACCATAACATGGTAGAACTCTTTATTAAGATGGAGAGTGATACAGTTAATTCAGAAACTAGGGTCCTGAACTTGAGGAAAGGTAACTTTGATGGTTTGAGGCGTGAATTGGTTAGAATAGATTAGCAAATGATACTTAAAGGGTTGACGGTGGATAGGCAATGGCAAATATTTAAAGATCACATGAATGAACTTCAGCAATTGTACATCCCTGTCTGGAGTAAAAATAAAACGGCGAAGGTGGCTTAACCGTGGCTAACAAGGGAAATTAAGGGTAGTGTTAAATCCAAGGAAGAGGCCAGAAAAAGCAACAAACCTGAGGACTGGGAGAAATTTAGAATGCAGCAGAGGAGGACAAAAGGTTTAATTAAGAGGGGGAAAATAGAGTACGAGAAGAAGCTAACCGAGAACATAAAAACTGTCTGCAAAAGCTTCTATAGATATGTGAAGAGAAAAAGATTAGTGAAGACAAACATAGGTCCCTTGCAGTCAGAATCAAGTGAATTTATAATGGAGAACAAAGAAATGGCAGACCAATTGAACAAATACTTTGGTTCTGTCTTCAAGAAGGAAGACACAAATAACATTCCGGAAATACTACGGGACCGAGTGTCCAGTGAGAAGGAGGAACTGAAGGGTATCCTTATTAGGCGGGAAATTCTGTTAGGGAAATTGATGGGATTGAAGGCCAATAAATCCCCGGGGCCTGATCGTCTGCATCCCAGAGTACTTACGGAAGTGGCCCTGGAAATAGTGGATGCATTGGTGATCATTTTCCGAACAGTCTATCGACTCTGGTTCAGTTTCTATGGATTGGAGGGTAGCTAATGGAACACCACTTTTTAAAAAGGGAGGGAGAGAGAAAGCGGGTAATTATAGACCGGTTAGCCTGACATCAGTAGTGGGGAAAATGTTGGAATCAATCATTAAGGATGAAATAGCAGCACATTTGGAAAGCAGTGACAGGATCGGTCCAAGTCTGCATGGATATGTGAAGGGGAAATCATGCTTGACAAATCTTCTGGAATTTTTTGAGGATGTAACTGGTAGAGTGGACAAGGGAGAACCAGTGGAGGTGATGTATTTTGACTTCCAAAACACTTTTGACAAGGGCCCACACAAGAAATTGGTGTGCAAAATCAATGCACATGGTATTGGGGGTAATATACTGACGTGGATAGAGAACTGGTTGGCAGACAGGAAGCAGAGAGTTGGGATAAACGGGTCCTTTTCAGAATGGCAGGCAGTGACTAGTGGAGTGCCGAAGGGTTCAATGCTGGGATCCCAGCTCTTTATAATATATATTAATGATTTGGATGAAGCAATTGAGTGTAATATCTCCAAGTTTACAGGTGACACTAAACTGGGTGGCGGGGTCAGCTGTGAGGGGGATGCTCGGAGGCTGCAGGGTGACTTGGACAGGTTAGGTGAGTGGACAAATGCATGGCAGTTGCAGAATAATGTGGATAAATGTGAGGTTATCCACTTTGGGGGCAAAAACGCGAAGACAGAATATTATCTGAATGGCGGCAGATTAGAAAAAGGGGAGGTGCAACGAGACCTGGATGTCATGGTTCATCAGTCATTGAAAGTTGGCATGCAAGTACAGCAGACGGTGAAGAATGAAAATGGTATGTTGGCCTTCATAGCTCGGGAATTTGAGTATCGGAGCAAGGAGGTCTTACTGCAGTTGTACAGGTGAGGCCTCACCTGGAATATTGTGTTCAGTTTTGGTCTCCTAATCGAAGGAAGGACGTTCTTGCTATTGAGGGAGTGCGGCGAAGGTTCACCAGACTGATCCCAGGGATGGCTGGACTGGCATATGAGGAGAGACTGGATCAACTAGGCCTTAATAAATTGGAGTTTAGAAGGATGAGAGGGGATCTCATAGAAACTTATAAGATTCTGACGGAACTGGACAAGTTTGATGCGGGAAGAATGTTCCCGATGTTGGGGAAGTCCAGAAGCAGGGGTCACAATCTAAGGATAAGGGGTAAGCCATTTAGGACTGAGATGAGGTGAAACTTCTTCACTCAGAGAGTTGTTAACATGTGGAATTCCCTGCCGCAGAGAGTTGTTGATGCCAGTTCATTGGATATATTCAAGAGGGAGTTAGATATGGGCCTTGCAGCTAAGGGTATCAAGGGGTATGGAGAGAAAGCAGGAAAGGGGTACTGAGGGATTGATCAGCCATGATCTTATTGAATGGTGGTGCAGGCTCGAAGGGCCGAATGGCCTACTCCTGCACCTATTTTCGATGTTTCTATGTTTCTATGACAGGGGCCAAGCCCGCCCCCTGTCATGCTCCGCCACCCCACTCCCGGCCAAATCATTCCATGGGCGTGGTGCCGAGTACCAGGACTTGAGGCTCCAAATCTCTCCTCCACCCCGGTGACAAGTCTGGGCCTGAGAGTGGCAGTGGTGGGGGGGGCGGGTCAATGGTGGTAGGGGGGGGGGGGCTGATGGCGGTGGTGGGGGGGGGCCGATGATGGGAGTGGGGTCGATGATGGGAGGGGTGCCGATGGTGGGGTGGGGCCCGATGGTGGGATGGGGGGAGACCGATGGTGGCAGGGGTTGTGCTTGATGGTGGGGGGGGAAGTCAATGGTGGTGAGGGGGGGGGCGATGGTGGGAGGGGGGACAATGGTGGGAGGGGGCCGATGGTGGGACGGGGGGGGGGGGCGATGGTGTTGGGGGGGGGGGGCGATGGTGGCGTGGGGGGGGCGATGGTGGGGGGGGGGGGCTCGATGTTAGGACAGGGGGGGGGCCGTTGGTGTTGTGGGGGGGCCGGATGGCAGGAGGGGAAGGGCGATGGTGGAACTGGGGGGCGCCGATGGTGGTGGGGGGGTGGGGAGGACCGATGGTGGAACTGGGGGGTTCGATGGTGGTGGGGGGGTGGGGAGGGCCGATGGTGCCGGGGGGGCCCGATGGTGAGAGGGGCTGCGGGGGAGAGAGCGAAGTGGGGCCCGAATCAAAGGTGGGGCCCTGCGATCAGTCCAACCACGTTGTTGCTCCGCGGGTTCTTCAAACGAGCTGCTGGTCCTCCGCGAGCCGCTCCTCCGACTGACCACCCACCGGTCCTCACGTGAACCGCGAGTCCCGAGTTGCAGCGGGGGGAGAATGGTGGAAGCGGCGGCGTGCGGCCGGGGTGGGGGGGGCAGGGGGCGGGGGGAAGAGAGGGAGGGTGGAGGTATAGAGAGAGGCTGGGTGGGGAGAGAGAGAGGGCGGGGGGATAGCGAGAGAGAGGCTTGGCGGGGGTGGAGAGAGAGGCTGGCAGGTGCAGAGAGAGAGGCTGGGGGGAGAGAAAGAGGCTGGAGGAGAGAGAGAGAGGTTCGGGGGGGGGGAGAGAGAGAAGCTGGGGGTGCAGAGAGAGGCTGGGGAGGGGGGCAGAGAGAGGCTGTGAGGGGCGGGGAGAGAGAGAGGCTGCGGGGGGATGCGGAGAGAGGCTGGGTGGGAAGAGAGAGGCTGGGTGGGGAGAGAGAGAGGCTGGGGAGGGGGAGAGAGAGAGGCTGGTTGGCGGAGAGAGGGAGGCTGGGGGGAGAGAGGGAGAGGCTGAGGGGAGAGAGAGAGGCTGGAGGGAGAGAGAGAGAGGCTGCGGGGGAGAGAGAGAGAGGCTGTGAGGGGGAGAGAGAGAGGCTGCGGTGGAGAGAAACATTGGGGGAGAGAGACACACGGCGGTGGGGGGAGCGGGGCGGGGAGAGGGATCGGAGGGAACTCAGGGAAGACGGATCACGTTCTTCCACCCCCTACAAGGGGCATCATTGGAGTGGATGATATCCAGAAGTGACGACACTGTCACTATTCACTTCGTACCCAATCAACCTGTTAACAATCCGTGCACAATGCCCCATCTGTGGTGGGGGGTGTGGGGGGGGGCGGCGGGGGAAGGATGCACTGGGGTAAGGCACTTGAGCTGGGGGAGGCATGCACTTGGATTGAGGTAAGGCACTTTGGCTTGGCGACGGATGTATTTGGACTGGGGTAAGACACTTTGGCTGGTCCTTGCTCTCTTCCAGGGAGCTCTGTCCTCTGTCGCTTCAGGAAGTGAAAGTGTATCAAGTTACAATTTGCAAAGTCAGTCAGACCTTGGGATGGGCGGTTCCAGTTACACATTCCTGTGAAACTTCAGGGTGTGGCTTATCCTCCAAGGGGACCAATCAGAAACAAAGGGTGGAGCATGTTGGCCATTTTGGCAGTACAAATAACCGCGTCCTTTTAACTGGCATATTAGGCTGCTACAGATGAGAGCTGCACTGAAAAATGGTGGCTGCAATTTTGCTCTGGGGAGATCCGACGCGTGGTTTTCAGTTTACTTCTGAACTAGAATAGTTAGCGGATAAATGATAAGAAAGACTTGCATTTGTACGTGCCTTTCATGACCTCACAACATCCCAAAGTGCTTCACGGCCAATTCATTACTTTTCACGTGTAGTCGTTGTTGTAATGCAGGATGTGCGGCAGCCAATTTACACACGTGACAGCACATATCCGGGGCATAATCAAAACCGTCTATTTCCACCTCCGTAACATCGCCCGTCTCCGCTCCTGCCTCAGCTCATCTGCTGCTGAAACTCTCATCCATGTCTTTGTTACCTCTAGACTTGACCATTCCAATGCACTCCTGGCTGGCCTCCCACATTCTACCCTCCGTAAACTTGAGGTCATCTAAAACTCGGCAGCCCATGTCCTAACTCGCTCCAAGTCCCGCTCACCCGTCACCCCCGTGTTCGTTGACCTACATTGGCTTCTGTTTAAGTAACGCCTCGATTAAAAAATTCTCATCCATGTTTACCAATCCCTCCATGGCCTCGTCCCTCCCTATCTCTGTAATCTCCATCAGCCCCACATGAGATGTCTGCGCTCCTCAAATTCTGCCCTCTTGAGCATCCCTGATTATAACTGCTCAACTATCGGTGGCCGTGCCTTCAGCAGCCTGGAGCCTAAGCTCTAGAACTCCCTCCCTAAACCTCTTTGCCTCTCTACCTCTCTTTTCTCCTTTAAGGAGCACAGCCTCAAAATACGGGGGAGCCAATTTAAAACCGAGTTGAGAAGGAATTTCTTCTCTAGGAGGGTTGTGAATCTGTGGAATTCTCTGCCCAAGGAAGCAGTTGAGGCTGGCTCATTGAATGTATTCAAATCACAGATAGATAGATTTTTAACCAATAAGGGAATTAAGGGTTACGGGGAGAGAGCTGAGTCCACGGCCAGATCAGCCATGATCTTGTTGAATGGCGGAGCAGGCTCGAGGGGCTAGATGGCCTACTCCTGTTCCTAATTCTTATGTTCTTATGTTCTTCTGTAAGACGCTCCCTGAAACCTACCTCCTTCATCTGCCGTAATTTCTTTTCGTGTGGCTCGGTGTCAAATTTATTTGTTTTGTCTTATAACACTGTTGTGAAGCACCTTGGGATATTTTACTACGTTAAAGGCGCTATATAAATATAAGTTGTTGCGGTTGAAAGTCCCACAAGCAGCAATGTGATAATGGCCAGACAACCAGTTCCAGGGAGTGGGTTGAAAGATAAATATTGGCCATGACACCGAGGAGAACTTGCCAGCTCTTCTTCAAATTATTGCCATGGGATCTTTTACGTCCACGTGAGAGGGCAGACAGGGCCTTGGTTTAACGTCTCATCAGAACAACGGCAATTGTGACGGTGCAGTACCCCCCACTGGTACTGACACAAATACCGCGGATGCATGGAAACCTGAACTAAAAGCAGATGATACTGGAAATACTCAGCAGGTTCCGCAGCATTTGTCGAGAAAGAAACAGAGTTAGCGTCTCAGGTCAATGACTTTTCAATAGAACTGGATTCAACCAGGAGTGTCAGTCTGGATTATGTGCTCAAACGTCTGGAGCGGTACGATCAACTCACAACCTTGTGACTCCGAGGCGAGAGTGCTACCCACTGATCCTCTGGATTCTTAGATCAGTAACGTAACAACTGCACTACCAACAACAAATTGTATTTCTCGCACGCCTTTAGCATAGTAAAATGTGCCAAGGTACTTCACAGTAGTATTAAAATACAGACAACTCCCGATTATCGGTACACAGATCTAAAGGAGAACCCGCTGTAACGCCGTTTTTAAAAACTATCACACACGTGAATATCTCGATCTCCTCAAGTGTCAATCACACATAAATTGACTCAGGCGTGCACCCCTTTCTCACTTCACAACTGACACAGGCATTAAATAACTGTCACACACGTGAAAATCTCCATCACTTCAACTAACAAGCACACATAAATTGAAGCAGGTGAATCCATTGTCATGTATTTTATTACGTTCACTCTATGATAACACGAACTAAGTCTTCGTGGTTGGTTCTATCACCGTCAAGTTTCAGCTCTGAGACGTGCACTCGCCCTAGCGGCAAAATCATTTACCCGGAATAGCCCAATCCCCGAGCGACCCGGATAATCGAGAGTTGCCTGTACAAAAATAAAATTACCAGTGAGCCACATAAGGAGAAATTACGGCAGATGACCAAAACCTTGGTCAAAGATTTTAAGGAGAGTCTTAAAGGAGGAGAGGTTTATACAAGAACATAAAAAATAATAGCAGGAATCGGCCATTTGGCCCTTCGAGCCTGCTCCGCCATTCAATAAGATCATGGCTGATCTGATCATGGACTTAGCACCACTTCCCTGCCCTCTCCCCATAACCTTTACTCCCTTATCGCTCAAAAATCTGTCTCTCTCCGCCTTAAATATATTCAATGACCCAGCCACCACAGCTCTTTGGGGCAGAGAATTCCACAGATTTACAACCCTCTAAGAGAAGAAATTTCTCATTATCTCAGTTTTAAATGGGCAGCCCCTTATTCTGAGACTGTACCTTAGTTTTAGTTTCCCCTATGAGTGGAAACATCCTCTCTGCATCCACCTTGTCGAGCCCCCTCATTTTCTTATAAGTTCCAATACGATCACCTCTCATTCTTCTGAACTCCAATGAGTATAGGCCCAACCTATTCAATCTATCCTCATAAGTCAAACCCCTCCTCTCCAGAATCAACCTAGTGAACCTTCTCTGAACAGCCTCCAATACAAGTACATCCTTCCTTAAATATGGAGACCAAAACTGTATGCAGTACTCCAGGTGTGGTCTCACCAATACCCTATACAGTTGTAGCAGGACTTCCCTGCTTTTATACTCTATCCCCCTTGCAATGAAGGCCAAGATTCCATTTGCCTTTCTGATTACTTGCTGGAAATGCATAACAACATTTTGTGTTTCATGCACAAGGACCTCCTGTACTGCAGCACTTTGCAATTTTTCTCCATTTAAATTGTAATTTGCTTTTCTATTATTTCTGCCAAAGTAGATAATCTCACATTTTCCCACATATACTCCATCTGCCAAATTTTTGCCCACTCACTCAGCCTGTCTGTATCCCTTTGCAGATTTCCTGTGTCCTCTTCACAATTTGCTTTCCCACCCACCTTTGTATCATCAGCAAACTAGGCAACATTACACTCGGTCCCTTCATCCAAGTCATTAATCAGTTTAGGGAGGGAGTTCCAGAGCTTGGGGCCGAGGCAACTGAAGGCACGACCACCGATGGTTGAGAGATTATAATCAGTGATGCTCAAGAGGGCAGAACTAGAGGGCTGCAGACATCTCGAAGGGTTGTGGGGCTGGAGGAGATTACAGAGATAGGGAGGGGCAAGGGCCATGGAGGGATTTGAAAGCAAGGATGAAGATTTTGAAATTGAGGATTTGCTTAACTAGGCATCAGTGTAGGTCAGCGAGCACAGGGGTGATGGGTGAGCGGGACTTGGTGTGAGTTAGGACAAGGGCAGCTGAGTTTTGGATGACCTGAAGTTTACGTAGGGTAGAATGTGGGAGGCCAGCCAGGAGTGCATTGGAATAGTCAAGTCTTGAGGCAACAAATGCACGTACCTGGAATCAATTTGTCTCCTACTGCTCCTTTCCCTTGTTTCTTCTCCGTGAAGTGCCTTGGGACATTCATCATGTTAAAGACATTGTGTAAATGTAAATTGTTCTCCTGGTTGCTGTGCTGAGCTAAGCCCTGGTCTTCAAAGGGTAAATATCATTTTATTTAAGCTCTTAATAACTTTAGCATGGCTTACATAGGTTGAACTTGTTAGCATTCCAAGTTATTAAAAAAAACAAGCCTGCGGTTGTGTGAAGACTGTGATTGGTTTTGACTGCAATTTGAGAAGGAAAAAAATCTGGCATGTCCATCGTACGGCATGAATAATTCAGCTTTAAGTCTGTTCCTTGATATTTAGCTAAATCATTGTGACTGGCCTATATCTTTTCGAATCCGGTGTACTGACAATATCCACTTCACTTACATTGATAATGATTATTTTTGTATGAAAACCATTCAATCTTTTAGTGTGGAGAAATTAATTATTGAATTGGAAATTGGTTCATTGTCTATTTTCGCTTCATTGCTCCAATTGACTGCAAGGGAAATATTCACAGCGTTGAGATATGAATACATTTTAGTTATTTTGGAGAAGACACTGGGTCTTGGAATTACACCATGAAATGTTGCCACGCATAAATAGAAAGAAAGGAAGGAAGGGTGGAAGGGAGGAAGGAAGGAAGGGAGAAAGGAAGGAAGAATTATGTTTGTACTGTACCTGTGAATGACTCCATGAGGCAATGTGTTGTACTCAAACTGTAGTGACCTCGGTCCTTTATTGCTAATGCCAGAGTGAGGCAGCCGCATGGTGGCTCCCCTTTTATACAGTCCCTGCCACCAGGGCAGGAAACCCCGGTCTCCATCAGTTGCACCCTCTAGTGGTGCCAGCATGTATATACACAGTGTAAACCTTATTGACAGTACATTAGGTAAGCAAGTCTCCAGCTAATGCAACTATACAGTGACTACACAGTGAGTATATCTATAGTCTGCATATATAACATCACTCTCCCCCAAGTCCTTTGTGCCAATTACCTTTGCACTATGTGCTCTGGCTTAGCTCTCCCCAGACTTAAGTGCCAATAGCCCTTGCACCTTGGCTGTGCTTTGGCTTGGCTCTCTCCCTGTTAACCCCCAAGTCCTTTTGCCACAACATGGCATAGTGGTTACCACTTTGGATGGTTCAATGATGCTGTGGAGGTTCCAGAGGGTTCTGGATGTGACCCATGTGGGTGTCCATGGGTACATACATCCATTTCCCCCACTCCACCCCACCCCCACAGCGAGATCATGCAGCTGGCCCGTTACATAAACATACAGGATGAGACACAGTGTAAGTACAAAGAAAGGAAGAAAAAAATTTTTTTTTATGGTTTGTATCGTGATACCTTGGTTCAGTGACTCACATTCGTTACGTTTTACGGACGTACACCAGGATTGGGTAGATTGCATAATTATTTCAGTCATGGTCAGTACTGAGGTAGCAGTATAGGTATGTGAGGACACTAGTTCCAGAGCAACTGGACGGGGTCCTAGTCATCTGATGTTGGCGCTGCGCCCCCTGCTAGCGGGGTGGGCTTGGTTCGCTCACCTTGCCAGGACTCAGGGCCTTTGCTGTTGCCTAGTGGTGGGCAGAGCCACAGATTTGTGTGGCTTCCCTGTCCTCCTTTGAGGACTGCAGAATCATCTGCCTGCTCTCTAACGGTGTTGGGAACCTGGCTGTTCCAGGTCCCGTTTGGGGAACTCGTTGGTCCTGACCTTTCGCTCCCGGACATGGCCGAGGAAGCGACTGGGTCTGGGGGCTGCGCTGTCTCCACCCGGGTGGTGGGTAACGGCGGCCAACTGCGCGTATTGGCGCCGTTTTCATTTCCAGGTCCATGGCGAATAGTGCCATCGGGTGCCTGCAGCGTGGGATAGACCTGGGGCAGGGTATCAGGATCAGCGCCTTCACCCTCCTGAGGTCGCTGGCCTATAACTTATGGGGACACCTGGGGCAGGGCATCTTTGCCCTCCCAAATTCACTGCTTGCTACTTTTGGGGGCACTCTGTTCCCGACATCTCACAACATTTTGTTTTTTACATTCTTAATCGGTTCGTTACATTGATACAATGTCTCTTTAAGTTCAATTGGTTGCAAGTCTCCTTTAAGAGAACCCTGCTGGCTTTATCCCAATCAAATCCTTTATTAGACACCACGTGTTAGTCCCTCAGCGTTGCACCTCGTGATATGGCCACGGCCATCGTTTTTTTCAACCACGCTACACCTCGCTGCAGCAGGGACGCCATCTTGCCTCTGTCCTCGAGGTCGACTGCCTTGATCCTTCTCTCCCGCGATTCTGCCACAAAAGCTGGAAGAGTGCCTGTGAATTCGATCTTCCTCCCCAGGAGTCCTGCCACTGGAGCCGGGAAGGTACTTTTAGGTTGTTCCGGTCGGTTATCATTGCCACGCAGTGATGGACGGTCTGTGCCTCAGGTGCTGTGCTGGTCTGTTCTCGGGTGCCTGGCCCAAGCGAAGGTGAGGTTTTGCTCTGCCTCTGAGCATGGGGGACATCGATTGCTGGAGTGAAGGATTTCCACTGGATCTTCCTCATCCACCTTCTTCCGAGTATCGTTGGACCATCACCTGCAATAATCCACAGAGGTAGCTTGTGCACCACGCCATTATGGATTACACTTCCATCCACACTACCAATGACTGGGATCAGCTCCTTGGTGTAGGTGCGCAACTTTTCCTGTACTGGAACCTGCTCGGGTCGTTTTTCGTTCCATAGCATCTCAAAGGCATCCTGGCTCATCACTGACTGGCTCGCTCTCGTGTCCACTTGCATGAAGACTGGAACACCGTTTATCTCGACTTCCATCTTCATTGGAGGACAATCGGTGGTGCAGATATACATTTCATACACTTCTTCTTGGGGCTGAGTTGCCTCTCTGGCCAAATCATCATACTCCCCGTTGGATTCAAAGTCATCTACCGACTCCTCTGCTAGATGTTGAGTTGTATTTCTTTTACACATACGCTGGTGGTGGCCCTTCATGTTACAGGCTTTGCATATGTACTCAGCAAACCGACACTGGTGAACTCTATGGTTTCCACCGCAACGCCGGCATGGTGCTACTCGATTAGCACCCCTCGGCGGACTCCGAGTTCTGGAACCCTGAGGTCTGTGCTCTCTGCCCTGGGAAGAGCCATGTTCTACAGTCTTGCCTGTGAAAGGCACCATTCTGTGTACAGTACTTGCCGGGTTTGAGTCCACAGGATGAATAATTTGCTTGGTGCTGCAGGTCGAGGTCATGAACGCCTGACTGAGGCTGATGGTCTTCTGCAGGTTGACTGTGGTGTCGGCAGATAATAGCTTGTGAAGGAAGCCCTCGTGGCGAATTCCTATAATGAAGATGTCTCGCAATGCTTCACTGAGGTGCATGCCAAAATCACATGGTGCCACAAGTCTCCTGAGGTCGGCTGCATATTTTGCAATCTCCTGGCCCTCAGGTCTGCGGTGAGTGTAAAATCTGTGCCTGGCCGTGAGGATGCTTTCTTTTGGTTTTAGTTGGTCACGAATTAGTTCAGTCAGCTCATCGCATGTCTTATCCTTGACCTTCATGGGTGCCAGTAAGTCCCTGACAAGGCGGTAGACCTCGGGCCCACAACTTGTCAGCAGTACAGCCTTGTGCTTCTCCGCCAATGTGTCCATCTCCCCTGCCAGGTCGTTTGCCATGAAATACAGCTTGGGCCTTTCCATGAAGGCACCCCAATCATCACCCTCTGCGAAGTCTTTTAGGGTGCCAAAGGTAGCCATAATATTGCGTGAAAGTCCTTATTCTCGTCGGCAGTTATTAAGTTTGTACTGTACCTATGAATGACTCTACGAGGCAATGTGTTGTGCTCAAACTGTAGTGACCTTGGTCCTTTATTCCTAACTCCAGAGTGAGGCAGCCGCATGGTGGCTCCTCTTTTATACAGCCCCTGCCACGAGGGCAGGAAAACCCCGGTCTCCACCCGTTGCACCCTCTAGTGGTGCCAGCATGTATACACAATGTAAACCTTATTGACAGGACATCAGAGAGAGTATATCTATAGTCTGCATATATAACAGGAAGGAAGGAAGGAAGGGAGGGAGGGAGGGAGGAATGGGAATGGAAGAAGTAAGGAAGGAAGGAAGGGAAGAAGGAAGGAAGGAAGGAAAGAGGAAGGGAGGGAGGAAATTAATACATTTATTACATATTACATATTATTACATGTAGCATCTTCCACAGCCTCAGGATGTCCCAAAGTGCTTTTCAGCCAATGAAGTACTAAACTTGAAATCTCGCTGAGAGTTATTTTAGAAGAAATGTTGACCCATTTATTTTAAAATGTTAACATCGCCACTAAGATAGTGGAGTTAGGAATTTCAAACGAAAACCTTAAGTGTCCATATCTTGTACCATGTGGTCTAATTTCCAGTCCTCTGGTTCCTCAGAAGCTGGAGTTTATTCGATGTATGAAGTCTGAAAGGCAGGGAGTCAAGGATTATTTGGAGTGGGCAGGGAAGTGGAGTTGAGGCCAAGATCAGATCAGCCATAATCTTAATGAATGGTGGAGCAGGCTCGAGGGGCCAAATGGCCGACTCCTGCTGCCATTTCCGATGATCTTATGTTCTCTAAAAATATTACTTAAAAATGTAATGACCCACCATTTTATGATAAACTGTCTGCACTTCTTTATGTAAAAATGTTTTAATTCTTGGGATGTGGGCGTCGCTGGCAAGGCCAGCATTTATTGCCCATCCCTAATTGTCCTTGAGAAGATGGAGGTGAGCCGCCTTCTTGAACTGCTGCAGTCCGTGTGGTGAAGGTGCTCCCACAGTGCTGTTAGGGAGGAAGTTCCAGGAATTTGACACAGCGAAAGTGAAGGAATGGCCGATATATGCCCAAGGCGGGATGGTGTGTGACTTGTAGGTAATGGAGCTCCCATGTGACTGCAATCCTTGTCCTTCTAGGTGGTGGAGGCTGTGGGTTTGGGAGGTGCTGCCAAAGATGCCTTGGTGAGTTGTTGCAGTGCCATCCTTCAGATAGGACACTCTAGGTTTGCCAGTGGTAGAGGGAGTGAATGTTTGAGGTGGTGGATGGGGTACAGATCAAGTGGGCTGCTTTGTCCTGCACAGTGTCGAGCTTCCTGAGTGTTGTTGGAGCTGCACCCATCCAGGCAAGCGGAGAGAATTCCATCACACTCCTGACTTGTGCCTTGTTGATGGCGAAGTGGATTTAGCCAGTCAGGAGATGAGACACTCATCACAGAAGCCTCTGACCTGCTCTTATAGAAATGGCATTTATGTGGCTGGCCCAGTTTGTTTCTGGTCAATGGCGACCCTCAGGATGTTGATGGTAGGGCATTTGAGACACTTAAGGCCAACAAAGGCCAAATCTTGATATGGTGTTCAATTTGGCAATTAGTAACAATGAGCAACGCATCTGAGTCAACACTAATACCTGAGCCAGGTATGGGATGGGTGTCAGTGTATTTCTCTTCTTCCTTTTCAGATATATCACAATTTGGATAATGGAGGAAAATTGGATTTTGAAAACTTTTATGGTCACTACAAACTTCAGCCATGACTTAGCTCAATTCAAACTCTTGTCAACTATAAAGGACATTGTTTGAAGACCAAGAACTAAAACCTGGCACCAAGCTCATGGTCTACAGAGCAGTAGTGATTCCCGCCCTCCTTTATCCTTCAGAGACAAGGACTATGTGCAGCAGACACCTCAAAGCACTGGAGAAGTACCACCAATTCTGCCTCCGCAAAATCCTGCAAATCCATTGGCAGTATAGGTGCACCAACATCAGTGTTCTCTCTCAGGCCAACATCCCCAGCATCGAGGCATTGACCACGCTCAATCAGCTCCGATGGATGGGCCACATTGTTCGTATGGCCGATACTAGACTCCCGATACAGGCGCTCTGCTCCGAGCTCCGTCATGGCAAGCGAGCCCCGGGAGGGCAGAGAAAACACTTCAAGGACATCCTCAAATCCTTCTTGAAAAAATGTAACATCCCCACCGACTCTTGGGAATCCCTTATCCAAGACCGCTCAAAGTCGAGGAGAAGTATCCGAGAAGGCGCCGAACACTTTGAGTCTCTTTGCCGGGAGCACACGGAAACCAAGTACAAACAGCACGGCAAACCAAGCACCCCACCTACCCGTCCCTCCAACCACCGTCTGCCCCACATGTGACAGAGACTGTAGATCCCACATTGGTCTCATCAGTCACCTGAGAATTCATATTAGTGTGGAAGTAAGTCATCCTCGACTCCGGGCGGCTAAGAAGAACTCAACGTAGCCCAGCTCCATGGCAGTCATTGGACAAGACAGGCGATCAAATTCAGACCATTCCATATGTGCTGAGCAGAAGCTATTCAACCTTTAGTTCCAGGCTCCAGTTCCAATTGGCATTTCCTCCTTTGGCAATGAGTGTTGTGTTCATACTCTATTTATTTGTTACAGCTCACGGGACAGGCATTAGGACCCTGTGGGAGCTATTCACAGTTGCCAGTTTGCTGACTCCATTTTGGGTTGTATAAAAGCACAGTTAAGTTAAGTTACATTTCTCCTGACTCAGTTTGACAGTTATTTAAGCATTCACAACAGTGAGCGTTGCAAGTCCTTGTCAGAACCTACCGCCCAATACAATATAATTTGGAATTTCAGATTTAAGCTCTAGAACTGTGTTACCACTGTAACCAGGGAGCAAAATAACTGGATTGTACTCAGAGATGTATTGGATATTAAGATCAGTTCTTATGGAGTGGAGGGTAGCCAATGTAACCCCACTTTTTAAAAAAGGAGGGAGAGAGAAAACAGGGAATTATCGACCGGTCAGCCTGACATCGGTAGTGGGTAAAATGATGGAATCAATTATTAAGTATGTCATAGCAGCGCATTTGGAAAGAGGTGACATGATAGAACATAAGAACATAAGAACATAAGAATTAGGAACAGGAGTAGGCCATCTAGCCCCTCGAGCCTGCTCCGCCATTCAACAAGATCATGGCTGATCTGGCCGTGGACTCAGCTCCACTTACCCGCCCGCTCCCTGTAACCCTTAATTCCCTTATTAGTTAAAAATCTATCTATCTGTGACTTGAATACATTCAATGAGCTAGCCTCAACTGCTTCCTTGGGCAGAGAATTCCACAGATTCACAACTCTCTGGGAGAACAAATTCCTTCTCAACTCGGTTTTAAATTGGCTCCCCCGTATTTTGAGGTTGTGCCCCCTAGTTCTATTCTCCACGACCAGTGGAAACAACCTCTCTGCCTCTATCTTGTCTATCCCTTTCATTATTTTAAATGTTTCTATAAGATCACCCCTCATCCTTCTGAACTCCAATGAGTAAAGACCCAGTCTACTCAATCTAGCATCATAAGGTAACCCGCTCATCTCCGGAATCAGCCTAGTGAATCGTCTCTGTACCCCCTCCAAAGCTAGTATATCCTTCCTTAAGTAAGGTGACCAAAACTGCATGCAGTACTCCAGGTGCAGCCTCACAAATATTCTATACAGTTGCAGAAGGACCTCCCTGCTTTTGTACTCCATCCCTCTCGCAATGAAGGCCAACATTCCATTCGCCTTCCTGATTACCTGCTGCACCTGCAAACTAATTTTTTGGGATTCATGCACAAGGACGAGAGGTGGGCACCGGAGGGACTGGAGTGTATCATCACGCCCGGCAACCAAATTTTAATTTGATTTTACGTTTTAAAGTTTAATTTGTTATAATTGCCGGTGCTTTTAGTGTCCCCCTCCCCTTTTATAGGGGGCACTGGAAAAAATTTGATTTTAGCGCCCAAAAAAAAAACCAAAAAAAAAGAAGAAAAAAAAGGGGCCTTGTAAATGTCTGCTGTGTCATCCAGGGCGGGTGGCACGGTTTAATGTCTTTTTTTTTTGTTCACAGATAAACTCAAAAAGAGTTTCATGCACAAGGACCCCCAGGTCCCTCTGCACTGCAGCATGTTGTAATTTCTCCCCATTCAAATAATATTCCCTTTTACTGTTTTTTTCCCCAAGGTGGATAACCTCATACTTTCCGGCATTGTATTCCATCTGCCAAACCTTAGCCCATTCGCTTAATCTAAATCTCTTTGCAGCCTTTCTGTGTCCTCTACACAACCCGCTTTCCCACTAATCTTTGTGTCATCTGCAAATTTTGTTACACTACACTCTGTCCCCTCTTCCAGGTCATCTATGTATATTGTAAACAGTTGTGGTCCCAGCACTGATCCCTGTGGCACACCACTAACCACCGATTTCCAACCCGAAAAGAACCCATTTATCCCGACTCTCTGCTTTCTGTTCGCCAGCCAATTCTCTATCCATGCGAATACATTTCCTCTGACTCCGCGTACCCTTATCTTCTGCAGTACCCTTTTGTGTGGCACCTTATTGAATGCTTTTTGGAAATCTAAATACACCACATCCATCGGTACATCTCTATCCACCATGCTCGTTATATCCTCAAAGAATTCCAGTAAATTAGTTAAACATGATTTCCCCTTCATGAATCCATACTGCGTCTGCTTGATTGCACTATTCCTATCTAGATGTCCCGCTATTTCTTCTTTAATGATAGCTTCAAGTATTTTCCCCACTACAGATATTAAACTAACCGGCCTATAGTTACCTGCCTTTTGTCTGCCCCCTTTTTTAAACAGAGGCGTTACATTAGCTGCTTTCCAATTCGCTGGTAGCTCCCCAGAGTCCAGAGACTTTTGTTGGATTATAATGAATACATCTGCTATAACTTCCACCATCTCTTTTAATACCCTGGGATGCACTTCATCAGGACCAGGGGACTTGTCTACCTTGAGTCCCATTAGCCTGTCCAGCACTACCTCCCTAGTGATAGTGATTGTCTCAAGGTCCTCCCTTCCCACATTCCTGTGACCAGCAATTTTTGGCATGGTTTTTGTGTCTTCCACTGTGAAGACCGAAGCAAAATAATTGTTTAAGGTCTCAGCCATTTCCACATTTCCCATTATTAAATCCTCCTTCTCATCTTCTAAAGGACCAACATTTACTTTAGTCACTCTTTTCTATTTTATATATCTGTAAAAGCTTTTACTATCCGTTTTTATGTTTTGCGTAAGTTTACCTTCGTAATCTATCTTTCCTTTCTTTATTGCTTTCTTAGTCATTCTTTGCTGTCATTTAAAATTTTCCCAATCTTCTATTTTCCCACTAACCTTGGCCACCTTATACGCATTGGTTTTTAATTTGATACTCTCCTTTATTTCCTTGGTTATCCACGGCCGGTTATCCCTTCTCTTACCGCCCTTCTATTTCACTGGAATATATTTTTGTTGAGCACTATGAAAGAGCTCCTTAAAAGTCCTCCACTGTTCCTCAATTGTGCCACTGTTCAGTCTGTGTTTCCAGTCTACTTTAGCCAACTCTGCCCTCGTCCCACTGTAGTCCCCTTTGTTTAAGCATAGTACGCTCGTGTGAGACACTACTTCCTCATCCTCAATCTGTATTACAAATTCAACCATACTATGATCACTCATTCCGAGAGGATCTTTTACGAGGAGATCGTTTATTATTCCTGTCTCATTACACAGGTACAGATCTAAGAAAGCTTGCTCCCTTGTACAATCCCGTATGCATTCTATGAATTCCTCCTCCAGGCTACCCCGTGCGATTTGATTTGACCAATCGATATGTAGATTAAAATCCCCTATGATTACTGCCGTTTCTTTTTCACATGTCTCCATTAGTCGCTTGATTATTGCCCTTCCCACCATGAAGTTATTATTTGGGGGCCTATAAACTACACCCACCAGTGACTTTTTCCCCTTACTATCTCTAATCTCCACCCACAATGATTCAACATTTTGTTCATTAGAGCCAATATCGTCTCTCACAACTGCCCTGATATCATCCTTTATTAACAGAGCTACCCCACCTCCTTTCCCTTCTTGTCTATCTTTCCGAATCATCAGATATCCCTGTATGTTTAATTCCCAGTCTTGGCCACCCTGCAACCACGTTTCTGTAATGGCCACCAAATCATAGGTCCAATTATAGGTCCAAGTCAGCATGGATTTGTGAAAGGGAAATCATGCTTGACAAATCTTCTGGAATTTTTTGAGGATGTTTCCAGTAGAGTGGACAAGGGAGAACCAGTTGATCTGGTGTACTTGGACTTTCAGAAGGCTTTCAACAAGGTCCCACACAAGAGATTAATGTGCAAAGTTAAAGCACATGGGATTGGGGGTAGTGTGCTGACGTGGATTGAGAACTGGTTGCCAGACAGGAAGCAAAGAGTAGGAGTAAATGGGTACTTTTCAGAATGGCAGGCAGTGACTAGTGGGATACCGCAAGGTTCTGTGCTGGGGCCCCAGCTGTTTACATTGTACATTAATGATTTAGACAAGAGGATTAAATGTAGTATCTCCAAATTTGCGGATGACACTAAGTTGGGTGGCAGTGTGAGCTGCGAGGAGGATGCTATGAGGCTGCAGAGTGACTTGGATAGATTAGGTGAGTGGGCAAATGCATGGCAGATGAAGTATAATGTGGATAAATGTGAGGTTATCCACTTTGGTGGTAAAAACAGAGAGACGGACTATTATCTAAATGGTGACAGATTAGGAAAAGGGGAGGTGCAGCGAGACCTGGGTGTCATGGTACATCAGTCATTGAAGGTTGGCATGCAGGTACAGCAGGCGGTTAAGAAAGCAAATGGCATGTTGGCCTTCATAGTAAGGGGATTTGAGTACAGGAGCAGGGAGGTGTTACTACATTTGTACAGGGCCTTGGTGAGGCCACACCTGGAGTATTGTGTACAGTTTTGGTCTCCTAACTTGAGGAAGGACATTCTTGCTATTGAGGGAGTGCAGCGAAGGTTCAGACTGATTCCTGGGATGGCGGGACTGACATATCAAGAAAGACTGGATCAACTGGGCTTGTATTCACTGGAGTTCAGAAGAAAGAGAGGGGATCTCATAGAAATGTTTACATTCTGATGGGTTTGGACAGGTTAGATGCAGGGAGAATGTTCCCAATGTTGGGGAAGTCCAGAACCAGGGGTCACAGTCTAAGGATAAGGGGTAAGCCATTTAAGACCGAGATGAGGAGAAACTTCTTCACCCAGAGAATGGTGAACCTGTGGAATTCTCTACCACAGAAAGTTGTTGAGGCCAATTCGCTAAATATATTCAAAAAGGAGATAGATGTAGTCCTTACTACTAGGGGAAATCAAGGGGAATGGCGAGAAAGCAGGAATGGGGTACTGAAGTTGCATGTTCAGCCATGAACTCATTGAATGGCGGTGCAGGCTCGAAGGGCCAAATGGCCTACTCCTGCACCTATTTTCTATGTTTCTATGAATCAAGGGATAAGTGGATAGTGCAGGAAAGTGGCGTTGAGGTCGATGATCAGCCATGATCTTATTGAATGGCGGAGCAGGCGCGAGGGGCCCAATGGCCCACTCCTGCTCCCATTTCTTATGTTCTTATGTAATCCCCGGCCTTTCGTGTACTATCTGGGCCCTCCCAGGCCAACATTTGGGGTCTCTACGCCCATGAGCTAAAAAAGGGGGAAAAAAATATTCAAGCAAGTGCTCCTGACCATTATTCGCTTCTTCCTGCCGTGGTCGTACTGAGCTGTGATGCCCGCCGTGATCAAGTCGTCTGGTAACACACACACTGTTGAGGCCTGTGTATGAGGTGGGGCACAGGGGGTCTTGCGGCTGCATGTCGACCCATACACCAATGTGTGTGTGAGGAGAAGCCAATCAAAAAGTGCAACAATTCGGGAGGTAAAATTAAAGAACCTGCACTCATATCACTGGAGTGTCAGTCATGGCTCAGTGGGCAGCACACTCGCCTCTGAGTCAGAAGGTTGTGGGTTCAAGACCCACTCCAGGGACTTGAACACAAAAAATGTAGGCTGACACTTGAGTGCAGTGCTGAGGGAGCACTGCACCGTCAGAGATACCGTCTTTCAGATGAGACATTAAACCGAGGCCCCGTCTGCACTCTCAGGTGGATGTAAAAGATCCCATGGCACTACTTTGAAGAAGAGCAGTGGATCAACATAACAAAATCATCATCCAGGTAATCATCGGCAGTCCCTCGGAATCGAGGAAGATTTGCTTCCACTCCCAAAGTGAGTTCTTTGATGGCAGAACAGTCCGATACGAGAGCCCCAGACCCTGTTACAGGTGGGACAGACATTCGTCGAGAGAAGGGATCGATGGGGCTAGTTTGCCATGCGCTCCTTCCGCTGCCTGCGCTTGGCCTCTTCACGCTCTTTGCATTGAGACTCGAAGAGCTCAACGCCCTCCCGGATGCACTTTCTCCACCTCGGGCGGTCTTCGGCCAGGCTCTCCCAGGTGTCAGTGGTGATGTCGCACTTTATCAGGGAGGCTTCGAGGGTGTCCTTATCATGTTTCCGCTGTCCTCCTTTGGCTCGTTTACCATGAAGGAGCTCCGCATAAAGCATTTGCTTAGGGAGTCTCGCGTCTGGCATGCGAACGATGTGGCCTGCCCAGCGAAGGTGATCGAGTGTGGTCAGTGCTTCAATACTGGGGATGTTAGCCTGGTCGAGGACACTGATGTTGGTGCGCCTGTCCTCCCAGGGGATTTGCAGGATCTTGCAGAGACATCGTTGGTAATATATCTCCGGTGACTTCTATACATCGTCCATGCCTCAGATCCATACAGGAGGGCAGGTATTACTACAGCCCTGTAGACCATGAGCTTGGTGGTGGATTTGAGGGCCTGGTCTTCAAACATTCTTTTCTTCAGACGGCCGAAGGCTGCACTGGCGCACTGGAGGCGATGTTGAATCTCCGCATCAATGTCTGCCTTTGTTGATAAGAGGCTCCCGAGATATGGGGAATGGTCCACGTTGTCGACGGCCGCGCTGTGAATCTTGATGATTGGATGGCAGTGCTGTGCGGTGGGGATAGGCTGGTGGAGGACCTTTGTCTTACGGATGTTAAGCGTAAGGCCCATGCTTTCATATGCCTCAGTGAATACATTGACTATATCTGGAGTTCAGCCTCTGAATGTGTGTAGACGCAGGCGTCGTCCGCATACTGCAGCTCAACGACAGAGGTTGGGGTGATCTTGGACCTGGCCTGCAGGCGGCGTAGGTTAAACAGCTTCCAACTGGTTCTGTAGTTTAGTTCCACTCCAGCGGGGAGCTTGTTGATTGTGAGGTGGAGCATGGCGGCGAGGAAGATTGAGAAGAGGGTTGGAGCGATGACGCAGCCCTGTTTGACCCCGGTCCGAACGTGAATTGGGTCTGTAATGGATCCATTGGTAAGGATCACGGCCTGCATGTCATCGTGAACAAGGCGAAGGATGTTGACAAAGTTTTTGGGGCATCCGAAACGGAGAAGGACGCTCACGGTTGACAGTGTCAAATGCCGTTTTAAGATCGAAAAAGGCCATGTATAAGGGCTGGCGCTGCTCCGTGCATTTTTCCTGCAGCTGTCGTGCTGCAAAGATCATGTCTGTTGTGCCCCGTAGGGGACGAAATCTGCACTGCAACTCCGGGAGGAGCTTCTCGGCCACAGGGAGAAGTCGATTGAGGAGAACCCTCGCGACAACTTTCCCAGTGGCTGATAGCAGGGAGATTCCCCTGTAGTTGTCTGGTCGTTATCACAGTGCTGTTTTTTGGGAGCATGCTGGGCGCAAATTGGCTGTCGCATTTCCCAACAATGACTGCACACCAAAAATACTTCATTGGCTGTAAAGCGCTTTGAAACATCCGGTGGTCATGGAAGGCGCTATACGAATCCAAGTCTTTCTTTCTCTCACCCGTTTCATGACCTCACAAAGTGTTTTACAGCCAATAAAGTACTTTTGAAGCGTAGTAACTGTTATGATGTCGGAAATGCGGCAGCCAATTTGCGCATAGATTACCACACAGCAATGATGGTATAATCTCATCTTTTTCACTGATGTTGATCGAGGGTTAAATATTGGCCCCAGGACACCGGGAAGAACTCCCCCCGCTCTTCTTCTATATAGTGGCCGTGGGATCTTTTATGTCTGCCTGAGAGAGCTAACGGAGCTTCGGTTTAACATCTCATCCGGCAGCGCTCCCTCAGCACTACCAGCCTAGATTTTGTGCTTCAAGTCTGTGGTGGGAGACTATGAAGGCACGAAGCTCTGACTGAGAGGAGAGCGTGCTACTCGCTGAACCACTGCCAATGCTAGTGGCACTTTCAACAGTCTAGTGCCGACGTCGCACTTTTCTATAAAGCTTCATAAACTGCCCTAAACTGTCATTTCAATGCTCAGCATTCTGAATGTAAACGTTTATTGCCTAATTTCACGCAATTGGATTGGCATTACACAGTGCGCTGAGCAATGAAAGTCTGTATAATTGACAATAGCGCTGTGCTTGGATTTAGCTTATTCATTTAATATTGAGAGCTGGGTCTCAAATCCTCAACCTCAGGGTCAGGAACCAAATGGCAGTTTTGCTGTATTATCAGACAAGCTCTCGATGAAACACTTTTAATTAAAATTTCGACTCGACTGTTTGACTCGTGAGTTTTGCCGAGAATTTCTTGTGCCAGACGGGTCCTGTGTTGAACAAACCTCCTGACCAAGTATGCTGCACCCTTTAAATACCTTACTCTAATTTAAAAGTTGAAACAGGAGATGAAATGTAATTGACAGCGCAATGTGACAGCAAAGTGGGGCAAAAGATAATCTTGTTGTACGACTTCCCTTGCCAGTCAAGATGTCGTTTGTCTTCAGTCACAGGATGATAGAGCGGGTCAGAGGCTGGGTATTCTGCGGCAAGTGTCTCACTTCCTGACTCCCCAAAACCTTTCCACCATGTACAAAGCACAAGTCAGGCGTGTGATGGAATACTCTCCACTTGCCTGGATGAGTGCAGCTCCAACAACACTCAATAAGCTCGACACCATCCAGGACAAAGCAACCCACTTGATTGGCAACCCATCCACCACCTTCAACATTCACTCCCTCCACCACTGGCACACCGTGGCTGCAGTGTGTACCATCTACAAGATGCACTGCAGCAACTCATTGCAATGTATTTGCTTCATGGTTTCTTTGCTTAAGAATTCATAGCAACACATTGCTATTAAGAAATAGTTGGTTTATTAGCAAAGGTTTAACAATCACAGTACACATTACCAGTTCAACTATTTTAGTTGTGTACTTTAAATAAATGCCCCTGGCTCGGGGGGGGTCAAACTCCAAAATACATTTTTTTTGGGCACTAAATAGAGAAATTATACAAGTGCCACCTGGCTAAAAAGACAGGGGGGGGGGGGGGGCGGCAACAAAACCGGCAAATTAAACTTTAAACTTAAATGATCAAATTAAAATTTGGTTGCCGGGGGTGATGATGCATTCCAGTCCCTCCGGCGCTCACCTCTCGCAGAAGGCCGCGAGCATACCGGTGGTCACCGCGTGCTCCATCTCCAGGGACACCCTGGCTCGGATGTATCCATGGAAAAGAGGCAGGAAGTCGGGCTGAACGACCCCCTCGACCGCCCGCTGCCTGGACCGGCATATGACATTCCCAGTTCATCCACCAGGCTCACAACCACCTGCCTGCTCGTGAATCTCCCGAACCCAACTGGCTGGGGTTGTATTGAGCCTTGTGAACATCATGTGACTGGCTAAGCCACTCCCAACTCAACAGTCCTACAAATCTGTGAACATTCTCACAGGGGGGTGTACTTTGCACTCGCCAAGGCTTCTTCAGCAGCACTTCCCAAACCCAGAACCTCCAAAGCTTAGAAGGACACGGGCAGCAGGCGCATGGGAGCACCACCACCTGCAAGTTCCCCTCCAAGTCACACACACCATCCTGACTTGCAAATATATCGGCCGTTCCTTCATCGTCGCTGGGTCAAAATCCTGGAACGCCCTCCCTAACAGCACCTTCACCACACGGACTGCAGTGGTTCAAGAAGGCAGCTAACCACCACCTTCTCAAGGGCAATTAGGGATGGGCAATAAATACCGGCCTTGCCAGCGATGCCCACATCCCGTGAAATAATAATTTTAAAAGTGCATCAACATTGCCGGATTCCTTGTTGGGGGACGGAGCAGTGGAACTTGTGGTGCTGATACATTGAGAGGAGCTGCACTCCATCAATTGACAGGCCTTTCATCTGTGCACTTAGATCCATTGATTTGCAGGTCACATGCGAAAGGCTACTGGAGGCAAGCGATGTACAATGTCCCAAGTGTGTTGTACAGACTCATACCCACTTATTATAGCATGGCGGTGCATGAGCCTGTTAATCAATTGCTCGCACCATGCAATTACCCTCTGCTTTAATTGAAATCTATATCTACCCTATGAAAGGTTGATAATTCTGTCTGATTTAAAACGTTAATATCCTGGGTTCCTGTCAGTTGCCGACTAAGTTATTAAGTCGCTGTAGATTTTATTCCCTTTTAAATCGGGCTGTTGTATTTCTAGGGTATGTCGCTCCTCTTTTCAGGGAATGAAACCGGTTGGGCCTATACTCATCGGAGTTTAGAAGATGGAGAGGCGATCTTATTGAAACGTACAAGATTCTGAGGGGGCTCGACAGGGTAGATGCAGAGAAGATGTTTCCCTCGTGGGGGAATCTAGAACCAGGGGGCATAGTTTCAGAATAAGGGGTCACCCATTTAAATTGAGATGAGGAGGAATTTCTTCTCTCAGAGGGCGGCAAATCTGTGGAATTCTCCAACCCAGAGAGCTATGGAGGCTGGGTCATTGAATATATTCAAGGTGGAGATCGACAGATTTTTGAATGATAAGGGAGTCAAGGGTTATCAGGAGCGGGCAGGGAAGTGGAGTTGAGGCCAAGATCAGATCAGCCATGATCTTATTGAATGGCGGAGCAGGCTCGAGGGGCCAAATGACCTACTCCTGCTCCTATTTCTTGTGTTCTTGGCTCAGAAATTCCCACAGGCAATTGCCTCCGAGCCGAAACATTTCTACGAATTTACCTCATGGTTCGGGAGGAGCGTGGGATTCCGGTGGGGAGGCCTTCTCTTCCCGCGCTGCGCAGCGCGATCCCGTCCTCCAGGTTCCCACAGAGACGGTGCAGTCACGTGTGACTGCTCAACCAATCAGGTAAAGTATTCACAGCTTTCTCATTAATAGCAATGGGAACTCCATATCTACCAGTTCTCAGTGCTATTTATGAGGAAAAAATACAAACACACTAAACACCATAATAAAAAATAAAAAACAGACCTCACATAATTAAAATGAATTGAAATTAAAGTTAATAAATACCTGAGAGAAAAAATTATTTTACGAGTTTTTAAAATGATTTTTTAATTATGGTTAAAAATAAATGCAACATGGGTTTTTAAAAATAATGTGTTTTTTAATTTAATTTAATTATATTTTTGTATGTTTTTATTTGAGGACATTTGCTGAGCAAGATATGGATAAATCCCGCGATCTTGCCCTTGCAAATGTTCTCGCTCCCGAGATGCGGAGGATCTGTCCAGCTCCAGCCTGACAGATCGGAAAAGTCGGTTTTCAGCGCATGCGCACTGTGCGCTGAAAACCGGCTTTTCCGAAGCCTTCCCGGGTCCGTACACACTCCGTACACAATCCATACGGACCCAGGGAGGCCGGGGAGGCTGGGATTTCCAAGACCTTATGTTCTTATGTAAGTCTTCTCCAATTCACACACCATCCTGACTTGCGTTCCTTCAGCGGCACTGGAACAAAAACAGGAGCGGGAACCCCGGCTGATCTTGCCCTGTGAGGGTTATTGGATGGGATTCAGGAGATGGAGCCCTCGCTAACCCAAGGCTGCTGAGACCCTCTGTCATGCCCCAACTGCAGTTAGAAAATGTTAATTTAAACAGTGAGAAACGTGAGGGACTACCCATATCAGGAACACTTATGTTTTATGGGGTAAGGTAGCATAGCTGGATTACTGGACTTGTAATCCAGAGGCCTAATAGTCCATGAGAAATGAATTCATAAGCCCATAACGGCATCTGGGGTATTTAAATTCCGTTCATTAAATCAATGTGTAATTAAAAAGCTATTATCAGTAATGGTGACCATGAAACTACAGGATTATCGAAAAAAAAAACTGCTTCACTAATGTCCTTTGGGAAAGGAAACTTGCCATCCTTACCCCGTCTGGCCTACAGGTGACTCCAGACCCACAGCAATGTGGTTGTCTCTTAACTGTCCTCTGAGATGGCCGAGCGAGCCGCTCAGTTGTACAAAACCTCTACGACAAAGTCAGCACTGTGGGAGTGCCCTCACCACATGGACTGCAGCGGTTCAAGAAGGCAGCTCACCACCACCTGCTCAAGGGGCAATTAGAGATGGGCAATAAATCCCGTGAACAAAGAAATTAAAAAAAATCTAAGAAGTCAACGGCAGGTTCATGTTGAAAGATAGTCGGCCAAGGACAGTATTTAGTCAAGGTGCTGTTGGCTCTCGCACTGCTCCAGTCATTGAGTGTTGGCCATAATGAAGAAAGAAAGATCTTGCATATATTTGGCACCTTTCATGACCTCAGGACATCCCAAAGTGCGTTACAGGCACTGAAGTGCCTTGGAAGTGTAGTCCCTGTTGTGATCTAATCCTTTTGCGGGAGCCCCACAGTCCGAGGGGAAGACCGACCACAAGCGCATGGCCCACATCAAGGTATCCCAACGGAATTTTCAAGTCAATCAACGCTGCCACCAGTACGTCCGCAACCCGCCCACAGATCATGGGTGGTACCGGTCGGGAGGCGGCCATTGACAGCCCCATTTAAAGGGATCCTTATCTGCAATACCGGAACGCTGGAAGCAGGTCTGGTACCCGTCTTTGCTTCATTCTCAGGTGGTTATAAAAGGTCCCCCGGGCCACCTTTCAAAGAACAGGGGAGTTCTCCCCCAGTGTCCTGGCCAATATTTATCCCTCAGACTGCATCATAACTTCACTCAGAGGGTTGTGAATCTCTGGAATTGTCTGCCGCAGAGGGCTGTGGATGCTGAGTCTCTGAATATATTCAAGGCCGAGATAGATAGATTTTGGGGGTCCAGGGGAATCAAGGGATATGGAGATCAGGCGGGAAAGTGCAGTTGAGGTCAATGATCAGCCATGATCTTATTGAATGACGAAGCAGGCCCGATGGGCCGTAGGTCCTACTCCTGCTCCTATTTCTTATGTTTGTATGTTCTAATAGCACTAAAAGAGATTAACCAATCATTTATCACATTGCTGTTTGTGGGAGCTTGCTGTGCGCGAATTGCCTGCCACGTTTCCTACATTACAACAGTGACGACATTTCTAAAGTACTTCATTAGCTGTAAAGTGCTTTGTGAGGTTTTTTCTTTTCAATCTTTTGGGAAGGTTTGACCCTTCCTTCAGTTCATCTCCTTGCTGATGATTGGATTTCCCTGACCCTGAAATAGGCCGCACTATTTACCCCACACCCCTGCCCCCGAAGTTTCCAGCCCGTGCGCTTGAGGTGCTTCTGCAGCCCAGCAATCAGCTGGATTTCCCAGCCTTTCTAATGGGCGAGCAGCCTACAAGGTCTGGGACTGAGGGAAGAAACACCATCTATGAGCAAAAGGAACCTCGCTACTTCGACTGGGAAGCTGACCTTGAGACTGGACTTGAATACCACAGATTGGTACAGAACCAGAAGATTCATCTCATCGGGAGAAGCAGTGAGTAAGCCAGAGGGGTAATTGATGAGCATTTATCCCAGCCCACACATCTTTAAGACCACCGCATAGAGTGAAAGGGTGTGGTGTGTCCAAACCAAGCCTTAGGGGTTTAGTGGGGAGGTTTTCTGCAAGGATCGTAAGCGTATGCACAAATCTGTTGGACAGATTCGGTGGTGCACTTTTTGAATCCAAGCAAGGGTGTTTTAGTTGTGGATACTTCGCGTTAGGGGCCTGTTCAGACAGGCCAGAGTTATGTGTTGTACTGTGTTTGTTTGTTTGTTTTACACCACCAGGGTGTGTTTCACTGGGTACAGTGAATAAAAGCATTGTGATGGTTGAGACCAAAATATCTGGCTATAACTGTGTATTTCTGTTTACCACTATAATTCCGGTGTCTAGAACTGTTGTAAGCTGGGGGGGGGGGTGATTCGAAACCACCAGGGGAAAAACCACTTACAACATTACGATAGTGACTACACTCCAAAATGACTCCATTGGCTGTAAAGCGCTTTGAGAGGTCCGGTGGCTATGAACGGCGCTATATAAATCCAAGTCTTTCTTACTTCTTTCAAGATAGGATACGGGCTGCAGAGTTTTGGATGAAATCAAGTTTACCTCCAACTAAATATAAAATAAATATGTATAAATTATGGAGATGTTTTTGCCGAGGCAGACCTTGCATTTTGCTTCTTCCAGATTCATGTTGAGTAATTCAGAACAGACGCAATTCACCACGACAGCTGGAATCATCTCTAAAATTAGCCCACCAGCATAAACAAAATATTTCTTTACAAGGGTCTGCTTATTAAGTGTTTGAGAACATTTCTCCAAGCAATGGGTAGACGGCATTTTTGTTTTGTTAATGCCATTGTGACAACTTAAACTTTGCACTTTGAAATATTGGCATTGCTTCTTTGTACATTTTGTAAGTGATGTGGGAGCTGAGCTTTTTTATTTAAAAAATATGTGTTGTAGAAAATTTCTGACAGCATTGAACACAAGGTTTCCACACCGAGTCTTCATATCAAGTGGCCTTCGAATGCCACGGGGAGGGCATAATTTGACCAAGATAGCCAGATGTAATTCAGTCCACATTTTAAGCCCTACAACCTGTCTTTAATTTTATAGAAACAACTTTAGCGTCCTCGACCAGGCCAACATCCCCAGCAGTGAAGCACTGACCACATTCGATCAGCTCCGCTGAGCAGGCCATAATGTTTGCATGCCTGGCACAAGACTCCCAAAGCAAGCGCTTTACTCGGAACTCCTGCATGGCAAGCAAGCCCAAGGCGGACAGAGGAAACGTTTCAAGGACACCCTCAAAACCTCCTTGATAAAATGCAACATTCCCACTGATATCTGGGAATCCCTGACCAAAGACCGCCCTAAGTGGAGGAAGTGCATTCGGGAGGGCGCTGAGCACCTCGAGTCTCATCGCCGAGAGCAAGCAGAAACCAAGCGCAGGCAGCGGAAGGAGTGTGCGGCAAACCAGTCCCACCCACCCTTCACCCTTTCCTTCAACCGATCTGTGACGGAGTCTGTAATTCTTGTAGTGGACTGTTCAGTCACCTAAGAATTCACTTTTAGAGTGGAAGCAAGTCTTCCTCGATTTCGAGGGACTGCCTATGATGATGATGCTAATTTTATTTACTCTTGAGTTATAATTAAAGTATAAAACTTTCAATTTTGGAAGCAGCGAAGTACACTTGGTTGGAGTGTAGGAGGTCTTTCTCCGTATAGGCTGAGGAACTGCGAGACTAGAGAGTGTAATTGCAATGTGATACGTTTACATAGGCTATTTCCATTCTAAATGTTGACACAACAATTTTCATGGCAACAAGCTACCAACGGGAAATAAAGTTTTTAGACTGGTTGCACAAGCAGAGATACAATTTTTAATATATTATAGATATATAATTTTAAAGCGGGTGCACGAACCTGGGGGCATTTTGTGCACAAATCTTTGAAGGTGGCAGGACACCTTCTAGGGGGATCAAGGGGTATGGCGAGAAAGCTGGATTGGTGTACTGAAGTTGCATGTTCAGCCATGAACTCATTGAATGGCGGTGCAGGCTCGAAGGGCCGAATGGCCTACTCCTGCACCTATTTTCTATGTTTCTATGACAGGTTAACAAAGCAGTTAATAAAACTTATGGGATCCTGGGATTTATAGATAGAGGCGGAGAGTACAAAAGCCAGGAAGTTATATTAAACCTGTATAAAACACTAGTTCAGCCCCAGCTGGAGTATTGTGTCCAATTCTGGGCACCGCACTCTAGCAAGAATGTGAAGGCTTTGGAGACGTAACAGAATCGATTTACGAGAATGGTTCCAGGGGATGAGGGATTATAGTTCTGTGGATAGACTGGAGAAGCTGGGGTGGTTCTCCTTAGAGCACAGAAGGCTAAGGGGATATTTGATGGAGATGTTTAAAATCATGAAGGGTTTGGATAGAGTAAATAAAAAGAAACTGTTTCCAATGGCGGTAGGGTCGATAACCAGAGGGCACAGATTTAAGTGATTGGCAAAAGAACCAGAGGGGGCATGAGGAAAATCATTTTTACATAACAAGTGGTTAGGACTTGGAATGCACTGCTTGATAGGATGATGGAAACAGACTCAATGGTAACTTTTAAAAGGCAATTGGATAAATACTTGAATGAGAAAAAAGCAGGGAAGTGGGATGAACTGTATAGCTCTTCGAAAGAGCCGGCGCAGACTCGATGGCCAAATGGCCTCCTTCTGTGCTGTTTCATTCAATGGTTCTATGTGTGTTCAGCGGGCTGAAACTTCCGTACAGCAGCGCTGCAAGAGGAGGCGATTTGTGGGTCAGGTGAGGTCAGACTGAGGGATGCTGCGATCGAGTGGACCAGAAGGTCATTGCACAGTCACAGGATCTTGCAGAGACATTGTTGGTGGTATTTCTCCACCGACTTGAGGTGTCTAGCTGTATGGCTCAGAGACGTGGAACATATTTAGCAGACACCTCAAATCGCTGAAGAAATGCCATCAAAGATGACTCCGCAAGATCCTGCAAATCCCCTGGGAGGATAGACGCACCAACGTCAGTGTTCTCGATCAGGCCAACATCCCCAGCATCGAAGCACTGACCACACTTGACCAGCTCCATTGGGCGTGCCACATTGTCTGCTTGACAGACACGAGACAGCCAAAGCAAGCCCTCTACTCAGAACTCCTTCACGGCAAACGAGCCAAAGGTGGAGAGAGGAAACCCTCAAAGCCTCCCTGATAAAGTGCAGCATCCCCACTGGGAGTCCCTGGCCAAAGACCGCCCTAAGTGGAGGAAGTGCATCCGGGAGGCTGCTGAGCACCTTGAGTCTCATCGCCGAGAGCATGCAGAAATCAAGCGCAGGCAGCGGAAGGAGCGTGCGGCAAACCAGACTCCCCACCCACCCTTTCCTTCAACCACTGTCTGTCCCACCTGTGACAGAGACTGTAATTCCCATATTAGACTCTTCAGTCACCTGAGAACTCGCATTTAGAGTGGAAGCAAGTCTTCCTCGATTTCGAGAGACTGCCTATGATGATGATGATGCACAGTCGCACTCCCAGGAGCACGAGTCCACTGCAGTGTGGGATTGTCAGTTAGCGACTTGAGGTTTGAGGTGTGAGGAACAGGTGGCTTTGGCCTTTACGCTTCCCAAGACTCTCCAGCACTGGGGGGGTTTCCTCTCCTCATGTAGATTAATTGGTCGAGATCGATTGCTGTGATTGGTCAATAAACTTGAGGTCATCCAAAACTCAGCAGCCCGTGTCCTAACTCGCACCAAGTCACGATCACCCATCACGCCCTGTGCTCGCTGACCGACATTGGTTCCCGGTTAAACAACGCCTCGATTTCAAAATTCTCATCCTTGTTTACAAATCACTTCATGGCCTCGCCCCCTCCCTATCTCTGTAATCTTCTTCAGCCTCACAACCCCACAAGATGTCTGCGCTCCTCAAATTCTGCCCTCTTGAACATCCCTCATTATAACTGCTCAACCATCGTTGGCCGTGCCTTCAGTTGTTTGGGCCCTAAGCTCTGGCACTCCCTCCCTAAACCTCCCTAATCCGCCTCTCTGGATCTCTTTCCTCCTTTAAGACGCTCCTTAAAACTTACCTCTTTGACCAAGCTTTTGGTCATCTGCCTTAATTTCTTCTTTTGTGGCTCGGTGTCAAATTTATTTGTTTTGTCCTGTAACACTGCTGTGAAGCGCCTTGGGACATTTTAAAGGTGCTATATAAATAAAAGTTATTATTATTAAAATAACTCCATTATCATTGTATCATGAGATTACCAGGATGGTAGAAGGCGAACTGGATGGAACTTGATCTTTTTTGGTGTCACAATTCCAATGTTCCTTTACTAAAACAAGCATTAAATACACTCTCACGCAACCTGACTCCTTAATGCCTAATGAATTCATTAAAGTACATTAAACCCAAGTGCAATTTCATGATGGTCCAATTTCTTGCAACCGTGACACACACAATGAAAGTGATCTATGAAATAGTTAAAAAGGCAATTTCTTCCTTCAATGAAATCTCAAAGTTTCATTCTTTCTCCCTTTCTTAATCTCCACTACAGGTACAGTGATATAGAAACTAGTTCGGTGCAAAATCTTTCCCAAGAGCCCCATTAACAGTGCAGGGAGAATGTAGAAAGAATGAGCTTTATTTTTTTAAAAGACAGTTCCTCGATAAAGCCGAGGAACAGCTCTCTGATAGAACAAAGTCCTGCGTTCCCAGAGATGGAGATATCAGAGCAGAATTTCCATTTGATGAATAGCATACAGCTTGTTGAAGAGTTGAGAGGCTCCTTCAAAACCCTGTCAAAAATAATCTTTTAATCAAGCATTACCCAAATACCTCAAAGCAGTTCATAAAAGAAAGTTCAAGTGTGTTTTACCAGGGATTTCGTTGCAATTGTTAATTTAATTCTTTTTGAATTTAACAACAACTTATATTTATATAGCGCCTTTTACGTAATAAAACGGAAGCATTATAAAATGAGATTTTGCACCGAGCCACATAAGGAGAAATTAGGGCAGAGGTCAAAGCGGTAGGGTTTAAGGAGTGTCTTAAAGGAGGAGAGATAGGTAGCGAAGCAGAGAGGTTTAGGCAGCGAATTCCAGAGCGTAGGACCTTGGCAGTTGTAGGCATGGCCACCAATGTTTGAACGATTATAATCAGGGATGCTCAAGAGGGCAGCCTCAGAGGAGCGCAGATATCTCAAGGGGTAGTGGTCTTGGAGGAGGTTACCGAGATCGGGAGGAGCGAGGCCATGGAGGGATTTGAAAGCAAGGATGAGATTTTTTAAAGCGAGGAATTCGCTTAACGGGGAGCCAATTTAGGTCAGCAAGCACAGGGGTGAACGGGACTTGATGCGAGTTAGGGCACGGGCAGCAGAGTTTTGAATAACCTCAAGTTTATGGAGGGGAGAATGTGAGAGGCCAGCCAGGAGAGAGCTGGTATAGTCGAGTCTAGAGCTAACAAAGGCATGGATGGGGGTTTCAGCAGCAGACGAGTTGAGGCAAGGGCGAAGATGGACGATGCTGCGGAGGTGAAAATAGGCGGTCTTCGTTATGACGCAGATATGTGGTCGAAAGTTCATTTCAGGGTCAAATATAACTATTGGCCAACAGGCCTTTATGCATTTGAAATTTAGTATCCATGGGGTAAATTTTCAACTCGTCACCCTGGTGTGAAACTGGTATTATTCCTGACATTGTATAAACTCTAATATTGTTATAATACAATGAATGTCGGATCGGGCTGCACGCTGATCGTCCTTGCAGGTCGGTGCCTTCAATGCACCATACCACTTCAAGGTGCAGCACATGCTGGAGAGCGACGGCTGTGAAGAGGGCAACTGGATTGGACGTCACCAAGGTCCAGGTCACTGATTGGAGCGTGGGCAGGTACAGCAGGAGCGGCGAGGTCGGGGCGCAGGAGCGGCGAGAGATCATGGAGCGACGTGATTGGGGCCCAGGAGAGGCGAGGGCCCAGGGGCAGCACAGGCCAGCCCACACTGCGATATGTGCGCGCACTGGGTCCATGCAGCAGAGCTGGTCTCCAGTCATCTTGGGTAATCCTTGCCACTGGACCAAGACCTAGCTCTGTCAAGCCCGTGTGGTGACTGGTATGCAACAGCCACCACACGTTAAAAAGTCCATGCACAGGCATCTTCCACCCTTCAATATATAGGTCGGGATCTGGAATAGCAGGGTCTTCATTGAAACACCTGTGAACTCATCCCTTTTTGGCATGGAAGCAAGTCATCCTCGATACGAGGGACCGCCTATGATGATGATGATGAACCTGACTCACCATGATCAATGCCAGAAATTAGCAATACCTCATCAAATCTCATACATTTCTCTAAGTGCTATGTTGAATGGAATACTTTGAAATAAAGAAAATACTTGCATTTATATTATACCTTTCATAACCACAGGACATCCCAAATTGCTTTACAGCCAATTAAGTACTTTCTTGAAGTGCCATTTTGCACACAGCAAGGTCCCACAAGCAGCAGTGAAACACATGGCCAAACCATCCGTCTCAGGTGTTGGTTGAGGTGTTGGGATAAATATTGGCCAGGGCACCAGGGAGAAATCGTCTTCTCAATAGCGCAGATACAGCAAGCAATTAAGAAAGCAAATAGTATGCTAGCGTTTATTATAAGATGATTTGTGTATAAGAGTAACGATGTCTTACTGCAATTATATAGGGCCCTGCTGAGACCGCACCTGGAGTATTGTGTAGTTTTGGTCTTCTTACCTAAGGAAGGATATACTTGCCATTGAAGGAGTGCAACAAAGGTTCACCAGACTGATTCTTGGGATGGGGGAGATCGTCCTATGAGGAGAGGTTGAGGGCCTATATTCTCTAAAGTATAGAAGTGTAGCATATGTAGGCACCTTTAGTAATGACTCCACGAGGCAGGGTGCGATACTTAAACTGTGTAGTCCTTTATTTGCAGCTCCTGAGTGCAGACAACAAGCTGTGAATTCCTTTTTATACTGGGTTACCTGCAGTGTGCAGGTAACCCTTAGATCTCCAGCAACAGCACCCTCTAGTGTACAGGTAAGGTGTGTACAGTGTAAGGGTACATTCAGTGTTGCATAACAGTGTTACAGACATCACACCACAAACAGGCATGCATACACAACAACATTTCCCCCCCTAAGCATTTTTCATATCCTTATTGTCATGCCCAGGGGAGGTGATCAGTGGTGGGCTATGGGAGGTTGTGGTGAGGGTTGTGTGGTTGCCAGGTGTGACCCCTGTGCTTGAGGCTGGCCTCGTAAGTATCTCCTCCCTCACACGCAGACCATGTGGGTGTTACTGTTGTGGGATCCCTCGGGAGGGTAGCCACGGCAGCAGTGGGTGGTGTGTACACACTGTGAGGTGGGTAGTTGTGGGCAGGGCCACAAGACTGGGTGGGCTCCTTGTCCACCAACTGGGATGAGGGGCATGTCATCCCAGGGTTTGCCAGGGAAGTTGGAGGGTATTGGCCTCATGCTCCGGGTGTTGGCCCTTGTGGCCAGGGGTTGTAGGGCTGATATGGTGCAGGTTGCCATTGGTGGTGGCTGGGCTGTCCATTGACCACTGTCCCTGTAATGGGTCTGCTCCCACTGCCTGGGTGTGTGCCCTGCAAGGGGCATCACATTCGTTCCAAAGGTCGAGGCTACATGGTCAGGTAGCCTGCTGGACCTAGCGGTCTCCCACAGGGGGATTCCATTGGCATCGGCATGGTCTCTATAGGATCCAGTGTCCTTTGGCAGTGTCCTACCGGTATACATGACACCTTGGCTCTGATCACACATAGTCAAGCCTGCATTATATATTCTAGTATTTGCATCATTTTTGGGTGTCCTGGTTTCAACAGACATGGTCACATTTGGCATTTCACACTCTTTATCATTATTGTTAAGCATAATAAACTTGTTCTTAACTTTACTGACACCTGCATTCATCTCATTAGTCACATTAGTTAAACCAGCATCACAATTCATGGTTACATTGCATACATTTTCATACTTGCACCCTTTAATTGCATCTTTAGCTTTAAAGTCCGTGTACTCAAATAGTTGAAACTTTCCCTTTAAATTTTTTTGGTTACCGGACTCCTTTAAGGGAGCCTTCAAATCCGATTAGCCGCTCGATGTCACATGATGGTCCTCCATGTTCACTCGTGGCATGGCGGAGGCCATTTTGATTACAGGTTCTGCTGCTTGTGGTGCTGCAGCCATTTTCTGGTCTTGCTGCAGGTAGGCTGTGGTGCTCTTTTCTTCCACAGGTTCGATCCTGGATGTTGGGAATACATTTCTTTCGTCGATGTTCACCTCTTGGAGTGCTGCCCCGGCCCAGAAAGTGGTGTTTGGATCCTCAGTCTCAGAGATTTTGCCGGGCTGCTGTGGGCAGTCGAGTTGGACAATGGAACCTCAGGATGCTGCGATGAATCAATGTTCGAGGTCGATTGCTGGGGAACTTTCGGTGGAGCAGGTCTGAGTTCCATATTCTTTTTCCAGGGGTTGAACAACTTCACCTTCCTCTGTGTCAGAGCCCCGGTGATCAGCCAACTCTTCAGAGACACGGTGAGTAAAGCTTTCTCTGCACATCCTTTGAAGGTGCCTTTTCTCTTTGCATGCATAGACTTTGTAGCGGCACTAGTGGGCCCTGTGGTTTCCTCCACAGCGCCAGCACGGGGCTAGCCGGTTTGCCCCATGTGGCGGACTCAGGGTTGCGGGACTCGGGGCAGCATTTCTGCCCTTAGAAGTATCAATGCGGTGCACTGCTCTCGTCGGTTTAGAGTCCCTTAGTGCTTCATTTAGGCAGTCGCCAAAGTCGCACGGTGCAGCCAGTCTCCTTAAGTGTTCCAATCTTTCTACAAAAACGTCCCAATCTTCCCCATCGGTAAATTGCTGAAAGTTGCTGAGATTCTACATGCTGAGCGTATGGTTCGTGACCTCGTATTCCCGTTGCCAGTTGTAGGCACCTTTAGTAATGACTCCACGAGGCAGGGTATGATACTTAAACTGTGTAGACCTGTAGTCCTTTATTTGCAGCTCCTGAGTGCAGGCAACAAGCTGTGTGTTCCTTTTTATACTGGGTTACCTGCCGTGTGCAGGTAACCCTTAGGTCTCCAGCAGCAGCACCCTCTGGTGTACAGGCAAGGTGTGCACAGTGTCAGGGTACATTCAGTGTTGCATAACAGTGTTACAGACATCACACAGTGAACAAGCATGCTTACACAACAAGAAGAATGAGATGTGATCTCACTGAAACATACAAAATTGTTACAGGGCTTGACTGGGTAGATCCAGGGTGGATGTTTCCCCGGGCTGGGGAGTCTAGAACCAGGGGTCAGCCATTTAGGACTGAGATGAGAAGAAACTTCTTCACTCAGAGGGTGGTGACTCTTTGGAATTCTCTGCCGCAGAGGGCTGTGGAGGCTCAGTTGCTGAGAATATTCAAGACAGGGATCGATAGATTTTTGGATATTAAGGGAATCAAGGGATATGGGGATAATGCAGGAAAGTGGAGTTGGGGTAGAAGATGACCTCACTGAATGATGGAGCAGGCTCACGGGGCCGGAAGGCCTACTCCTGCTCCTAATTCTTATGTTCTTACATGTCATGGGTTCTTTTACGTTCGCCTGAGGGGAAGACGGGATCTTCTGGTTTAATGTCTTATCTGAAAGACGGCAGCCTTGACAGTGCGGCACTCCCTCAGTGCTGCATTGCCCGGATCATGTGCTCAAATCTCTGGAGTGGGCATGAGACCATGACCTGCTACCACTGACAATTAAACGCAGTAACTTTTGCAGTGTAGGAAAATGTACCAGAGATTTTGGCAGCACAACATCTCACAAGCAGCAGGGAGATGAATTCCCAGTGTAAGGGTTTACACTTTCATGATCAGGGCACAGCAATATGCCATGGACTGAAATGGTTTAAAGGAAAACCTTTGGGACTGTTGGGCTGGAAAAAGGGTACTAGACCAAGGCAGGTAGTGACTCATAACCGATTAATGCAATTTCTGTGGTCGGGAGCAAGGCCCGATTAACATCGAGACAAAGGGCTTTGATACTCAGGCAAAGAAGCTCACGGACTAATTGGCCGGAGGGGAAAACCAGTTCCCCCTGGAGACTGCAAGTCTGCAAAACCCAGGACCACAAAGGATCCCATATGATGTGCATTTTTGGATAGCGCGGCATAAAAGATAAGGGGCCAGACTTTCCATAAAGGCCCTCAACGCCCGACTGCCCGCTGAGAAGGATTGCTAACGCTCGGCAAAAAAACGGGCGAGAATTTCCATTTTGAGGGTGAAGGTAAGTAAAACTGATCGGCAGGCGGAAAAATGGGCATTGCACACTTATTCTCAGCAGTTTTCTTGGCGGGTAAGTGCAAAGTTAGCCAAATGGGCGATCGTTACCGGAATGGACGGTAAGTAGAAAAATTTAGGCCGAGGCTGCGGTTGGGCCTAAGGAGGGGGGAGAACTTAAAGAAAAATTATCACGAAAAAAAGAACACATAAAAAGCATTCCCAGGACAGTTTTAACCCTAATCGCCATGGTAACATTTTTAAAAACTAATTAAATAATCTTTAACTTACATTTTTTTGCAGGGTCCCCCCTTACCGCCCTGTTTAAGCAGCTTTTGCAGGACGGGTCTCTCGGCGGATCTGTACGTCAGCGGTTGAGGCCAAACTCACGCCCTGGTGGTTGTTCTCAGCTTTGCACGTGGGCGGTCTGGTCCCGGTGGGCGACTTCAGATGTGGCCGATACCATGAAAAAACTTACGTGGAAACTCTCGCCGGGCGAAAACTCAGCTGTAACGCCGAGAAAATCGTCGACAATCAATTCGAAAATCTGGCCCAAGGAGTTATCTTTTGCCCGGCCGATTCCATGCACAGATTAGTGGTGAAAGCAACAGATAACGAGATGCGAATTGTGGTCATCCAAACCGATTGTTACCGCCGTCGAACTCATCCAAACGCATTAACTGGCAGCAACCCAGCATGGGACCTGTATAATCAAATGAATATATTAAGGAGCTAACAGAAGCAAGATGGCAGGCAAGCAGAGAAGGCACAGAGCTAACTATAGGCAAGCTCGAAGAGGAGCCAGAACCCAACATCTTCCCTAGCTCCACGGGCCTACAATCAACAACACAGCAACTGGCTGGATGGGTGATTGTATGTCTTCGATCAATCTCTAAGAAGTCTTTTTCTGTCATTTTTAGTTGGTTTTTGTGTAATAAACTAACAGTTGGGTTTAAGCCTAAACTTTGTGCTATGTGGAGTCCTTCCTGTAATTCCTGAGGTCTATGAATCAAAGTAGAGTGGAAAATGAACACCCTACACCAGTTAATTTGTTGGTGGTGGCATTGTTGAGGGGAGGAATATTGACCAGGGCAGAGCTCCAAATCTCGCAAGGCATATTTGGCCAGATGGGGACTTATTCAACATCTCAATCAGACTGACAGGTGCGTGAATCCAGAGTACTGCTAATGGGAGACTTTAACTACCTTAGTATTAAATGGGACACTGATAATGTTAAGAGCAGAGAGGGGGAGGAATCTCTCGGTGTGTTCAGAAGAACGTTATTGATCAATATGTTTCCTGCTCAATGAGGAAGCTGGCATTGGTGGATCTAGTCCTGGGGAATGAAGTGGGTCAGGTGGTGGAAGTCACAGTGGGGGAGCATCTCTGTCTGGAGTACAAATAAAACGGGGTAGGTGGCTCAACCGTGGCTAACAAGAGAAATTAAGGATAGTGTTAAATCCAAGGAAGAGGCATATAAATTGGCCAGAAAAAGCAGCGAACCTGAGGACTGGAAGAAATGTAGAATTCAGCAGAGGAGGGCAAAGGATTTAATTAGGAGGGGGAAAATAGAGTATGAGAGGAAGCTTGCTGGGAACATAAAAACAGACTGCAAAAGCTTCGATAGATATGTGAAGAGAAAAAGACTAGTGAAGACAAACGTAGGTCTCTTGCCGTCAAATTCAGGTGAATTTATAATGGGGAACAAAGAAATGGCAGACCAGTTGAACAAATACTTTGGTTCTGTCTTCACGAAGGAAGACACAAATAACAATCCGGAAATACTAGGGGACCGAGGGTCTAGTGAGAAGGAAGAACTGAAGGAAATCCTTATTAGGCGGGAAATTGTGTTAGGGAAATTGATGGGATTGAATGCCGATAAATTCTCGGGACCTGATAGTCTGCATCCCAGAGTACTTAAGGAAGTGGCCCCATAAATAGTGGATGCATTGGAGATCATTTTCCAACAGTCTATCGACTCTGGATCAGTTCCTATGGACTGGAGGGTAGTTAATGTAACATCACTTTTGAAAAAAGGATGGAGAGAGAAAACGGCTAATTATAGACCGGTTAGCCTGACATCAGTAGTGGGGAAAATGTTGCAATCAATTATTAAAGATGAAATCGCAGCGCATTTGGAAAGTAGTGACAGGATCGGTCCAAGTCAGCGTGGATTTATAAAAGGGAAATCATGCTTGACAAATCTTCTGAGGATGTAACTAGTAGAGTGGACAAGGGAGAACCAATGGATGTGGTGTATTTGGACTTTCAAAAGGCTTTTGACTAGGTCCTACACAAGAGATTGGTGTGCAAAATTAAAACATATGGTATTGGGGTTATTGTATTGACATGGATAGAGAATTGGTTGGCAGATAGGAAGCAGAGAGTCGGGATAAATGGATTCTTTTCAGAATGGCAGGCAGTGACTAGTGGGGTGCTGCAGGGCTTAGTGCTGGGACCCCAGCTATTTACAATATACATCAATGATTTAGATGAAGGAATTGAGTGTAATATCTCCAAGTTTGCACATGACATGAAGCTGGGTGGCGGTGTGAACTGTGAGGAGGATGTTAAGAGGCTGCAGGGTGAGTGGACAGGTTAGGTGAGTGGGCAAATGCATGGCAGATGTAGTAAAATGTGGATAAATGTGAGGTTATCCACTTTGGTGGCAAAAACACGAAGGCAGAATATTATCTGAATGGTGGCAGATTAGGAAAAGGGGAGGTGCAACGAGACCTGGGTGTCATGGTTCATCAGTCATTGAAAGTGGGCATGCAGGTACAGCAAGCAGTGAAGAAGGCAAATGGTATGTTGGTCTTCATAGCTAGGGGATTTGAGTATAGGAGCAGGGAGGTCTTACTGCAGTTGTACAGGGCCTTGGTGAGGCCTCACCTGGAATATTGTGTTCAGTTTTTGTCTCCTAATCTGAGGAAGGATGTTCTTGCTATTGAGGGAGTGCAGCGAAGGTTCACCAGACTGATTCCCGGGATGGCAGGACTGACATATGAGGAGAGACTGGATTGACTGGGCCTGTATTCACTGGAGTTTAGAAGGATGAGAGGGGATCTCATAGAAACATATAAAATTCTGACGGGACTGGACAGGTTAGATGCAGGAAGAATGTTCCCGATGTTGGAGAAGTCCAGAACCAGGGAACACAGTCTAATGATAAGGGGTAAGCCATTTAGGACTGAGATGAGGAGAAACTTCTTCACTCAGAGAGTTGTTAGCCTGTGGAATTCCCTACCACAGAAAGTTGTTGATGCCAGTTCATTGGATATATTCAAAAGGGAGTTAGATATGGCCCTTATGGCTAAAGGGATCAAGGGGTATGTAGTGAAAGCAGGAAAGGGGTACTGAGGTGAATGATCAGTCATGATCTTATTGAATGGTGGTGCAGGCTCGAAGGGCCGAATGGCTTATTCCTGCACCTATGTTCTATGTTTCTATGTTTCTATGTTTCAGGAACAGTGGTCATAATATCATCAGGTTGAAATTAGTTATGGAGCAGGACAAGAAGTAATCTAAAATAAAAATACTTAACTGTGGTGGGGGGCTAATATCAGCGAATTGAGGAGGGATCTGGAACGGGAAAAGAGGAGTCAAAGGCTGGCAGACAGAAATGTAATGGTGCAATGGGCAACATTTAAAGAGAAGATGGTAAGGTTACTTACCATAGAGCAGAGAAGGAGAGAGAAGATTTGATGCAGGTGTTTAAAATCATGAAGGGTTTAGATACTGTAAATAAAGAGACATTTTTTTCAATGGCTGAAGGATCGATAATCAGAGGGCACGGGCCAGCCCACACTGCGATCTATGGACATTAGGTGTATGTGTGTGCATTAGGTCCATGCAGCAGAGCTTGGTCTCCAGTCGTCTTGGTTAACCCTTGCCACTGGACCAAGACCTAGCTCTGTCAAGCCCATGTGGTGGATGGTTTGCAATGGCCACCCCACATTAAAAGAATCCACCACAGGCATCTTCCACCCTTCAAGATGTAGTTCGGGACCTGGAATATTATCATCATAGGCAGTCCCTCGGAATCGAGGAAGACTTGCTTCCACTCTAAAAATGAGTCCTTAGGTGACTGAGCAGTCCAATATCAGAACAACAGTCCCTGTCACAGGTAGGACAGATAGTCGTTGAGGGAAGGGGTGGGTGGGACTGCTTTGCCGCACGCTCTTTCCGCTGCCTGCGCTTCATTTCTGCATGCTCTCGGCGATGAGACTCGAGGTGCTCAGCGCCCTCCTGGATACACTTCCTCCATTTAGGGTGATCTCTGGCCAGAGACTCCCAGGTGTCGGTGGGGATGTTGCACTTTATCAGGGAGGCTTTGAGGGTGTCCTTGTAATGTTTCCTCTGCCCACCTGGGGCTCGCTTGCCATGTAGGAGTTCTGAGTAGAGCGCTTGCTTTAGGAGTCTCGTGTCTGGCATGCGGATGATGAACCTGGAATATTAGGTCCCTCATTGAAACACCTGTGAACTGGTCCTTTTTTCGTGTGGAAGTGGACCATCCTCGATACGAGGGACCACCTAATGTTACTATACAGATTTAAAACTTCTACAAAAGGTCAGAGGAGCCACAGACTGCAACAGCGTTGGGCATCAAATGCTCTTGTGATGTTGCCCTGCTACAGAGAGCCATGATCTTATGGAATGGTGGTGCAGGCTCAAAGGGCCGAATGGCCTACTCCTGCACCGATTTTCTATGTTTCTATGTTTCTATGTTTACGGAACAGTGATGTTATGCACAGTGGGTAAGGCTAAAGCCAACCACAGAAGGTCATGAATGAGCACTGTCCAGTGACCCTACTGGTCAGCGATCAAAAATGGGCCACTAGCTGATTTTTCACACATCAAGACCAAGTTCAAGGAGGCCAATGGCAGCAACTCCTACCAGCTGACATACCCAGACTGGAGTTTGGACCCTTAATAATTTCACTCTAAGTTCGTACTTCTGACTAGAGTGTTGTTTTTTTTTATCTCTTTCTTCCATGTAATGAAGCACTTTGTGAGATCCTGAGGTCCTGAATCACATAGAATGTGCAGCACAGAAACAGGCCATTTGGCCCAACTGGTCCGTGCCGGTGTTTATGTTCCACACGCGCCTCTTCCTACCCTACTTCATCTCACCCTATCAACATAGCCTCCCATTCCTTTCTCCCTCATGAACCTATCCAGCTTCCCCTTAAATATTTCTATACTATTCGCCTCAACTATTCCCTGAGGTAGGGGAGTTCCACATTGTAACCACTCTCTGGGTAAAGAAGCTTCTCCTGAATTCCTTATTGGATTTATTAGTGATTATTTTATATTTATGGCTCCTAGATTTGATCTCCCCCATAAGTGGAAACATCTACTCTATCAAACCCCTTCATAATTTTGAAGACTTATATTCGGTCACCCCTCGGCCTTCTTTTTTCTAGAGAAGAGAGTCCCAGCCTGTTCAGTCAACCTGATAGTTATAACCTCTCACTTCAGCTATCATTCTTGCAAATATTTTCTGCAACACCTCCAGTGTCTCTGTGTCATTTTTGTTTAATATGGAGACCAGAACTGTGCACAGTGAAAGGCGCTGTATAATTGAGGTGTATCAAATTATGAGGGACCTAGATAGAGTGGATAGGAAGGACCCAGAGGGGTCAATAACCAGGAGGCACAGATTTAAAAGTAGTTGGTCGAAGGATTAGAGGGGAGATGAGGAAAAAATGATCTTCATCCAGAGGGTGGCGGGGGTCTGGAACTCACTGCCTGAAAGGGTGGTAGAGGCAGAAACATACATCACATTTAAAAAGTACTTGGATGTACTGTAAGATTTCTGAATCTCTCTGGGCTTATATTGTGAGACGATTTGTTCAAAACAATTGGAAGGGTTTATTAAAAACATACACACATGCACATTAGCAGCAGTGATCAGTTATCTTAAAAAGACACACACATGCCCATTACTAACAGTTGTCAATTATGTTATAACAGAGCTACAATGAGGTTATAATAACGAGTGATATACGTTACGTCCTTCTTGCTGGCTGGTTTAGACACACTGCTTGCTGTTTTAGCTGGTCTTCAGGGATGTCTTCTGCTGTATGTCCAAGAGAGAGAACAACCTGTGTGGCTTGAGTTTTTAAATCCCTGAAGTCCATTTTCCCTCCGAAAGCCTCATGATTGGATCTTGGCTCCAGGGCAGTTCCTTATTGGCTCTCCTCACACATGTGGCTGTCTAGTCTGGCTCAGCCATCTCTGTTAGTTTAAATGACTTTCCAATACACAAAACCCATGCGGCAGCTCTGGGGGCTTTCATTTTGTTTCTTACAAAACATAGCTTATGCTGGCAAACTGTGGGCTTCCATTTTATCTCAACACAAACAGGCCTTTCCATTAATCTACACTTTTAACATTTATACATCCACATAATCAATTTTAAACATTAATAAACACTGTTATTCTTACAGTGCACTTGAAGTGCCGTAACCTACAGGGCGACGGACCTAGAGCTGGAAGGTGGGATTAGGTTAGATAGCTCTTTTTTAACCTGCACGGACACGATGGGCCGAATGGCCTCCTTCTGTGTCGTAATATTTCTATGATTCTATGCTAGACTTTCGCCTTCATTTTCGGCAGTTTTCTCGGTGGTACAGCTGCTTTTTGGTGAAAAAACGGCCAGCGAAAGTTTCCTCTTTCATTTTTAAAGAGTTCCGCCGACATTTTGAAAATACCGCTGGGGAGCTAACCGCCATCTGCGTGCACTGCCGAGAGAACCACCACGGTCCAAGGTTTGCCTCAACGGGGACCCATACACACTGCCGAGGAAACCGCCCACAAACAGCTGCCGGAAACAGGGCGGGAGGCGAGTTCCCTGCAAACAAAAGGTAAGTTGAAGGTTTTTTATCATTATTTTTAAAATTCTATCACCACGATTACGTTAAAAAGTGTCTTGAGAATGTTTCATAACTTTTTATTTTTTTGTTTAATTGAAAAAGTATTTTTTGAGTTTTCCCCCCCTCCCTAGGCCCAACCGCAGCCTTGGACTAAATTTGAAGTACTCACTGTCCATTCCGGTAAGAACCGCCCGTTTTACCTTTAAACGCCGAGAAACCGCCGAGAATCTTGGTGTAAGATCCATTTTCTCGCCGGGCCGTGCTTTTTACCTTTTTTTTCTGGAAATTTTCACCAGCGTTATTTGCAGAATCTTAGCGGTCTTTCTGGGCTGCAATCGGGCCGTGGGGCGGGGCTTAAGGGAAAATCTAGCCCATATATGATTCTATAAACACAAGTCTTTCTTTTCTGTTCCATGTTTAAAATCATGCCTGTCGGTTGTCTCTACACTGTATCTGCAATCAAAGAACCCATATAGTTAAGGAGCTGGTTGTCAGTGGCATTAGCACTAAATGGCTTCGGGATATCAGCTCATCACAGAAACAGTTGTGAAGGCAGGAAAATGAGTTGCTATTGATTACATTTTGAACACTGTTCATTAGCCCTGACACTTGTCTTTGCTATTGAGACTACACATTCACAAATGCACTTGTTCAATTTTAGGTTATAAATCAGCACAACTGCGCATTAAATTATGTATCAGAGGAACTATTCCAAGCCAGGTAATTTGGCCAGTGAGCATCTCGTGTCAACATTTGTGATCACAAATAGACGTCAGGCAGAAACCCTAAAATGATCTATTTATGACACCGGGACAAAACCCTGCGGCCTTGAAATTATGTGATGCAGTATCAGTGTACAATCGCTGATCGTGTTCATTGAGAAGGAGCTTGACCACGATTTTTAGTGGAGGAGGTCCCCATTTCTTATTAAAGTGTTGACACCTCCATTGAAAGAGCAGAGAAAGGATAAACTGGAGCCATAAGTTCAAATCCCACATAGGCAGCGGGGAATTTAAATGCAATTAATTACCTAAATAAAGAAATTAATAAAAGCTAGTATCAGTAATGGTGACCATGGGCTAGAATTTCCCCAAAACCCGCCAGTGCCCAATTGCCACCCAAAAAAAGGCTGGGAAGATTATCACCGGTGAAAAGCTCCCCGCCAAAAAAATTTTAAATCTGCCCAGCGAAAAATATGGGCCTTGCACCCCCAATCTGGACAAAAAAGCGCAATTTATGGGAGATTGGCGGTGCCTAAAGCAAAAGGGCCGAAAAATTTAGAAATCTAGAAAAATTTACCCCTAGGTTGCGGGTTGGGCCTAACACCAAAAAAAAATTAATTTCAAAAAACCTAACTAAAAAATCCTAAAAACATTCCCATCACACTTTTAAATGAAATCACTCCAACAAATTTTGAAAATAATTAGTTAAAAAACCAATCACTTACCTTTTGCTTGCAGACCTACTTACCTACTGCCCAGCTCCACTGATCCTCGAGGGCAGTTAAAAATATTTTTATACTTACCTACGGGTCAGCGCTCAGCCAAAAATTGTGCCAGAGCGTTCTGTGGACAGTGCACGCCGGCAGTCTGCTCCCCAGCGGAACTTCGAAACCGCCGGCATACCTCAGGTAAGGAATTTTCTGCTCGCCTGATTACCGCCCACAATGGCCAATGCCGCTCAGAAACCAGGCCGTAAGCCGTAGGAAATTCTAGCCCCATGAAACTACCGGATTGCCGTAAAAACCCAACTGGTTCACTAATGTCCTTCAGGGAAGGAAATCTGCCGTCCTTACCCAGTCTGGCCTATATGTGACTCCAGGCCCAGGCAATGTGGTTGACTCTGAACTACTCTCTGAAATGGCCGAGTGAGACACTCAGTTGTGTTCAAGAAGATGGTTCACCACCACCTTCTCGAGGGCAATTAGGGATGGGCAATAAATGCTGGCCTTGCCAGTGACGTCCACATCCCATCAATGAGTACATTTTTTTTTAAACTTCGAAGAGCTTGCAGGAAGTTCACCGAAGCTCTGATTCTGGGCCCAGTAGGTAACATTCCCTATTCAGGCTCACAGATTCACCCCTGGATTGTTGGTCCATTGTCACTTAGAACCACTGATATGTTTGCATCATTGTTCTGAATCTATATAATGGGGGTTATTGTAACTTGGGTCAATGGCGTAAAGCCGGCATTATCGAATTGCCCTCCCGTTATACCCCTCATGACGAGATCCAACACCGCCTCCAGTGCGCCAGTGCAGCCTTCAGCTGCCTGAGGAAAAGAGTGTTTTAAGACCACGCCCTCAAAACAGCCTCCAAGCTCATGGTCGACAGGGCTTAGTAATAGCCGCCCTCCTGTATGGCTCAGAGACATGGATCATGTACAGTGAACACCTCAAGTCTCTGGAGAAATACCACCAACGATGTCGCCGCAAGATCCTATAAATCCCCTGGGATGACAGGCGCACCAACATTAGCGTCTTCATCCAGGCTAACATCCCCAGCCTTGAAGCACTGACCACACTCCATCAGCTCCGCTGGGCAGGCCACATAGTTCCTGCCAGACACAAGACTCCCAAAGCAAGTGCTCCACGCGGAGCTCCTTCACGGCAAACGAGCCAAAGGTGGGCAGCAGAAACGTTACAGGGACACCCTCAAAGCCTCCCTGATAAAGTGCGACATCCCCACTGACACCTGGGAGTCCCTGGCCAAAGATCGCCCTAAGTGGAGAAAGTGCATCCGGGAGGGCACTGGGCTCCTCGAGTCTCAACGCCGAGAGCATGCAGAAATCAAGCACAAGCGCAGATAGCGTAAAAAGCGTGCAGCAAACCAGTCCCACCCACCCCTTCCCTCAATGATTATCTGTCCCACCTGTGACATAGTCTGTGGCTCTCGTATTGGACCAGCCACCAAAAAACTCAGTTCAAGAGTGGAAGCAAGTCTTCCTCGATTCCGAGGGACTGCCTATGATGATGATGATGATTTTCCCTTCCATTGACTTCAATCGATAAAGCAATTGGGTGAACTGTAATTCTGCTCTTTCAATGGAGGTTTTTGTTTGATTTATTCGTTCATGGGGTGTGGCCGTCACTGGCAAGACCAACATTTATTGTCCATCTCTAGTTGCGCTTGAGAAAGTGGTGATAAGCCATCTTCGTGTACCGCTGCAGTCCGTGTGGTGAAGGTACCCCCACGCTATGGTGGACGGAGTGAATGTTTAAGATGGCCGACAGGGTTCCGATCAAGCAGACTGCTTTGTCCTGGCTGGTGTCGAGCTTCTTGATTGTTCTTGTTGGAGCTGCACTCAGCAAGGCAAGTGGATAGTATTCCACCACACTCCTGACTTGTGCCTTGTAGTTGGTGGAAAAGTGTTAACAATTTAATGAGCAATGGGTAATGCATCCACTTCAGAGTAACCTCCAAACATCTTCTTCTTAGGCAGTCCCCCAGAGTCGAGCATGACTTGTTCTAAGGTGACTGATGAGACCAATGCAGGAACTACAGTCTCTGTCACAGGTGGGCCAGATGGTGGTTGAAGGGACAGGTGGGTGGGGGGCTTGGGTTGTCGTGCGCTCCTTCCGCTTTTTGGGCTTGGCTTCGGCGTGCTCCCGACGAAGAGACACAAAGTGTTCGGCGCCTTCTCGGAGGCTTCTCCTCCACTTTGGGCGGTTTTGGGCCAGGGATTCCCAAGAGCCGGTGGGGATGTTGCGTTTTTTCAAGAAGGCTTTAAGGGTGTCCTTAATGCATTTTGTCTGCCCTCCTGGGGCTCGCCTGCCGTGACGTAGCTCAGAGTAGAGCGCTTGTTCCAGGAGTCTACTAGCCTATCCAAACATAGGCTGCTTCTTGAACTCAAAGTAATAAACCTATCAATAATTCCACTTGGAAATAAAAGAACATTTTTAGATGAATTGAGTTGTGTCTGCACAATCCGTTCAGAAGGTTTCAAGTTCTCGACAGAGATTGATGCACCACCAAAGAAGTCTGAACGAGAGAAGAACTATGACTCTGCAACTTACTATTTTGCATTCAGCAAAGGAGCTTTCTGTCAGCCTGAATATTATATACAAGTTTTGCTTTTTGTTGGAGACAGAAAGTACAATTCAGAAATTAGGTAAATCATTTTAAGCTAAAAACGATTAAGTTTCACGTTTAATTTCCCAAGCAAGATTTCAAATCAATGATGGAGTACATAGTACCACAATACAACATGATGTAGGAACAGGAATAGGCCATTCAGCCCCTCAGTCTGTTCCACCATTTAATTACATAGGATTACGTCGGATATACAGCACAGAAACAGGCCATTCGGCCCAACCAGTCCATGCCGGCATTTATGCTCCACTTGAGCCTCTTCCCATTTTTCCTCATCTAAATCTATCAGCATAACCCTCTATTCCCTTCTCCCTCGTATGCTTGTCTAGCCTCCCCTCAAATTCGCTTCAACCACTCCCTGTGGTAGTGAGTTCCACATTCTCACCACTCTTTGGCAAAGAACTTTCTTCTGAATTCTCCATTGGATTTCTTAGTGATTGTCATATTGATGGCCTCTAGCTATGCTCTTCCCCACAAGTGGAAACATTCTCTCTGTATCCACTCTATCAAAATCTTTCATAATTTTAAAGACCTCTATTAGGTCACCCCTCAGCCTTCTTTTTCAAGAGGAAAGAGACCCAGCCTGTTCATCCTTTCCTGATATGTATACCCTCGCATTTCTGCTATCATCCTTGGAAATATTCTCTGCACCCTCTCCAGTGCCTCTATATCCTTTTTATAACATGGCAACCAGAACTGTACGCAGTACTCTAAGTGTGGTCTAACCAAGGTTCGATACAGGTTCAGCATAACTTCCATACTTTTCAATTCTATACCTCTAGAAATAAACCCTAGTGCTTGGGTTGCTTTTTTATGGTCTTGCTGAACCTGTGTCGCAATTTTTAGTGATTTGTGTATTTGTACTCCGAGATCCCTTTGGTCCTCTACCCCACCTAGATTCGCACCCTCCAAGTAATAAATGACCTCCGTATTCTTCCTACCAAAATGTAATACCTCACATTTATCTGTGTTGAACTTCATTTGCCAATTATTGGCCCGTTCTGTAAGTTTATGAATGTCCTCCTGTAATTTGTGGCTGTCCTCCCCAGTGTTGACTATCGCACCCAATTTGGTGTCATCCGCAAAATTAGAAATTGTGTTATTGTTTCCAAAGTCTAAATCGTTAATACCCTGTATAAATTGTGAACAACAGTGTTTCCAGCACTGATCCTTGTGTAACACCACTACCCCCTTGTGCCACTGTGAATAGCTATCTTGTAGCTCTGCTTTCTTTCTTGAAGCCAGCTAACTATTCATTCTGCTACTTGTCCTCTGACTCCGCATTCTCTGACCTTGTTCATCAGTCTATTATGGGCTACTTTTTCAAAGGCCTTTTGAAAATCTAGATTAATTACATCTACTGCATAACCCTTGTCTACTCACTCTGTTACCTCTTCAAAAAAATTAGATCATGGCTGATCTGTATCTCAGCTCCATTTACCGGCCTTGGTATCTCAGCTCCGTTTAGCGGCCTTGGTTGCATATTCTAATTGATTGAAGTTAAGAAACAATAGAGGAGCTTTATGCTACTTGATGTATTTTATAGGCAACCAAGTAGCGGGAAGAGATAGAGGAGCACATTTGCAAGGAAACTACTGAGAGGTGCATGAATCCAGAGTAGTGGTAATGGGAGACTTTAACTGCCCAAATATTAAATGGGGCAATGATTGTATTAAGGGCAGAAGGGGGGGGAGGAATTTCTCAGGTGTGTTCAGAAGAACTTGCTTGATCAATATGTTTCCTGCTCAATGCTTAAGCGGCATTGCTGGATCTAGTCCTGGGAAATGAAGTCGACCAGGTGGAGAATGTCACAGTGGGGGAGCATTAGTTATGGAGAAGGACAAGGAGCAATCTAGAATAAAAATACTTAACTGTAGGAAGGCTAATATCAGGGAATTGATGCTGGATCTAGCCGGGAAAAATATGAATCGAAGATTGGGGGCATGAATTTGATGAAGGCCTCCGTACGCCCACGAGCCACCCAAAGGACCGCTGATGGCCGCCGAGGGACGTGACGGTACTTTGAGCGGGATTTTCATCCGAGAGGTCCCTCGAAGGTCGGCGGGTGGCAAATGAGCGCCTTATGCTGCCAATCTAGGCGGCAGCCTGCGGGAGCTCCCAGTCTCGGCGGCAAAGGCATTTGCCGCCCAAGTGCCGCCGAGGATGGAGTCGGGCCCAAGAAGGGTCGAATTGCTGGAAAGCAAAAGCATTAAAAAAAAACTATAAAAACATCTGAAGACCTTCGGGGACCCCCATCCAGGTAAGTACCTGAAAAGAAAAAGATTTACAAAAAGTGTGTTAACATTTTTTTTTAACATCTTCTTACCTACCGTCGGGGACAGACCAGCCTCCAGCCAGCGGCCCACCCCCGTTCTGCCGCCGAGTCCCACCGCCTCCCGCCCACATCAATATCGCAGCTCGGCGGGCGGGAGCTCAGTTGCGTGACTCGGCCGTCCGCTGACTTCAGCGGACGGTTCCCGGCGGCACTCCCTACCCGCCCACTCCAGGCCACGTCGAAAGTGGCACTGGTCGGTTCGACCAGAGGAATGTCGGCGGCCGTGGGCGGCAGTAGGCGGGAAGTCTTTCAATTTCAAGCCCTGGCAGACAGCAATGTAATGGAGCAATGGGCAGCCTTTAAAGAGGCGATGGTAAGGTTACTTACCATGGAGCAGAGAAGGATAATGGAAGATTTGATACAGGTTTCAAATCATGAAGGGTTTAGATAGAGTTAGTAAAGAGAATTGTTTCCAATGGCTGGAGGGTCTGTAACCAGACGGCACAGATTGAAACGATTGGCAGAAGAACAATGGCGACATGAGGAAACACTTTTTTAACGCAGTGAGTGGTTAGGATTTGGAATGTGTTGCCTGAGTGCTGGATACAGATTCTATAGTAGTCTTCAAAAGGAAATTGGATAAATACTTGAAGGAGAAAATATTTCGGGGATATGATGAAAGAGCGAGGGCGTGGGACTAACTTTTTGCTCTTCGAAAGAGCCGGCACAGACTCGATGGGCCGAATGGTCTCGTTCTATGATATATTATTCGATAATTCTCAGATATCCCTTAGTATCTGCACTCAACAAAAATCTACAAAGCTCAGTTTGGAAATCTTCAATTGGGCCCCCCCACCCAACTTCAACAGCTCTTTAGAAAATAGAATTCTGGACTTTCACTGCAAAAGACAACATTTCAAGACACAGAACAACAGACAAAAAGATTGCATTCAGTATTGGTATTCCAACACCAGACATCTGACACCAGACCTGTTGGCTATCTGTCATATAGAATAATGTTTTTTTAAGTTCACGGATCGGGAGCTGCAATGGGTTAGACTCTGTTCTTTCACATTGGAAGCCGGGTTCGTAGTTGATGCCACATTAACTGGGACGAAGGTCTCTTCTGGCCTTAGACCTGAGTTTGTGTAGCCTCAATACAACAACAACAACTTGCATTTATACAGCACGTTTAAAGTCCCGAGGTGCTTCGCAGGAGACATAATCAAAAAAATGGATGCCGAGTCAGTGAAGGAGAAAGGGGTTGACTTATGAGGAAAGGTTCAGTAGGTTGGGCGTCTACTCAATGGAATTCAGAAGAATGAGAGGTGATCTTATCGAAATGTATAAGATTATGAGGGGGCTTGACAAGGTGGATGCAGAGAGGATGTTTCCACTGATAGGGAAGACTAGAACTAGAGGGCACGATCTTAGAATAAGGGGCCCCCCATTTAAAACAGAGATGAGGAGAAATTTCTTCTCGGAGGGTTATAAATCTGTGGAATTCGCTCCCTCAGAGAGCTGGGACATTGAATACATTTAAGACAGAGATAGACAGTTTCTTAACCGATAAGGGGATAAGGGGTTATGGGGAGCAGGCGGGGAAGTGAAGCTGAGTCCATGATCGGATCAGCCATGATCTTATTGAATGGCGGAGCAGGCGCGAGGGGCCGTATGGCCTACTCCTGCTCCCACTTCTTATGTTCTTATGTAAATTAGGAATGGGTGGCCAAAAGCTTGGTTGAAGAGGTGAGTTTCAAGGAGAGTATTAAAGGAGGACCGGGAAGTGGAGAGGCGGAGAGGTTTAGGGAGGGAATTTCAGGGCTTCGGCAGCTGAAGGTACGGCCGCCAATGGTAGAGCAAAGAAAATCGGGGGAATGCACAAGAAGCCAGACTCAGAGGAACAATGAGCTCGGTGGGGAGGATGGGCTTGGTGTAGGGCGAGAGGAGGTGACAGAGATAGGAAGGGGCGAGGGTGCCAAACACAAGGATAAGAATTGTAAATTTGAGGCGGTGTCAGTGTAGGTCAGGGAGGAGAGGGGCGATGAGTGAACTCTCTGATCTGCAAAGATAATCAAGCTAAACTCCAGCATTTTAAACCATCCCAACTGCTCCACTATTCAAACCTAGTGCCCTGCATGACAAAGTCTACAACTCCCCTTTCATTCCCAGCGACACAGGAATCGCACCATGAAGTATCCTATCTGGAGTATAAAAGTAGGGAAGTCCTGCTACAACTGCACAGGGCGTTGGTGAGACCACCCCTGGAGTAAGAACATAAGAACATAAGAAATAGATGCAGGAGTAGGCCACTTCGCCCCTTGTGCCTGCTCCACCATTCAATAAGATCATGGTTGATCTGATCATGGACTCGGCTCCACTTCCCTGCCCGCTCCCCATAACCCTTTATTCCCTTATCGCTCAAAAATTTGTCTATCTCCGCCTTAAATATATTCAATGACCCAGCCTCCACAGCTCTCTGGGACAGATAATTCCACACATTTACAACGCTCTGAGAGAAGAAATTCTCCCTCATCTCAGTCTTAAATGGACGGCCCCTTATTCTGAGACTATGCCCCCTAGTTTTAGTTTTCCCGATGAGTGGAAATATCCTCTCTGCATCCACCTTGTCGAGTCCCCTGATTATCTTATATGTTTCAATAAGATCATCTCTCATTCGTCTGAACACCAATGTGTATAGGCCCAACCTTCTCAACCTTTCTTCATAAATCAACAGCCTCATCTCCGGAATCAGGTTCGTGAACCTTCTCTGAACAGCCTCCAATGCAAGTATATCCTTCCTTAAATACGGAGACCAAAACTGTACGCAGTACTCTAGGTGTGGCCTCACCAATACCCTGTACAGTTTTAACAGACCTTCTCTGCTTTTCTACTCTATTCCCCTTGCAAAAAAGGCCAAAATTCCATTTTCCTTCCTGATTACTTGCTGTACTGGCATACTAACATTTTGTGTTTCATGCACAAGGACCCACTGGTCCCGCTGAATTGCAGCACTTTGCAATTTATCTCCATTTAAATTATAACTTGCTTTACTATTTTTTTTGCCAAAGTGCATGACCTCACATTTTCCCACATTATACTCATCTGCAATATTTTTGCCCACTCATTAACCTGTCTATATCCCTTTGCCGATTTCTTATGTTCTCCTCACATTTTGCTCTCCCACCCATCTTTGTACAATCAGCAAATTGGCTACATTACACTCAGTCCCTCCATCCAAGTCACTAATATAGATTGTAAATAGTTGAGGTCCCAGCAATGATTCCTGCAGCACCCCACGAGTTACTGTTCGTCAAGGAGGACACAAACAACCTTCCGGATATAAAAGGGGTCAGAGGGTCTAGTAAGGAGGAGGAACTGAGGGAAATCTTTATTAGTCGGGGAATTGTGTTGGGGAAATTGATGGGATTGAAGGCCGATAAATCCCCAGGGCCTGATGGACTGCATCCTAGAGTACTTAAGGAGGTAGCCTTGGAAATAGCGGATGCATTGACAGTCATTTTCCAACATTCCATTGACTCTGGATCAGTTCCTATCGAGTGGAGGGTAGCCAATATAAACCCACTTTTTAAAAAAGGAGGGAGAGAGAAAACAGGGAATTATAGACCGGTCAGCCTGACCTCAGTATTAAGGATGTCATAGCAGCGCATTTGGAAAAAGGTGACATGATAGGTCCAAGTCAGCATGGATTTATGAAAGGGAAATCATGCTTGACAAATCTTCTGGAATTTTTTGAGGATGTTTCCAGTAAAGTGGACAAGGGAGAACCAGTTGATGTGGTATATTTGGACTTTCAGAAGGCTTTCGACAAGGTCCCACACAAGAGATTAATGTGCAAAGTTAAAGCACATGGGATTGGGGGTAGTGTGCTGACGTGGATTGAGAACTGGTTGTCAGACAGGAAGCAAAGAGTAGGAGTAAATGGGTACTTTTCAGAATGGCAGGCAGTGACTAGTGGGGTACTGCAAGGTTCTGTGCTGGGGCCCCAGCTGTTTACATTGTACATTAATGATTTAGATGAAGGGATTAAATGTAGTATCTCCAAATTTGCAGATGACACTAAGTTGGGTGGCAGCATGAGCTGCGAGGAGGATACTATAAGGCTGCAGAGTGACTTGGATAGGTTAGGTGAGTGGGCAAATGCATGGCAGATGAAGTATAATGTGGATAAATGTGAGGTTATCCACTTTGGTGGTAAAAACAGAGAGACAGACTATTATCTGAATGGTGACAGATTAGGAAAAGGGGAGGTGCAGCGAGACCTGGGTGTCATGGTACATCAGTCATTGAAGGTTGGCATGCAGGTACAGCAGGCGGTTAAGAAAGCAAATGGCATGTTGGCCTTCATAGCGAGGGGATTTGAGTACAGGGGCAGGGAGGTGTTGCTACAGTTGTACAGGGCCTTGGTGAGGCCACACCTGGAGTATTGTGTACAGTTTTGGTCTCCTAACTTGAGGAAGGACATTCTTGCTATTGAAGGAGTGCAGGGAAGATTCACCAGACTGATTCCCGGGATGGTGGGACTGACAAATCAAGAAAGACTGGATCAACTGGGCTTGTATTCACTGGAGTTCAGACGAATGAGAGGGGACCTCATAGAAACGTTTAAAATTCTGACGGGTTTAGACAGATTAGATGCAGGAAGAATGTTCCCAATGTTGGGGAAGTCCAGAACCAGGGGTCACAGTCTAAGGATAAGGGGTAAGCCATTTAGGACCAAGATGAGGAGAAACTTCTTCACCCAGAGAGTGGTGAACCTGTGGAATTCTCTACCACAGAAAGTAGTTGAGGCCAATTCACTAAATATATTCAAAAGGGAGTTAGATGAAGTCCTTACTACTAGGGGGATCAAGGGGTATGGCGAGAAAGCAGGAAGGGGGTACTGAAGTTGCATGTTCAGCCATGAACTCATTGAATGGCGGTGCAGGCTAGAAGGGCTGAATGGCCTACTCCTGCACCTATTTTCTATGTTTCTATGTAACTGTAAAATGACCCATTTATCCCAACTCTCATTTTCTGTTCGTTAGCCAATCCTCTGTCCATGCTAATATATTACCCCCAAGCCCGTGAACTTTTATCTTGTGCAGTAATCTTTTATATGGCACCTTATTGAATGCCCTCTGGAAATCCAAATCCACCACATCCACTGGTTCCCCCTTATCCAACCTGTTCATTACATCCTCAAAGAACTCCAGCAAATTTGTCAAACATGATTTCCCTTTCATAAAACCATGTTGACTCTGCTTGATTGAATTATGCTTTTCCAAATGTCCCTCTACTGCTTCTTTAATAATGGACTCCAGCATTTTCTCAACTGCGTATAGTTTTGGTCTCCTTATTTAAGGAGGGACATATTTGAATTGGAGGCAGTTTAGAGAAGGTTCACGAGGTTGATTCCTGAGATGAATGGTTTGTCTTATGAAGAAATGTTGAGCAGGTTGGTCCTGTACTCATTGAAGTTTAGAAGAATGAGAGGTGATCTTATTGAGATGCATAAGATTCTGAAGGGGCTTGTCAGTGTAGATACAGAAAGGATGTTTCCCCTCATGGGGAAATCTGGAACTCGGGAGCATAGTTTCAGTATAAGGAGTCGCCCATTTAAAATGGAAATGAGAAGGAATTTCTTCTCTCAGAAGGTCATGAATCTTTGGAATTCTCTACCCAGTGAGCTGTGGAGGTTAGGTCATTGAATATATTTAAGGCAGAGATAGACAGATTTTTGAATGATAAGGGAGTCAAGGGTTATAGGGAGTGGGCAGAGAAGTGGAGTTGAGGCGAAGATCAGATCAACCATGATCTTATTGAATGACAGAGGAGGCTCGAGGGGCCAAATGGCCGACTCATGCTCCTATTTCTTATGTTCTTATGTTCACACAGGTAGAACATAAGAACATAAGAAATAGGAACAGGAGTAGGCCATATGGCCTCTCGAGCCTGCTCCACCATTCAATAAGATCATGGCTGATCTGATGATGGACACAGCTCCACTTCCCTACCCGCTCCCCATAACCCCTTATCCACTTATCGTTTAAGAAACTGTCTATTTCTGTCTTAAATTTATTTAATGTCCCAGCTTCCACAGCTCTCTGGGGCCGCAAATTCCACAGATTAACAACCCTCTGAGAGAAGAAATTTCTCCTCATCTCAGTTCTAAATGGGCAGCCTCTTATTCTAAGATCATGCCCTCTAGTTCTAGTCTCCCCCACCAGTGGAAACATCCTCTCTACCTCCACCTTGTCAAGCCCCCTCATAATCTTATACGTTTCGATAAGATCACCTCTCATTCTTCTGAATTCCAATGAGTAGAGGCCCCACCTACTCAACGTTTCCTCAGACATCAACCCCCTCATCTCCAGAATCAACCGAGTGAACCTTCTCTGAACTGCCTCCAAAGCAAGCACATCCCTTTGTAAATATGGAAACCAAAACTGCAAGCAGTATTCCAGGTGTGGCCTCACCAATACCCTGTACAGATGTAACAAGACTTCCCTGCTGTTATACTCCATCTCCTTTGCAATAAAGGCCAAGATTCCATTGGCTTTCCTGATCACTTGATGTACCTGCATACTATCCTTCTGTGTTTAATGCACAAGTACCCCCAGGTCCCGCTGTACTGCAGCACTTTGCAATCTTTCTCCAGTTAAATAATAACTTGCTCTTGGATTTTTTTTCTGCCTCACACTTTCCAACATTATACTCCATCTGCCAAATTTTTCCCCTCACTTAGCCTGTCTATGTCCTTTTGTAGCTTTTTTATGTCCTCCTCACACATTGCTTTTCCTCCCATCTTTGTATCATCAGCAAACTTGGCTACGTTGCACTCAGTCCCTTCTTTCAAGTCGTCAATATGGATTGTAAATAGTTGGGGTCCCAGCACTGATCCCTGCAGCACCCCACTAGTTACTGGTTGCCAAACAGAGAATGAACCATTTATGCTGACTCTCTGTTTTCTGTTTGTTAGCCAATCATCTATCCATACTAATATATTACCCCCAACCCCATGAACTTTTATCGTGTGCAGTAACCGTTTGTGTGGCACCTTGTCAAATGTTTTCTGGAAGTCCAAATACACCATATCTACTGGCTCCACTTTATCCACCCTGTTCATTACATCCTCAAAGAATTCCAACAAATTTGTCAAACATGACTTCCCCTTCATAAATCCATGCTGACTCTGCCTGACCAAATTTTGTTTTTCCAAATGTCCTGTTACTGCTTCTTTAATAATGGACTCCAACACTTTCCCAACCACAGATATTAGGCTAACTAGTCTATAGTTTCCTGCTTTTTGTCTGCCTCCTTTTTTGAATAGGGGCTTTACATTTGCAGTTTTCCAAACTGCTGGGACCTCCCCAGAATCCAGGGAACTTTGGTAAATTACAACCAATGCATCCACAATCCCTGCCGCTCCTTCTCGTAAGACGCTAGAATGCAAGCCATCAGGTCCCGGGTATTTATCTGCCTTTAGTCCCATTATCTTACTGAGCACCGCCTCCTTAGTGATTGTGATTGTGTTAAGTTCATCCCCCCCATAGCCCCTTGACTACCCACTGTCGGAATATTGTTAATGTCCTTTACCGTAAAGACTGATACAAAATATTTGTTCAGAGTTTCTGTCATCTCCATGTTCCCCATTACTAATTCCCCAGTCTCGTCCTCTAAGGGACCAACATTTACTTTAACCACTCTTTTTCTTTTTATATACCTATAGAAACTCTTGCTATCCGTTTTTATATTTTGTGCCAGTTTACTTTCATAGTCTGACTATTGGGACAAAGCAGCGGAGGTCTACCAACTATCATCAAGCCATTTGCCGACATGAATCCATACCTTCAGGAGAAGGTATGACGGGGGAAAAACGTACTCGTTAAATTGCAAATATTTTGGAAAAGTAGCCGTTTACGATCTTCCTCTCTTCAGAGCAACCACAACAATAAGTTGCATTTATATAGCACCTTTAACATAATAAAACATCCAAAGAAGTTAGCAAACAAAGTTTAACACCGAGCCTCATAAGGAGCTATTAGGGCTGGTGGCCAAAACCTTGGTCAAAGAGGTAAGTTTATGCAGCATCTTAAAGGACAGAGAGGTAGAGAGGTGTAGAAGTTTAGGGAGGAAATTCCAGAGCACAGGGCCTTGGCAGCTGAAGACATGGCCGCCAAAGGTGGAACGAATAAAATTGGGGATGCCCGAGAAGCCAGAAGTGCAGAGATCTCGGCGGGTTGTCGGGGCGGGGGGGGAGATGACCGAGAAGCATGAACACATTTAAACAAAAGAAGCCATTTTATCTATGTAAGATGTGAGAAAGGCTCATTAAAATAAAGCTTTGTTTTTGCCAAACAGCAGACATAAGTCATGCAAATATCCCCGGGCTTAGAGCTGCAAACACTGATGGTGTGTGTCAGCCTGGCTGGGATCTGATGCAATAGCTGATATCTCACCACAGCAGGCGCGAAACCCTCTGGTAAAGTTACCAGTCATTAATGTTTGAACAGAATCCTGTCAGAGGCAACAAAAAAAAAACTCTGACAAAGGAGGCATATTTGCGAGATAATTACATCGTACAGCGTCTCCCGGCTAAACTTTGATGAGATGTGTCTTTTCGCTGAATTAATGTCTTGTGGGTAACCTCCTAATGATTTCCAATTGCAGGCATGCACTGTTCAAGATTAATTCACTCTCCCAAAAGTTATTACCTTGCCTGATACCGTGCCTTTGTGTCCCAGTTAAATATCCGCGTGGAATTAAAATGCGGCTGCAGAGGGAGCAGGAATTTTGAAGTAAAAACTTCGAATTTCGATATTGGTCATTTTGATCTCTATGGATTCAGAATGTCTGTTGCAAACCTGGGAATAAGGCAAGGAACAGACGTGATACGCAAGGATTTTTTCCAGTGTCATTGGGGCTACAATGGCTTTGCCAATGCAGTTAATAGCTCCCGGCTCCATTATGGTGCTCCCGTTTCCCCTTATTCCCTCCCCACAACCCTGAATTTTCTCTCCCCTCCTGAGGATTCTCAGCCCAGCTCCCCTCTTGTACTTCACCCAAGTGATTACTCTTCCTGCATGAAGCCGAAATCAATGATTCTCACCAGGCTATTTAACCACATAGGGGCTTCAAAGTTCACGCCAATCCTGCCTCAGCTGAAGGTCCAGCGTTTCTAGCATGGGGTCACCAAATTACAATTAGGTGCAGTAAAACCAGACTGCATGTTTACCCTCTATCAAACCTAAGAGGTAGTCAGATTAATTCTGTAGTTCTTGGTGTTAGCTGTGGCTCAGTGGACTATGTACAGTAAACACCTCAAGTTACTGGAGAAATACCACCAGCGATGTCTCCGCAAGATCCTACAAATCCCCTGGGAGGATAGACGCACCAACGTTAGCGTCCTCGACCAGGCCAACATCCCCAGCATTGAAGCACTGACCACACTTGATCAGCTCCGCTGCGCAGGCCACATTGTTCGCATGCTCGACACGAGACTCCCAAAGCAAGCACTCTACTCGGAACTCCTTCACGGCAAGCGAGCCAAAGGTGGGCAGAGGAAACGTTACAAGGACACCCTCAAAGCCTCCCCGATAAAGTGCAACATCCCCACTGACACCAAGGGGGTCCCTGGCCAAAGACCGCCCTAAGTGGAGGAAGTGCATCCGGGAGGGCGCGGAGCACCTCGAGTCTCATTGCCGAGAGCGTGCAGAAATCAAGCGCAGGCAGCGGAAAGAGCGTGCGGCAAATCAGTCCCACCCACCCCTTACCCTCAACGACTATCTGTCCCACCTGTGACAGGAACTGTGGTTCTCGTATTGAACTGTTCAGTCACCTAAGGACTCATTGTTAGAGTGGAAGCAAGTCTTCCTCGATTCCGAGGGACTGCCTATGATGATGATGATGAGCGGGTAGCGCTCTCGCGTCTGACTGACTCAGGAGGTTGTGGGTTCGAGCTCCGACTCCAGAGACTTCTCAGCACAAACTGAAGGCTGACATTCCCAGTGCAGTACTGAGGGAGTGCTGCGTCAGCCGGTGACGTATTTGGTCGCAATCTCACCTGAGTCGGAAGTTTGTGGGTTCAAGCCCCACTCCAGAGACTTGAGAGACAGCTTTCAGCTGAGACGTTAAACTGAAGCCCCATATATCCTTTCAGGTGGATGCAAAAGATCTACTGGCACTATTTTGAAGAGGAGCAGTGGAGTTCTCCCCAGGGTCCTGGCCTGAAAGGGTAGTAGAGGCAGAAACCCTTATCACATTTAAAAAGTACTTGAATATGCAGTTGGAATGCCGTAACCTACAGGGTTACAGACCAAGAGCTGGAAAGTGGGATGAGGCTGGATAGCTCATTTTCGGCCGCTGTGGACACAATGGGCTGAAAAGCCTCATTCTGTGTTGTAAGTTTTTATGATTCCTTGAATTTTTTTGACGTTTTTTTAAAGTCCTTAATTATCCGCAGGGATTATCGCGGTATATTTAATCATTCAGGCATCCAATATGTAGGCCCATTATCAACATCAGTAGGCCGCCGTGCTGGAGCTGAAGAATGCCACTGCGACTATGAGCTCTTGTGACAGGCATAAGCTCATACATAACATGTAGAGATAAATATCAATTGGTGTCTGCTGTGAGCATGCTGGGAAATTACAAGAGGAGAATTGAAAGCTTCTGGTAATGTTCAGCACATTTTCTGCTCAAGTCCCTGGAGCAATTTGTTGCAATAATTACAGAGGCCGCTACGCCCCCCAAAAAATAACTGCTCCAAGCTATCCCCATCATCATCATAGGTGGTCCCTCGTATCAAGGATGACTTGCTTCCACGCCAAAAAGGGATGAGTTCACAGGTGTCAAGGAAGGACCTAATATTCCAGGTCCAGAACTACATGTTGAAGGGTGGAAGATGCCCGTGCGTGGATTTTTTTAACGTGTGGTGACCATTGCACACCAGCCACCACACGGGCTTGACAGAGCTAGGTCTTGGTCCAGTGGCAAGGGTTAACCAAGACGACTGGAGACCAGCTCTGCTGCACGGGCCCAGTTTGCACACATATCGCAGTGTGGGCTGGCCCGTGCTGCCCCTGGGCCCTCGGTTCTTCGGGGCCCCGAACTCACACCTCTCCTGGACCCCGATCACGTCGCTCCATGATCACTCAACAACAACAGGACCTTCAACGGTAAGCACAGTGAGCGGCCGCTCTTGAATTATTCTTTCAACAGGTGTTGTAGCTATTTTTTTTTCAAATCAGGACTTGTCTGTAATTTGTTTTTTTTTCCTGTAGCAGTGCTTGTTTGTATTATGGTGATCAGAATGTTACACATAAGAACAAAAGAAATAGAAGCAGGAGTAGGCCATTTGGCACCTCGAGACTGCTCCGCCATTCAATAAGATCATGGCTGATGTGATCTTGGCCTCAACTCCACTACCCTGCCCGTTCCTCATAACCCTTGACTCCCCTATCATTCAAAAAGCTGTCCATCTTCATCTTAAATATATTCAATGACCCAGACTCCACAGCTCTCTGGTGTAGAGAATTTCAAAGATTCACAACTCTCTGAGAGAATAAATTCCTCCACATTTCCGTTTTAAATGGGTGACCCCTTATTCTGAAACTATGCCCCCTAGTTCTAGATTCCCCCACAAAGGGAAACATGCTTGCTGCATCTACCCTGTCAAGACCCCTCAGAATCGTATACGTTTCAGTAAGATCACATCTCATTCTTCTAAACTCCAATGAGTATCGGCCCAACCTGCTCAACCTTTCTTCATCAGACAACCGTTTCATCTCAGGAATCAACCTCGTGAACCTTCTCTGAACTGCCTCCAATGTAATATATCCTTCCTTAAATACAGAGACCAAAAACTGTACACAGTACTCCAGGTGTGGTCTGACCAATGCCCTGTAGCAGGACTTCCTTACTTTTATACTCTATCTCTCTTACGGCACAGAAGGAGACCATTTGCCCATGGTGCCTGCACCAGGTCTTTAAAATAGATATCCGATTAACTATCGAGCAAAGTCAAAATTGCCCCCAGTGAGTCTTACAGACTAGCAGGATGCTGCACTCAAACTCCAGTCAGTAATGTTGGGGATGCAATTGCTGCATACAATTGACCTTCCCCTGCTCGGAATAAGAGACATTTGTTATGCTCCTAACACAGGTGAGCCTGCACACAGGGAGGTTAAAGTAACAGTGACCTCAGTCTTTATTAAGACACTCCGGAGTGAGTAACAGGCCTTAGGGGCCGGCTTAAATACAGTGTTCCAAAGGGATGCTGGGATCCCTTAGAACTTCAGGGGATGCGTTCCCTAGTGGCGGAACATGGGAGTGCATGCTTTGCAGATACACAACAAAATTAACCGGAAATTTTATTTCTGATCGCTGCCCAGTGACTCGTGCGTGAATATCAGGTGCGGACTACAAAGCGCCACACGCTGAATCATAGAATCATACAGCACAGAGGAGGCCATTCGGCCCATCGTGCCTGTGATGGCTCAGCTATCCAAGTACTCCCACTGCCCTCCACCTCTCCCGCCTCGCCCCGCTCTTTCCCCACAGCCCTGGATTTATTTTTTTGCTTTTCAAGTATATATCCAATTCCCTTTTAAAAGTTACTATTGACTCTGCTCCCGGCATGCTTTTCTATATCCATTCCTGGGATTTGGGTGTCACTGGTAAGGCCGGCATTGATTGCCCATCCCTAAATGCCACTTGAGAAGGTGGTGGTGAGCCGCCTTCTTGAACCGCTGCAGTCCCGTGCGGTGAAGGTTCTCCCACAGTGCTGCGAGGGAGGGAGTTTCAGGATTTTGACCCAGTGGCTATGAAGGAACGGCAAAATATTTTCAAGTCAGGATGGTGTGTAACTTGGAGGGGAACTTGCAGGTGATGGTGTTCCCATGCGCCTGCTGCCCTGGTCTTTTCAGGCAACGCATTCCAAATCATATTTTTCTTCAATGCCCTGTGTCGTGTTGTTAATAAATACTCAGTGTATTTCATTTATTCATTTCGAAGGCTCGAACTATCTGACGTATAGTTACTCGCCTCTGAGTCATAAGGCTGTGGTTTCACGTTCCACTCCATCGAGGTGAGCACAAAAAAATCTAGGCTGACACTCCAGTGCAGTACTGAGGGAGCGCTGCACTGTTGGTAGTGCCATCTTTCAGATGAGACATTAAACCGAGGCCCCGTCTTCTTGCTCAAGTGGACGTAAAATATCCCATGGTACTGTTTCGAAGAAGAGCAGGGGAGTTGTCCCCGGTGTCCTGGCCAATATTTATCCCTCAGTCAACTTAACAAAAAAACAGATTATCTGATCATTATCCCGTGGTTGATTTGTGGAAGCTTACTGTGTGCACATTGGCTGCCGCGTTTCCCACTTTACAGCAGTGACTACACTCCAAAAAGAAGTTCATTGGCTGCAAAGCGATTTGAGACGTCCGGCGGTCATGAAAGGTGCTACATAAATCCAAGTCATTCTTTCTTTTACTTGACGTGCGGGAAGTCACATGATACCTCCAGCCAGAGATGGCGATCTTAGTCGGGATTGAATCTGGTTCGACTTTTCCAGTCTGCATGCCTCAGTGCTCACAGTGACCACTGGCAGCACTTATTTTTTGACAACATTCATTGATTTATCAGTTTGATGGCTCTTTACAGAAGAGAAATGGGGACACTTTAATTGGAGGTAGAATCATGGGCAACATGTGTGGGACTAACCATCGATAACTTGCCCTTTAAGGAAAACAGCCTTCAAATGTCCTTGCAACAGAATATTTTATTTTTAAAACTAATTACTTACATTCCAGTTATGTATTTGCAACAATTAAATTCACATTTTCTACTTTCCTCTCAGCCAGTCTAATTTGAAAAACCTGAATGCTTCAAAGAAAATTCAGTTTTCAATGGGTTAAGTGCCTGTATCTCAGCATTTTATTGATTAAGTTAATTGAGTGTAATGTGTTCGTTTAGATTTCTCTTGTTTCTCTCTGAGCGAGAAGCTTGTTCACATCCAGAAACCTAATTACTTCTCTTCCATCTGACTTACGTCAATAAATTTCTTCTCACAAATCAAAGGCATGAGAGGCATGGTGCCATTTTGATTATTTCCCAAGGAATTAAGTACAAGTTTTTATATCTCCCTTCTATTCTGTTTGTGATATATTCACAGAGCACAGCACACACAGCTCCTAACATGGCAGGCAGCTCTGTTGGAAACCTCCGGAATCTGCCTGGTTCTGTTTAATTATTAACTCTGCAGTTGCAGTACACAATACGTCCACATCCACAGTGTGGAGCTACAAACATTACAAGCTTACAGACATTACACTGTTCTATTGAGGGACCCAGGTGGACAACGAAGGCTCATTGTGCAAGGTTAAATGGAGGAGGACCCAGGCAGAGTTAAATTGCAAACAGTGGTTGGGAGACAGTTTTCAACAGTCTGTAGCTTGTAGTGATAGCTTGAAGACCAGGCCCTCAAATCTGCCACCAAGCTCATGGTCTAGAGAGCTATAGTAATACCCGCCCTCCTGTACGCCATAGAGACATGGACCATGTACAGTAGACACCTCAAGTCGCTGGAGAAATACCACCAACGCTGTCTCCGCAAGATCCTGCAAATCCCCTGGGAGGACAAGCGCACCAACGTTAGTGTCCTCGACCAAGCCAACATCCCCAGCATTGAAGCACTGACCACACTTGATCAGCTCCGCTGCACATGCCAGACACGAGACTCCCAAAGCAAGCGTTCTACTCGGAACTCCTTCACGGCAAACGAGCCAAAGGTGGACAGAGGAAATGCTACAAGGACACCCTCAAAGCCTCCCCGATAAAGTGGAACATCCCCACGGACACCTGGGAGTCCCTGGCCAAAGACCACCCCAAGTGGAGGAAGTGCATCCGGGAGGGCGCTGAGCACCTTGAGTCTCATCGCCGAGAGCATGCAGAAGTCAAGCGCAGGCAGCGGAAAGAGCATGCGGCAAACCAGACTCCCCACCCACCCTTACCCTCAATGACTATCTGTGACACGGACTGTGGTTCTCGTATTGGACGGTCAGCCACCCAAGGACTCATTTTTAGAGTGGAAGCAAGTCTTCCTCGATTCCGAGGGACTGCTTATGATGATGCTTGTAGAGGAAAGTGAGATAGGGACTAAATTCGACAGCTCTTTCAACAAGCCAGCACGAGCTCGATGGTCCAAATGACCTCTTTCTGTGCTATAAGATTCAATGAAGTAAAGATCGCAGTAGTTTCAAGATCTTATTGAGCCTTGGTTGGACCACATTTAGACTATTGTGCTCAATATGGCTCTTCATATTACATAAAAAGATATAGAGGCACTGAGCGAGGTGCAAAAAAATATTTACAAGGATGATAGCAGAACTCAGAAGTCACACCTATCAGGAAAGATTGAACGGGCTAGGAGTCTTTCCTCTAGAAAAGAGAAGGCTGAGAGGTGACCTGATCAAGGTCTTTAAAATTATGAAAGGGTTTGATGGGGTAGACATCTGTAGGGAAGATGTTTCCCCTTGTGGAGAAGTCCTAAACTAGGGAACATAAATATGATAATCACTATAAAATTCAATAAAGAACTTTTTACTCAGAGAGTGGTGAGCATGTGGGACTTGCTACCGCATGGAATGGTTGAGGCAAATAGCATTGATGCATTTATGGGGAAGCTATGAGGGGGAAAGGAACAGAAGGATATATTGATCAGGTTGGAATGACGAAAGGTGGGAGGGGCTCTTGTGGAGCATCAATGCTGGCATTGACGTGCTGGGCCAAATGGCCTGTTTCTGTGCTGTAAATACTATGTAATAACATAAGAACATAAGAATTAGGAACAGGAGTAGACCATCTAGCCCCTCGAGCCTGCTCTGCCATTCAATAAGATCATGGCTGATCTGGCCGTGGGCTCAACTCCACTTACCCGCCCGCTCCCCAGAACCCTTAATTCCCTTATTGGTTAAAAATCTATCTATCTGTGATTTGAATACATTCAATGAGCTAGCCTCAACTGCTTCCTTGGGCAGAGAATTACACAGATTCACAACCCTCTGGGAGAAGAAATTCCTTCTCAACTCGGTTTTAAATTGGCTCCCCCGTATTTTGAGGCTGTGACCCCTAGTTCTAGTCTCCCCGACCAATGGAAACAACCTCTCTGCCTCTATCTTGTCTATCCCTTTCATTATTTTAAATGTTTCTATAAGATCACCCCTCATCCTTCTGAACTCCAACGAGTAAAGACCCAGTCTACTCAATCTATCATCATACAGTAACCCCCTCACCTCCGGAATCAGCCTAGTGCATCATCTCTGTACCCCCTCCAAAGCTAGTATATACTTCCTAAAGAAAGGTGACCAAAACAATGTCTTGGTAAGAGCGAGTTAGGTTGCAGATATGCTGTCACATCTGCCACATTCATGTGACATCACAACAACAACAACTTGTATTTATATAACGTCGTTAATGTAGTGGGACATCCCAAGACACTTCACAGGAGTATTATAAGATAAAAAATCTGAGAATGTGGATGGTTCCACTCATATCCTGAAACAATCAAAATCTTCCGGTAGATTTAATCACTCACGACGCTCGACACCATCCAAGAAAACGCAGCCCGCTTGATCGGCATCCCATCCATCACTTTAAACATCAACTCCCTCCACCATCGGCGCCCGGTGGCTGTAGTGTGTACCATCTACAAGATGCACTGTAGCAACTCGCCAAGGCTTCTTCGACAGCACCTCCCAAACCCGCGACCTCAACCACCTAGCAGACACATGGGAACACCACCACCTCCATGTTCCCCTCCAAGTCACACAGCATCATGACTTGGACGTATATCACCCAATGTTCAGGCCATGCAGCCCATTAAATGGGCCAAGCGGCCCTCGCAAAAAATGACAGGGAACATTGATATCGCCATTCCTTCATCATCATTGGGTCAAAATCCTAGAACAAGAAGGGAGTCAAGGGTTATGGGGAGTGGGCGGGGAAGTGGAGTTGAGGCCAAGATCAGATCAGCCATGATCTTATTGAATGGCAGAGCAGGCTCGAGGGGCCAAATGGCCTTCTCCTGCTCCTATTTCGTATGTTAACTCCCTCCCTCCTAACAGCACTGTGGGAGCACCTTCACCAAACGGACTGCAGCGGTTCAAGAAAGCGGCTCACCACCACCTTCTCAAGGGCAATTAGGGATGGGCAATAAATACCAACCTTGCCCATGTCCCAAGAATGGAATGAAAAACATTTTTTTTTTAAATACAGCTTGACTTATTCACAGCTCAGACGGAACATTAAAGGTAAGTTGAGAGTGCAACCAGGTACATATTTAAAAACACAGGGATGTGAGCACATAGAGAGGGTTTAGAGACATTATGCAAATATTGCATTTAGCTTTTAACAAAATCCATCGGCGCACATTATTTAATTAGTTGCTATCTGCATGATCAAAGGAAATACATTTAGATTCATGTCAAAAATTTACTTGTGGAAAACCTTGGGGTTATCCTGATGAAGCAGTTGGGAAATGTGAACACAGATTGGGAGGGAGGTGCAGAGCTGACGGCTGAAGCAAAGAAACATAGAAAATAGGTGAGGAGTAAGCCATTCGGCCCTTCGAGCCTGGACCACCATTCAATAAGATCATGGCTGACCATTCACTCCAGTACCCCTTTCCTGCTTTCTCTCCATACACCTTGATCCCTTTAGCCGTAAGGGCCATATCTAACTCCCTCTTGAATATATCCAACAAACTGGCATCAACAACTCTCTGTGGTAGGGAATTCCACAGGTTAACAACTCTCTACTGAATGAAGAAGTTTCTCCTCATCTCAGTCCTAAATGGCTTACCCCTTATCCTTAGACTGTATCCCCTGATTCTGGACTTCCCCAACATCGGGAACATTCTTCCTGCATCTAACCTGTCCAGTCCCGTCAGAATTTTATATGTTTCTATGAGTTCGCCTCTCATCCTTCTAAACTCCAGTGAATACAGGTCCAGTCAATCCAGTCTCTCCTCATATGTCAGTCCTGCCGTCCCGAGTATCAGTCTGGTGAACCTTAGCTGCACTCCCTCAATAGCAAGAACGTTCTTCCTCAGATTAGGAGACCAAAACTGAACACAATATTCCAGGTGAGGCCTCACTAAGGCCCTGTACAACTGCAGTAAGAAATCCCTGCTGCTATACTCAAATCCCCTCGCTATGAAGGCCAACATACCATTTACCTTCTTCACCACCTGCTGTACCTGTATGCCAACTTTCAATGACTGATGTACCATGACACCCAGGTCTCGTTGCACCTCCCCTTTTCCTAATATGCCACCATTCAGATAATATTCTGCCTTCATGTTTTTGCCACCAAAGTGGATAACCTCACATTTATCCACATTATACTGCATCTGCCATGCATTTGCCCACTCACCTAATCTGTCCAAGTCACCCTGCAGCCTCTTAGCATCCTCCTCACAGCTCACACCACCACCCAGCTTAGTGTCATCTGCAAAGTTGCAGATATTACACTCAATTCCTTCATCCAAATCATTGATGTATATTGTAAATAGCTGGGGTCCCAGCACTGAGCCCTGCGACACCCCACTTGTCACTGCCTGCCATTCTGAAAAAGACCTTTATCCCGACTCTCTGCTTCCTGTCTGCCAGCCAGTTCTCTATCCATGTCAATACATTACCCCCAATACCATGTGCTTTAATTTTGCACACGAATCTCTTGTGTGGGACCTTGTCAAAAGCCTTTTGAAAGTCCAAATACACCACATCCACTGGTTCTCCCTTGTCCACTCTACTAGTTATATCCTCAAAAAAATTCTAGATTTGTCAAGCATGATTTCCCTTTCATAAATCCATGCTGACTTGGACCGATCCTGTCACTGCTTTCCAAATGCGCTGCTATTTCATCTTTAATAATTGATTCCAACATTTTCCCCATCACTGATGTCAGGCTAACCGGTCTATAATTATCCATTTTCTCTCTTTCTCCTTTTTTAAAAAGTGGTGTTACATTAGCCACCCTCCAGTCCATACGAACTGATCCAGAATCGCTGGACTGTTGGAAAATGAACACCAATACATCCACTATTTCTAGGGCCTCTTCCTTAAGTACTCTGGGATGTAGACTATCATGCCCCGGGGATTTAGCGGCCTTCAATCCCATCAATTTCCCCAACACAATTTCCCACCTAATAAGGATTTCTTTCAGTTCCTCCTTCTCACTAGACCCTCGATCCCCTGGTGGACTCCTCGTCCATACTCTGGTTGCACATATTCTTGGAGATTTCATCATGTGACTTCCTGCCTCCAACTGCCCCGCACCCCCACACTCCTGTCATTGGTCACCTGACATGTCCGTCAGTCCCAAATCAATCAGAAAGCAAATAGACTCTTCACTAGGCAATTGGCAGATTCCTGACTCTCAGTCAACCAACCTTTTACCTAACATCTCCAATATCTTTATAACTAATAGAAAGAAAGAAAGACACATTTATATAGTGCCTTTCACGACCACCAGATGTCTCAAAGCGCTTTACAGCCAATGAAGTACATTTGAAGTGTAGTCACTGTTGTAATGTCGGAAACGCAGCAGCCAATTTGAGCACACCAAGCTCCCACAAACAGTAATGTGATAATACCAGACAATATATTTTGTCATGTTGATTGAGGGATAACTAATGGCCCAGGACACTGGGAATAACTCTCCTGCTCTTTTTCGAAAGAGTGCCATGGGATCTTTTACATCCACTTGAGAGAGCAGACGGGAGCTCGGTTTAACATCTCATCTGAAAGATGGCACCTCCAACAGTGCAGCACTCCCTCAGCACTGCACTGGCATGTCAGCCTAGATTTTTTTGTACTCAAGTCCCTGGAGTGGGATCAAAACCCACAACCTTCTGATTCAGAGGCGAGAGAGAGTGAACATAAGAACATAAGAACATAAGAATTAGGAATAGGAGTAGGCCATCTAGCCCCTCGAGCCTGCTCCACCATTCAATAAGATCATGGCTGATCTGGCCGTGGACTCAGCTCCACTTACCCGCCCGCTCCCCGTAACCCTTAATTCCTTATTGGTTAAAAATCTATCTATCTGTGACTTGAATACATTCAATGAGCTAGCCTCAACTGCTTCACTGGGCAGAGAATTCCACAGATTCACAACCCTCTGGGAGAAGAAATTCCTTCTCAACTCGGTTTTAAATTAGCTCCCCCGTATTTTGAGGCTGTGACCCCTAGTTCTAGTCTCTCCGACCAGTGGAAACAACCTCTCTGCCACTATCTTGTCTATCCCTTGCATGATTTTAAATGTTTCTATAAGATCACCTCTCATCCTTCTGAACTCCAACGAGTAAAGACCCAGTCTACTCAATCTATCATCATAAGGTAACCCCCTCATCTCCGGAATCAGCCTAGTGAATCGTCTCTGTACCCCCTCCAAAGCCAGTATATCCTTCCTTAAGTAAGGTGACCAAAACTGCACGCAGTACTCCAGGTGCGGCCTCACCAATACCCTATACAGTTGCAGCAGGACCTCCCTGCTTTTGTACTCCATCCCTCTCGCAATGAAGGCCGACATTCCATTCGCCTTCCTGATTACCTGCTGCACCTGCAAACTAACTTTTTGGGATTCATGCACAAGGACCCCCAGGTCCCTCTGCACCGCAGCATGTTGTAATTTCTCCCCATTCAAATAATATTCCCTTTTACTGTTTTTTTTCCCAAGATGGATGACCTCACACTTTCCGACATTGTATTCCATCTGCCAAACCTTCGCCCATTCGCTTAACCTATCCAAATCTCTTTGGATAGGTTGCCCACTGAGCCCCAGCTTACACTCAAATGAACAAAAATGGTCAAAGAAAATTAAAAACATACAGTATTTTTTATATTGCTACCCACTGAGCCACAGCTGATACGGGGCAAAGGGGAGGAGTATGCATCGACAGACAGACAGAGGCGGTGTCAGTTCCAAATGATATTTTCAGTGGCTTCAGGAGACAAGCCGAAGATTATTGACCTGGTGCCAGTGGAGGGCGCTGTGACCCCCGAGGGCCTAAGTTGTTTTTGTTGCGACATCAAAGGGCGCTCAAGGAACTTCCGCTTGAGTGAAGAAGCAGTAATGGGGTAATGGTGACTGGCGGCGTGAGTAACCAATTTTGTTTACGGGCAAGAGCTGCTTTGCTCTGAGGAGGACCTCCCAGTCAGGCTCTTTAAGTATGAAGAGGCATTCGAGCTTGAGCGGCTAATGCGGGAGCCAACGTTTTTCTTTGAGCTGCGCTTCTTCATTTAACTGGGCGGAAAATACTGTGGCCAACGGTGTAAATCAGACATTGTGCTTCAGATTGTAGAGCACAAGAACGGCAATGAAGTGAGCTGCTCTGAACTCACCTCGTTTACTTGCGGAGGGCTCGATTGCCTAGACTGTGCAGCACACAAACAGGCCATTCGGCTCAACTGCTCCACGCTGGTGTTTATGCTCCACACGAGCGTCCTCCCATCCCTCTTCATTTCACCCCATGGCGAGAGGATTTGAGTACAGGAGCAGGGAGGTCTTACTGCAGTTGTACAGGGCCTTAGTAAGGCCTCACCTGGAATATTGTGTTCAATTTTGGTCTCCTAATCTAAGAAAGGACATTCTTGCTATTGAGGGAGTGCAGCAAAGCTTCACCCGACTGATGCCCGGGATGACAGGACTGACATATGAAGAAAGACTGGATCGACTAGGCTTATATTCACTGGAATTTAGAAGAATGAGAGGGGATCTCATAGAAACATATAAAATTCTGACAGGCCTGGACAGGTTAGATGCAGGAAGTATGTTCCCGATGTTGGGAAAGTCCAGAACCAGGGGTCACAGTCTAAGGATAAGGGGTAAGCCATTTAGGACTGAATGAGGAGAAACTCCTTCACTCAGAGAGTTTTGAGCTTGTGGAATTCTCTACCACAGAAAGTTGTTGAGGCCAGTTCATTCGATATATTCAAAAGGGAGTTACATGTGGCCTTTACGGCTCAAGGGATCAAGGGGTATGGAGAGAAAGCAGGAATGGGGTAGTGAAGTTGCATGATCAGCCATGGCCTACTCCTGCACCTATTTTCTATGTTTCTATGTTTCTATAACCTTCAGTAGAATTGCCAGCACAGAATCAGACTAACGAGTCTATGCCGGTGTTTATACTCCACACTAGCTTCCCATCCTACTCACCCTATCAACATATCCTTCTATTCCTTGCTCCCTGATATACTTCATCCAGCTTCCCATTAAATGCATCTCTTGCAATTTGCCTCAACCACTCCATGTGTTGCGATAGAGGATCAGCCATGATCATATTGACTGGCGGTGCAGACTCGAAGGGCCGAATGGCCTACTACTGCTCCTATTTTCTATGTTTCTATGTGGTAGCGAGTTCCACATTTCGCCCGCTCTTTGGGGAAAGATGTTTCTCCTGAAATCCCTATTGGATTTATTAGTGACGATTCCCCTCTGCACCCCGCCCCCCCCACCCCACCCACCTCACCCACAAGTGGAAACGTCATTATGACTGGCTTCTACTGGCATAAACAGACTCAAAATGGGATTGGTCGTCTTACCGCACTGATAACACTGGCGATAAGGTCGGCCTCCATTTTGAAAGGGGCCTACTGCCAGGCATCCACAGTGCCCGCCTGATTCGGTGATAGGCCCATTTTTACATGGAAATCGGTGTCCTAGGAAGTAAATTGGATCACGATTACCATTTTAGGTAGAAATTGGTTGGAGCATACACAGTAAAAACGTCGCTAGATGCTTGGCAGGAACGTCATCAAACAAAATTTAAAACCGGGTCACATAAGAAGATATTAAGACAGGTGAAATCGGTAGGTTTTATGGAGGGTGTTAAAGGAAAAGAGAGAGGTAGGGAGGCAGAGAGGATTAGGGAAGGAATTCTGGAGCTCATCACCTGGGCCGTTGAAGGCATGTCAGCTAATAGTAGAGCGATGAAAATTGGGGATGCGCAAAGGGCCAAAATTGGAGGAGCGCAGAGATCTCGGAAGATTGCAGGAGCTGGAAGAGGTCACATGGAGGAGATAGGGCGAGTGCGGGGGAGGCGAGGGCATGGAGGGATTTGAAAACAAGGATGAGAACTTTTGAATTGAGCACGTTCTTACAAGCGACATCATTGGAGTGGATAAAATCCAGAAGTCACGACACTGCCACTATTCACTTCATACCTAATAAACCTGTTAACAATCCCTACACAATGCCCCATCTATGGTGGGTTTCGGGCGCGGGGGAGGGTAAGTTCATGCACTTGCGCTGGGGTAAGGAGGGACTTTGGCTGGGGGGGATGCACTTGCTCTGGGGTAAGGAGGGACTTTGGCTGGGGGGGGATGCACTTGCTCTGGGGCAAGGAGGGACTTTGGCTGGGGGAGTGATGCACTTGCTCTGGAGTAAGGCACTTCAGCTGTGGGGGATGCACTTGCACTGGGGTACAGGACTTTGGCTGGCCCTTGGTGTCTTCTGGGGAGATCTATCCTCTGTGGCTTCTGGAAGTCAAAGTGGGTCAAGTTACAATTTTCAAAGTCAGTGAGACCTTGGGATGGGCGGTTCCAGTTACATATTCCAGAGGTGTGGCTTATCCTCCAAGGGGACCAATCATAGACAGAGGGTAGACCAAGGCGGCCATTTTCAAAGTGCTAATAAGCACCTCCTGATATAAATGCAAGTCTTTCTTTCTTTGTGTATCATTCTAGGACTCTGACTTTTAGGCTGCAATTGCTGGAAGCACTCAGGCAACATCTGTGGAGAGAGGAACAGAGTTAACATTTCAGTTTGATCAGTACAAGGTCAATGGGGTGGTCCACACTCCTGGGGTCTACCTGGCTTTCTTCCGCCATATTCCTTCTCTTTGCCTGATTTTCCATCCTTCCCTCCCTCTCTGGTATCCCGCTTTCACTATTTACTCCTCCTTTGGACCCATCCTTTATTTCTGTACTTGTCTCATTATCACCTCCTTTTGCCTTGTTTCATATCTCCTGCGCTCCATTCTATCGCAGACCTCCCCCTTTTATACTTGCCCTGCCCCCTTATTTCCCAACTCTGCACTTGCTTCAAAATTCTTAATCCCCAACATCTTCCAGTTCGAACCTGAAATGTTAAATCGGTTTCTCTCTCAACAGATTTATTTTTTAATTTGTTCATGGGATGTGGGTGTCGCTGGCAAGGCCGGCATTTATTGCCCATCTCTTTGAGAAATGCGGTGGTGAGCCACCTTCTTGAACCGCTGCAGTCCGTGTGGTGAAGGTGCTCCCACAGTGCTGTTAGGGAGGGAGTTCCAGGATTGTGACCCAGCGACGATGAAGGAACGTCCGATATATTTCCAAGTCAGGATGGTGTGTGACTTGGAGGGGAACTTGGAGGTGGTGGTGCTTCTAGGTGACAGAGGTCGTGAGTTTGGGAGGTGCTGCCGAAGAAGCCTTGGCGAGTTGCCGCAGTGCATCCTGTAGATGGCACACACTGCAGCCACGGTGCGCCGATGGTGGAGGGAGTGGATGTTTAAAGTGATGGATGGGGTGCCAATCAAGCGGGCTGCTTTGTCCTGGATGGTGTTGAGCTTTTTGAGTGCTGTTGGAGCTGCACTCATCCAGGCAAGTGGTGAGTATTCCTTCACACTCCTGACTTGTGCTTTGTAGATGGTGGAATGGCTTTGGGGGAGTCAGGAGGTGAGACACTCACCACCGAATACCCAGCCTCTGACCTGCTCTTGTTGTCACGGTATTTATGTGGCTGGTCCAGATGCTGCCTGATCTGCTGAGTGTTTCAACAATAACATCGTCCATTTATATAACGCCTTTAATGTAGTAAAATGTCCCAAGGCACTTTTATCAGGAGCGCTTATCAAAAATAATGCATAAGGCGATATTAAGACAGAAGAGGTAGGTTTTCAGAAGCGTCCTGAAGGAGGAAAGAGAGGAAGAGAGGTGAAGAGGTTTAGGGAAGAAATTCCAGAACGTCATCATCATAGGTAGTCCCTCGAAATCGAGGAAGATTTGCTTCCACTCTAAAAGTGAGTTCTCAGGTGACTGAACAGTCCAATATGGGAATTACAGTCTCTGTCACAGGTGGGATAGACAGTCATTGAAGGAAAGAGTGGGTGGGGAGCCTGGTTTGCCGCACGCTCCTTCCACTGCCTGCGCTTGGTTTCTGCACGCTCTCGCCGATGAGACTCGAGGTGCTCAGCGCCCTCCAGAACTTAGTGCTTCGGCTGCAATTTCCGTTTTCATTTCAGATTTCCAGCATCCACAAGCTGTCATTGCGAGACACTGCAATCTGTGAATCTCCCACTGTCTGCGCACGATGCTTAATGACTGTATTTGCATCTCTCAGTGAGAGACATGTCCCCATCTGTTGAATATGCTTCTGCGCTGCAGCCGAAATGATGCCTTTTACGTGAATTGTTTCAACGCATTGAAAGGCAATTCGGAATTTTTGCAGCTTTAAGGTGCCCGCAGAGCAATTTAAAATCACAGCCGGAGAAAAGGAACGCAGCCGTTGAGAGGGGGGCTGTGCTTTACACGGCAAAAGGAAAATCGCTCTCCAAACCCTGTGTTCCATCACAACAACAGATTTGATTATGTAAATTGTGCCATCTTTTCACTTGCAAAGGGAAAGTCAAGAGGCGATGTGATTGCTTCTTTTAGGATTCTAATGAAACTGGATGATGTCGACCGTGACAAGCCAGTTCATCCAAAACGGTGGAACCAGACACAATCTGCACAAACAATTGGCTGGATTTTAACACCCAAAAACAGAGGGGTTGGTGTCGGGCCAGAAGGATAAAACTTTAAAAAGTTTCGGGGTCGAAATTCGGTCTCACCGTTTTTGAGACAGTGTCACCGCCAGCGTGTTGATTTTACCGCCAGGCGTTGTGTAGAAACATAGAAACATAGAAAATAGGTTACTGATAGAGAATTCAAACAGGCTGCATTTAGACAGGCTGTGAAAATTCACAGACAACAAGTCAGAGATGCTACGTGAGTGGTAGCATGTTGCATTAAGTCATCAATCAACTTGACATTTTAGGACCCTGGGTAGCGAGCCAATTAAAAGGTTAAAAGACTATTAATTGAGCCAATAAGGTCAAAGAAGGCGAGTTCTTTTCTGTAAATTGATCCAGGTATAAGTACAGCCATTTTGACCATGTGGTCTCAGAAGGACAAAGACCTGGCTTTAAGCCAGAAGCTTGTTGCTCTCTGTCAAAAATAAAGTGACATTAAAACTACAATCGGAGTTCGTATTTCATTGGAAATTAAGAGATCTTAACAATTTTGGCGTCACGAACACGATCGCTGAGGAAAGAAACTGAATTTTGGACATTGGACCTACATACTGAGGTAAGGACTCCTCTTTATAAAAAAGTCCTCTGTCAAAAGTCTAAATTCGCCTCTCCTTCTACGTAATTCTGAAAGCCTCCGGTTTGCGAACCCTCCAGTTGGTAGTCGGCTCGAGGTCCCATAGACATCTAAACTTCGGTGGTGTGTTAGTTAATTAATCACCGACCGATTGATCGGCTGGAAAGCCTATGACTCGAGACCCCAGTAAAGAAATCAGTATTATGGCAGCAGGAGATAAGAGCAAAGAATTGCCTACAACTGTTAAAGGTGGGCAGGCACCACCTGAAGTTTCGCTAGATTTAATTCTCAAACAGTTGAAAGAATACATTGAGCAACAATTCAATTTATCTAAAACCTATATTAAGATTGAACAAAAGTACGGAACCTCCAAAGGACAATGGTCCTTGGACGAGATTAAAAAGGTCTGGGGAAAAACGACCCGTATGAAAAATAGGGGGCGAACTAGATGGTCCCTAGCGGTTATGGGAAAGATCCGAAACCGGAATGAAATTATAATGCGTTCCCAACATGATCGAGAACTGACCAGTACAAAGGACCAATTGCAAGCTGTTTGTGCACAGCTGCGACAGAAAAAACTTGAACTTGAAAAGCTGGAAGCAGAAGTTAGAGATCTTAAAGGTGAAATTAAAGAATGGAAAAAATCATTAGGTCAAGAGACAGTAATAGGAAAAGGAAAATGTATCGGTCAATTCCCAGGGTACCCATGTTTGGATAAATTAAAAGCGCAAACCTGAAGACACGACCGAGAAATAGATACGAATTCTGAATCCTCCGACTATACAGGGTCGGAGGATGAAGAATTAGGGGTGCGCTTTGCCCCGTTTAAAAAAAGACGAGTTGTAGTCAAATCAGAAGAGACTGCGGATGAGGGCGGAAACAAAAAAATGAGGAAACGGGTGTATGGAGAATACTTATTTCATGATCCGGCAGACCCAGAGAAAATTGATAAATTGTCCAAGGAATTTCCCAATCCAAAGAAAGGGGGAGTAAAAACGTGAGACCAATTGGACCGCTTAAGAAATATATATCAACTTCATCCCTGGGACGGAGTGCAAATTTTGACCATAATAGTGCCAAAAACACAGGGAAGAAAATTGCACGACAAGGTAGAAGAAGCTTTGGGGCAGGATGAGCAAGAATTAGACGCAGGATGGGAGGCGATTAAACACTGGCTGCAAGCCTTCAGTCCAGCTAAGACAGACTGGGGAAAAATTGCAGCCTGCCAACAGAAAGGAACAGAGGAGCTCCTGGAGTATGACGAGCGGTTTAGATGCACGTGGCTAGAACATTCGGGTATGAATAATACGGATGAGGAAATGGATGAACAAGTGTTTGGACCCCTGAAAGCAGCTTTCGTGGCAGATCTAAAGCCAGAACTGTCCAAAATGCTTAAGGTAGTGTTACCGGACTGGGAAGGTAGAGGAACTACCTTTGCAGCATTGGTGGATCGATGTAACCAATTAGACCGGGATATGGGAGCTAAAGTCTGAGCTGTACAGGCTATGGGATGGAAATCCCAGGATTCCAATAAACAGTCATTAGGAAAATTACCCGGAAAATGTCATTATTGTGGGAAAGAAGGTCACTGGGCCAAGACGTGCAGGGCAAAACAGAAAGGTCGTGGCTGGGGAAGAGGACGCAGCCAGGGATACAATTCAGCCAACAAGCCAGACTTGTCACAAGATACCGACCTCAAAGAAGCATTTAAGTGACTGACAATACAACAACAGAAGGAGTTACTTGGGATAGCAAAAAACGATTAGAGCCCACCCTGGTCCCCCTCCTCGCACTAATACAACAAAGGGGAGATGGGCTATATATAACTGTGAGGGTGGGCGATAAGGATGTGGACTGTCTTTTAGACACAGGGGCGGAATTAACATGCTTACACCTACAATATGGAGACTTTTTGCCATTGGATGGTAGAGCACGTACAGCCTATGGAGTTGGGGGCCATAAAATGGAAATTAAAAGGACAACACCGGTACTTATCGGGCTGGGTCCACATGAACTAACCACGCCGGTCTGGATAGGCCCAGTAGATCAACCCCTTTTGGGAATGGACGTTCTAATCCAAATAGATTCATCGTTGCATTTCGAGGATGGTCAGGTGACATGGTCAATTAGAACTTTGAAGAAAGAAGAATTGAAGGAACACCCGATATGGGCTAAAGATAAGAACGATTGTGGCCTACTCCAGATGGAGCCTGCGTCATTTACCGGGACCAAGCCTCCATGCACTAAACAGTATCCCATCAGTCCAACTGCCATCACATTCAGCAATTGGAGAAACAAGGGGTGCTTATTAAAACGCATAGCTCCTCCAATAGCCCCGTGTGGCCGGTACAGAAATCTAATGAGACTTGCCGTTTGACTGTCGATTATAGGAAAGCTAACCAGTGTATTGATCAAAAAGCTCCTTTGGTCGCAGATCCCTCTACCATTTTTAATGCCCTCAAACCGGAACATAAATATTTCTCGGTTATAGATATGGCCAATGGATTTTGGTCGGTGCCTCTGGCACCGGAGGTTCAACAGTAGTTTGCTTTCACTGTCCAAGGACAACAGTATACTTGGACCCGGTTACCTCAGGGTTTCCACAACAGCCCTACGGTATTCCACATGGCTTTACAAAGCCATTTGCGAGAATTACCTCCCCTGTCATCCACAGTCATCCAATATGTAGACGATATCCTGCTCGCTTCAAACACGGAAGAACAGCATGAACAAGATTTACGAGCTTTGCTGGATCACCTTCAGCTGAAAGGACATAAAGCCAGCATCGACAAAGCACAAATATCCCAAGAAGAGGTTGTATATCTGGGACAAAAGAAAGAGAGAACTTACCCAGGATAGAACTGCAGCCATTCGGGCTGCTAAAAAAACCACCACTATTCAGGAACTAAGGTCTTTTTTGGGATTGTGTAACTTTAACAGAAATTGGATCGACTCCTTCACACAGCTTGCTCAGCCACTGAATGATATTTTAAAAGGGAAACGTGCCTCTAAAGAAGCCATCACCCTCAGTAAAGAACAGCAAGAGGCCTTCCTGAGTTTGAAAAAGGCTTTGTGTTCGGCACCGGCTCTGGGAATCCCCGACAGTGGTAAGCCATTTACCCTGTTTGTCCATGAGAAAGAAGGATATATGACAGCTATACTGACACAAGAACATGGGGATCGGCAAAGACCTATTGGCTATTATTCGGTAAAACTGGGTGCGGTAGCCCTCGGATGGGGAAGTTGCCTAAGGGCCATGGAAGCTACATGTCGAGCGGTAATGATCACTGCGGGTCTAGTCCTCGACTAAAAGCTGATTGTCAAGTGTCCCCACATCGTACATGCTTTGCTGTCTATGAATAGAATGTCTCAGGTGACGGCAGCTAGATGGACTCGCTGGACAGCAGTTTTGGAAGCTCCTAATCTCCATATCTTCCGGGCCAGCCCGGTTAATCCCGCAACTATGCTCCCGATGTCAGAATCGAGGGAGCAAGAGGGGGGAGAATGTGAAGAGCATGACTGCGTGGAGATTTTAAAAGAAACAGAAGAAGCAGCCTTTGCAGCAGAGGAGCCTCGACACAACCCAGACCTCATCCTGTTTACAGATGGTTCCTCCTTTGTTGACAATGGTACCAGAAAAGCAGGATGGGCAGTTACAACCTTATATGAGGTAGTGGCAAAAGGATGTTTACCCTCAGGAACGTCAGCACAACAAGCCGAGTTACGGGCCTTGTCAGAAGCATGTCGAATAGCAGAAGGACAGACAGCTAATGTCGACACAGATTCGTGTTATGCTTTTGGAGTCGCTCACAACTTTGGTCTGTTATGGTGGAAAAGAGGATTCCTCACTGCTGCTGGTACACCTATCCGAAATGGAAAAGAAGTCCGAGACTTACTAGAGGCCATACAATTACCTCAGGAAGTGTTCATCCTGAAGTGTAAGGCCCATACCAAGGAAAATACCACAGAAGCTCAGGGAAATGCCCGAGCCGACCAGGCAGCTAAAGATGCCGCCTCACAGGGCGTTCCCCCAGAAGAACCAACACAGATGTGCAGATTGAAACACTCAAGACTCTGACACGAGACCTTCAAACAATGCAAGGCGAGTGCTCCCGAGAGGAAAAATGGACATGGATTGAGGCAGGAATTAAGCTATGCGAAGATGGTGTCTGGAGACAAAGAGTTACTGACAAGCCAGTCGCGCCACAAGCGCTTATGCCTTTTTTAGCCCAACAGATCCACTCGTGGGGACACTTGGCCTCACAACAGATGACGGCACGGTTCCAGAAAAGCTGGTGGGGTCTGGGATTTAAAAAACATGCCCAGCTGGTAACAGACCGCTGTGTGGTCTGCCAGAAAAATAATTCTGGACCCATCACGGTAATGCCCCAACTGAGGCCCCCTGCCCCTGTCGGACCATTCCAGCATCTGCAGGTTGATTATATATCTCTTCCTTCATGCCAAGGATACACTAACATTCTTGTCATGGTCAACAGATTCTCTAGATGGGTAGAAGCTGTCCCAACTAAAAGAGCCACAGCCAATCACACTGCAAAGGTCTTGTGTAAGGATTACATTCCCCAATGGGGAGTCCCGAGTAGCATTGACTCAGATCAAGGAACACACTTCACAGGTGCTGTCTGCCAAGAAGTCTGTAGGTTACTGAACATTATGTGGGATTTACACTGTCCTTATCATCCACAATCATCAGGACAAGTAGAACGAATGAATCGAACTCTGAAACAATGGCTTGCCAAATATCACCAAGAAGGAACACCATGGCCCCAGGCACTACCAATAGTGCTATGTAGCATTAGGGCAACCCCGAACAGAACTACAGGTCTAAGCCCATTTGAAATTATAACAGGAAGATCCATGTCACTGCCAGGAACTATTGATTTACGGAAAGCTGATGTTCACTTAATGAGTGACACTTTGTTATCATACTGTCAGAACTTAACCAATTCTATTAGTTCTGTTTCCCGACAGGTATCGGCAGCTTGGGGTAATCCACCCGAAGGAGGACATGACATCATCCCGGAGTCTGGGTGTATGTGAAAAAGTTGCATAAAGAACTTTTGGATGTCAAGTGGGAGGGACCTTATCAACTGTTATTAACCACCCAAGCAGCTGTTAAAGTCCAAGGAAAGAAAGCCTGGATCCACGCTTCACACGTTAAACGAGCACCCATAACTGAAGCTGAAATCTAATAAGGACAATTACTTTTTGCGAAAATGTATAAATTTACTGTATTATTGATTGTAGGTATTCTAGGCATAGGCCTACTTCTTACTAGCCGACCTTCTGCACCAAAGTGAAATAGTAGGGTAGCAAGGGAATTACATGTAAATACCTTTTTATATATGTCATACATTTATGCCAAACAAGGTAACATTACTAGTTGTTGGGTGTGTGCGCATATTCCTATTCACTCAAAGGGAGGGATTCCCTCGAGGCCAGTTCTCTTGAATATCTCGGAAATGGCTGAGTGGATAATTAATCAAAACAAAACAGGCAATGCGTTTCAGGATACGGAAAACTGGGCACGTAAATGGAAGTCAGCAGGTTACAATCTGACTACCTTTGAAGGGGGATACCAACCGTGCTACAATAATTCCAAACGGCCCCCATTTTTTTGTTATCACTAAAACAACGGGAATAGGAAGACCGGGGGAATCGGTCTGTCTGATTAGAAACATCAAAGGAGGCCAAAATATGGGGTATAGTAACTGCTCCCGGAATCAAGCCACGGAACCGTCCAAACTGGGCTGATGTGGGAATTCTTAACGTAACGGGGATTCTGAATAAAACAGATGGAAAAGCCTGGACAGGCCCCAGAGTGTTGCTGACAAAGAAACAGCTAACATTCGTTGCCTATAATGGCACCTATTGGGTGTATGGCCACAAGGCCTACCCTTGGCTGCCCCAAAATTGGATGGGATCCTGCTATTTAGCCTACATTGTGCCTTATATGTATCATATAAAGTCACTGTCGGAACATTTACACTGTCCTAAGAGAGCTATCACAGAAATAGAGAGGTTCTTTGCCATTCTGATCCCCAGGTATGGGACCGCCAGACTGGCAAGGGAATCCATTAACATGGCATCCGTTATGGAACGGTAGACAATGATACCTCAGAGGCCCTAGTTAAAATCAATGCAGAAATGGTAGCAATCTGCACAGTAGCCCTACAGAATAGACTGGCCCTTGATTACATCCTGGCTGAAAAGGGAGGTACTTGCACCCTACTCGGAACTGAGTGTTGCACATATATCCCAGATAGCTCCGAAGAAATTACCCACTTATTACCCGCATATCCAAAAAGAGGTAGAAAAACTTAAGCAACCCCCATCATTCACTTTGTGGACTGGAGCCACTGAATGGCTAGGTTCAATAGGAACTTCATTGGTGGAAGGTTTAATTCTATTTGTTGTAATTGTTTTACTTTTATATTGTTTGTTTATGTTGATTAAATGTTGTTGCGACCAGGCAGCTGTAGCTGCTGTCCCGCAGGTGAGACACCTTGCAGGTCCCAGCAGACCGTCTGTACGTGGCACAGGGGTGTGTTATGCTTAAGGGAAGGTTGTTTACTGGTTGAACTAAGATATTGATTTGGATTAAATTGGAATAAGGTTAATTAACCTACTAAAACCAGACTTCTATTGTGGCCACGATGGAACTCGGGTTGGTGTAAATTTGTGTGGAAGCTACTAGTCCGGACATGTAGTGAAACACATCAACAAATTTTAGAAGGAAACTATATTAACATGTTTGAAATTATTTTGTAGAATGTTTAACCAGTAATACCTGATGTTTTATGATTCAGTTTGTGAAAGAATCAAAGGGGGGATTGATAGAGAATTCAAACAGGCTGCATTTAGACAGGCCGTGAAAATTCACAGACAACAAGCCAGAGATGCTACATGAGTGGTAGCATGTTGCATTAAGTCATCAATCAACTTGACATTTTAGGACCCTGGGTAGCGAGCCAATTAAAAGGTTAAAAGACTATTAATTGAGCCAATAAGGTCAAAGAAGGCGAGTTATTTTCTGTAAATTGATCCAGGCATAAGTACAGCCATTTTGACCATGTGGTCTCAGAAGGACAAAGACCTGGCTTAAAGCCAGAAGCTTGTTGCTCTCTGCCAAAAATAAAGTGACATTAAAATTACAATCGGAGTTCGTATTTCATTGGAAATTAAGAGATCTAACAGTTACACACTTTTCCAGAAGGCACAGAAAGAGGCCACGAACAAAAAATTGATTATATTGATTTAATACAAGCTTTTGGGATTGACTGGACAAAGGGAGAAAAAGTGCGCCAGCCAAGGGCAGGTGGTGACTCATCACCATTTAAAGAAAATCTCTGCGGTCGAGAGCGAGACTGGTTTTATGCATCGAAACAAAGAGGTTGATACATTTGATATGGACCCACAGAAGAGCCACTAGACTGATTGGCCAGAGGAGGAAAAAACAATTCTCTCTAGAGACTCCAAGTCTGCAAGAAACCAGGACAACAAAGAGACCACACAAGGTGCACATTTTTGGAGAATGGGGTACTTAAGATGAGGAGTTATCTTTTGCCCTGTAGACTCCGTGTGCAAATTGGGGACATCCAGACCCATCATGGCAGTCAGTCAAACGGATCACCACAAACAACGTATCGATCCAGACACATTATCGGAAACTGCAGCTCAGCGGGGGATTATTCACAAAATGGATATAAGTATACGAACTAGAAGCAGCTCAGAAATGAAGTACGGAAGCAAAGGGGAACTGAAGAGATTGACCAGAAGAGGGAACAACCGGTCACAGAACCAACGACCACGAACCGACAATCCACGATTACAGCTACGAACTGGACGGGTGATTGTATGTCTTCAGTCAATTCTCTCAGAAGTCTGGTTCTGTAGTTTTTAGTTAGTTTTTGCGTAAGAAAACTGACAATTGGGTTAAGCTTAAACTTTGCGTCACGTGTCTTCCTTTTTCCTCTAAATCCCGAGGTCGACGAATCGAGGTCGAGTGTAAAATGAACACCCTCCAGTTGGGTGCAGGCTCCAACACCCAAATTCAGTTGTTACAGCCAAAGATGAGAGAGCAGCGCTAAAAGGTGTTGTTGTACACTCATCCTCGGGCGGGAGCTCAGGAGGCCGACTGAGTTTCACATCAGGAGGCTTCCACCATGCGAGCTGGAAAACGGGAAGAAAAGGGAAGAAAGAGAAAAAAACACAAACCTCTCCAACACACACGCACAAACTTCCCCGCTGTCACAACTAATGAAGAGAAGATGAAATAAATAAAGAAAAAAAACATAACGTGATCTCTGGACCAATATTTCTGTCTGAAATTTATTCAATGACCCAGCTTTCACTGCTCTCTGAGGCAGCAAATTCCACAGATTTACAACCCTCTGAGAGAAGAAATTACTCCTCATCTCAGTTTTAAATGCGCGGCCCTTTATTTTAAGATTTTGCTTCCGAGTTCTAGTCTCTCTTACCAGTGGAAACATCCTCTCTGCATCCATCTTTACAAGCCACATCATAATCTCATACGTTTCGATAAGATCACCTCTCATTCCACTGAATTCCAATGAGTAGAGGCCCAACCTCCTCAAGCTTTCCTCATAAGTCAACCCACTCCCCCTCCCCCCATCTCCGGAATCAACCTAGTGAACCTTCTCTTAACAGCCTCCATTGCAAGTATATCCTTTCTTAAATATGGAAACCAAAACTACACGCAGTATTCCAGGTGTGGCCTCACCAATACCCTGTATAACTGTAGCAAGATTTCCATGCTTTTGTATTCCATTCCCTTTGCAATAAAGGCCAAGATCCTGTGAATGAATTGAAAAATATGTTGAAAAGTACAGATTGTTTTATTTGCAGCTTAGATGAAACAATAAAAACAAGTTCAGGTTGGTCTCTATTGAGTAGCCAGGAAGATATGTAAAATATACATCGATCGAAGCATATATAGGGTTTAAAAGGTGTATACAGCCCCAGTCTCATACTGGTGCATCCGTGCCCCCTCCAAGGCCAAAATATCCATCCTGAAGTGTAGTTCCTAGAACTGAACGCTGTTCTCCAGATGGGATTTGACCTAAGCTCTGGTGTGTCATATGTATAAAATCAGCCAACGCGAACTCGGGATATTACACCCCCATTCCTGCACCCCCCATCTTCTCCTCCCCCACACCCGCTCTTGAGTAAACACTCTTATTCTCAGCCTCAGTGGGTAGCTTACTCCCTTCTGAGTCAAAAGGTTGTGGGTTCAAATCCCACTCCAGGGACTTGAGCACAAAAAATCTGGGCTAACATTCCAGTGCAGTGCTGAAGGAGTGCTGCACTGTCCGAGGTGCCGTCTTTCAGATGAGACATTAAACCGAGGTCCCGTCTGCTGTCTCAAGTGGATGTAAAAGATCCCATGGTGCTACTTTGAAGAAGAGCAGGGGAGTTATCCCCGGTGTCCTGGTCAATATTTATCCCTCAATCAACATAACAAAAAACAGATTATCCGATCATTATCACATGGCTGTGTGTGGGAGCTTGCTGTGTGCAAATTGGCTGCCGCGTTTCCCACATTACAACAAAAAAAAATTACTTCATTGGCTGTAAAGCGTTTTGAGATGACCGGTGGTCCTGAAAGACGCTATATAAATCCCAAGTCTTTCTTCTTTGTCTTTCTTTATATTTTTTCCCGCCTCCGCATCGAAATACCTGACGTGAGCTTTGTCGGGTCTAAATAAAAAGGAACAGTTGCTCGTCGTCGGAAAATTCTGCGTTTAGTCAACAGCACAATTGCGAAAGGATCAAAGGAAATACTTGAAGCAAATAAGAAATGCTGATGCTCACTATGCTCATCACAAAGGAGGATGATAGAAAGAGCTGATGTGCCTCCTCTGCGACATCCTAATTGCCTGTTGCCCCATTAAACTTCTCCTGCCTGTGTGCAGTGCAGGCAACTGATGGAGCAGCGCAGGCCAATGCTGTCTGCTGGGACTGAGAGCAGATAAAGTGAGCAGAGAAGCTGACAATGAAGAACAATTAGGGACATATGAAAATAACAAATCAAGTCGCGAGCAGTCAGTAAAAATGTAGCAATGGGAGAAGGGGAATTCATCCAATTGCACTGATTTTTTTTCAGCTGCCAGCTTCATCTTATAAATAATTATCTCTCTCCAGAAGGGTGCCGGCTTCGAGGAGGGCGACTGGGCGACGTCACCAAAACCCGGATCGCCGATGGGAGCGTGGGCAGGAACTTCGGTAGGGCCCAGGTACAGCAGAGGTGCCGCGAATGATCGGGGCGGAGGTGCGGCGAATGACCAGCGCAGAGGAGCAGAGAGACCGGGTCCCAGGAGAAGCGCGAGTTCGGGGCCCAGAAGAGGCGAGGGCCCAGGGGCAGCACGGGCCCAGCCCACACTGCGATATGTGCGCGCACTTGGTCCGTGCAGCAGAGCTGGTCTCCGGTCGTCCTGGTTAACCCTTGCCACTGGCCCAAGACCTCGCTCTGTCAAGCCCGTGTGGTGGCTGGTGTGCAACGGCCACCCCACGTTAAAAAAAATCCACGCACAGGCGTCTTCCAGCCTTCAACATGTAGTTCAGGTCCTTCACCGAAACACCTGTGAACTCATCCCTTTTTGGTGTGGCAGTAAGTCATCCTCGATACAAGGGACTGCCTAAGAAGAAGATAAAGAATTATACAGCTGTTACAGCACAGAAGCAGACTAATTGGCCTGTGCTGACGCTTATGCTCCAGGCAAGCCTCCCACCCTACTTTATCTTACCCTATCAGCATAACCTTCCGATCTTTTCTTCCTCAAACACATCTATACTGTTTGTCTCAACTACTCCCTGTGGTAGCTGTTGGACTGATTCGTTGCTCTTTTTCGTTTCGTCGCTTTAAACGTCTGATTACACACACACTCAGTTCGTAATGGCAGGATCAGCTCTTCCTTTAAACCTTGACACTACACAAAAGCCAGTATGAAAGTTACTGAAGCATACACTTCACAAACACACTCCAAATCTTGTGTCTCTGCTAAAACAGTGTTCACTCACAACTTGTACAACATCAGGTCTTAAATGGCTGATGTCAGCGTTCTCAATCAGGCCAACATCCCCAGCATCGAAGCACTGACCACACTCGACCAGCTCCGTTGGGCAGGCCACATTGTCCGGACACATGACTTCCAAAGCAAGCGCTCTACACGGAACTCCTACACGGCAGGTGATCCCCAGGTGGACAGAGGAAACCCTCCAACCCTCCTTGATAAAGTGCAACATCCCAACCGACATCTGGGAATCCCTGGCCAAAGACCGCCCGAAGTGGAGGAAGAGCATCTGGTAGGGCGCTGAGCAACTCGAGTCTCGTCAGCTAGAGCAAGCAGAAAGCAAACGCAGGCTGCGGAAGGAGCATGCGGCAAACCAGACTCCCCACCCACCCTTTCCTTCAACCACTGTCTGTCCCACCTGTGACAGAGACTGTAATTCCCGTATTGGACTATTCAGCCACCTGAGAACTCATTTTTAGATTTGAAGCAAGTCTTCCTCAATTTTGAGGGACTGACTATGATGATGATGATGATCAAGAGCACAAACAAATAATTAACAAACAGACGATGTAGACTAACCGACCAGCTAGCCATTGTTCTGAAATCAGGTCTCATTGCCGCAATCGACTCTTACCATCAATTACTGGAAACACACAGGTGACCAGATTGACAAATTTGAATGACTCTCACACCGTCTAGCATCTTGTTTCTGTGGAGACATCCTCTGCTTTGGTCCACACTTCAATACACTCCACGCTCATCAGAAAAGCTGCCTCAGCTTTTAACCCATGTGACATCTCAGACTGCACCATAAAGCCAGGTATTCGGAGAATAGGGGTTTTCACTCCCACAGTAGCGAGTTCCACATTCTCACCACTCTCTGGGCAAAGAAGTTCCTCCTGAATTCCCTATTTGGATTTACAGGAAACTCTCGTTTATACGGATCGCTTGGGGATTCGGCAATTCTGGGTAAACGAATTTTCCGATAGGGCGAGCTTACATTTTAAAGTTAATATTTGTGTATATATTTAACAACTCATTGGAAATCAAAATTCCCACGGGTATGTTACTGATCGCCAACTTAATAGTCGCTGCATCTGAAGTAACTAATTGCAAGAAGAGTTCTGAGTGGTTTCCCGGGATGGCAGGACTGACATATGAAGAAAGATTGGATCAATTAAGCTTATATTCACTGGAATTTAGAAGAATGAGAGGGGATCTCATAGAAACATATAAAATTCTGACTGGATTGGACAGGTTAGATGCAGGAAGAATGTTCCCGATGTTGGGGAAGTCCAGAACCAGGGGTCACAGTCTAAGGATAAGGGGTAAGCCATTTAGGACCGAGATGAGGAGAAACTTCTTCACTCAGAGAATTGTGAATGTGTGGAATTGTCTATCACAGAAAGTTGTTGATGTCAGTTCATTAGATGTATTCAAAAGGGAGTTAGATGTGGCCCTTACGGCTAAAGGGATCAAGGGGTATGGAGAGAAAGCAGGGATCGGGTACTGAAGTTGCATGATCAGCTATGACCATATTGCATGGTGGTGCAGGCTCGAAGGGCCGAATGGCCTACTCCTGCAGCTATTTTCTATGTTTCTATGTTTCAATGTGAGAACGTGCGAGGCAAACGGTTCACGCTCGACAATTGTTTCTGCAGAAAAAAAGGGATGGAGTTGCCAGCGTGCATGTACTTCCCCCGGACTGTAATCACGGAAGGACGAATGCTGCACTGGGAGTGGCTGCAGGTAGCCTCGAGGAGGAGATTGTCTAGCTCTGGGATTCGCGAGCGCACTCTCCGGGCTGCGTTCTGTGCTTGGAACCCGGTGCCAGGCACTGCCCCTGTTCCCAACGTCAGCAGTGGCCGCGAGAGACAGCGGCTCAGCAGCGCACACACACACATACCAGCAAAGCAAGGGCAGAGGAGGGTGAACTTGTGTATTCAGTTTTTAGATTTTTACAGTAGATTTTCTGAGTCCTTGCTCATGGGTGAGTGTCACGTTGTGCAATTGTTAGCGATTTTGCGACAGAAGGATCTGGATATGATAGAAGTGTCGAAGTGTTATGTGCAGGGCCACCAGAAGTGACAACGCAATATTTTAAATTCCGTTATGGCGGGTTTTCCATTAAATCCATATCCGGATAAACAAAAGTTTCTTGTATTCATGACTATCTTATCTTTATGGTTCCTAGTTCTGGTCTAACCGCCCCCCCCCCCTTCCCCCACAAGTGAAACCATCTCTACGACGACCCTAACGAACCCGTTCATAATCTTAAAGACCTGGATCAGATCACCCCCACAGCATTCTCATTTGTGGAGAATAGAGCCCCATGCTGTTCAGCCTTTCTTAATAGTTAGAACCTCTCGGGTTTTTCTCGCTTCAAGCCCATGTAGAACACACTCGATCTCCAACTTTAGTCTTATTGACAGACTGCAAGCTGTAAGTCCAATGTTAGACATTTCAAGATGCACAGGACCCGAATTTACATCAATTATCCTGCACTTTAACTATTCCCGACGTGCGGTCCTGCCACCAGCCGATCTACCTTTTCCAAAATGGTGGTCGGCGCTTCCTATCCGCCATATTGGAGGCTTAGGAGGGCCGTTTCGCACCTGACAAACAGAAAATCATTGAGATGAAGGGGTTGTCTGATGAAGAAAGGTTGAGCCGGTTGGGCCTATGCTCATCGGAGTTTAGAAGAATGAGAGGTGATCTTACTGAAATGTATAAGATTCTGAGGGGGCTTGACAGGGTGGATGCAGAGAGGATGTTTCCCCTCGTGAGGGAATCTGGAACTAGGGGGCATAGTTTCAGAATAAGGGGTCGCCCACTTAAAACGGAGCTGAGGAGGAATTTCTTCACGCGGAGGGTTATAAATGTGTGGAATTCTCTACTCCAGAGAGCTGTGGAGGCTGGGTCATTGAATGTATTTAAGGTGGAGATCGACAGATTTTGAATGATAAGGGAGTCAAGGGTTATGGGGAGCGGGCAGGGAAGTGGAGTTGAGGCCAAGATTAGATCAGCCTTGATCTTATTAAATGGCGGAGCAGGCTCAAGGGGGCAAATGGCCTACTCCTGCTCCTATTTCTTATGTTCTTATGAAAAACGGGCGCAATGTGGCGGAAATTCTAGGACATAACAATTAGATATTTCACAATAACATCATTAAGTTTTGTCTATAGCATTGGCTTTTGTTTCCGTGGATGCCTTCATTAACATTTTCATTTGGAGGCCCCCACCTACCCTGAAAAGCGTAGGGTTTGAGTTAATATTCTTCCCACTCTCTGAGTACTGAAGATACTCAATCCCCAGCATGAGGCAGCCTGATTGCGGGTACTGTGTGATAAGCTCCCAGCCGACATCAGTGTGGTTCTCTCAGATAAGCTGTGCAGCAACCTGAGGACTGTCTTTCCTCAGGCTATGAAAGCAATCATGAGTTATTTCCAAATGGCTTTGAAGGTAAACTGGCGTGTGGATTTTACAACCTTTCTGAGGGAAGCTTTGACAGGAAAAAAACCCCCTTTGTATCTTCCACTTCTGTTGTGGCAACATAGGGCCCAAGTTTCCACATGATTCGCGCCTGATTTTTAGGAGCAACTGGTGGAGAACGGACTATTTTAGAAATCGCAATTCTCCACATTTTTTTTTCTGCAGTTCTAGTCAGGTAGAACAGTTCTACTTTGGAACAGAATTTTTTCTTCAAAAGGGGGCGTGTCCGGCCACTGACGCCTGATTTGAAAGTTTCCACAGTGAAAACGTACTCCAAACTAAAGTAGAATAGAGCCAGTGAAGATTTTTGTAGAACTGAAAAAACCTGTTCTACACATTAAAATATCAGGCGCAGGTTACAAATTAGGCGTCCAGAACGAGGTGGGGGGGGAGGGGGAGGAAGGGAACTCATTAAATTTGACAATAAATCTTTATTTATACTTATACAAATATTATACAAATAAATCCAACCTGAATAAACATTTATAAGCAAAGAAAAGATTAAATAAACCATCTTCCTACCTGTGTGAAAGTGCTTCAGGCAGCTCAGCGATGTTCCCGTGAACGGGCGGGAGGGAGGGGCAGGCAGTAACGAGGCAGCAAACAGCTTTCCACTTGAGGTGGAAGCCTTAGTCAGCTCAGCGATGTTCCCGTGAACGGGGGAGGGAGGGACGGAGGGAGGGAGGGAGAGAGCGGGAGGGGCAGGCAGCCAAAGATACAGCAGCAGGCTTCGAGCTGTGAGGGAGACTGAGGCCATTTGGACAGGGAGAGGCAGCCACATCGACAGTTTTATATTTACATTTGCAGAATGGGTGCTGCATTGTCAACAAGCCTTTGCAGGGGTCCAAGAACAAATCTTCACGTTTTCTGCAGCACTTTCTAAAATGGCCGAGTGCCAATGTTTTTTTCACACTGCGCGTGCGCGAACACTCCAACGCGCACGTGCAGCATTGCCGGCAGGGAAAACAACTAATTTAAATAGTACCCGCCCCCTCCCACTTACAAAATCGGCGCGAGTGTAGGCTCCGCCCCCCTGCACGCCGCGCTAGGGACAAGGAGCTGCAGAACGCTCGAGAATCGCAATTTTTTTTTTAGGCGCCGTTGTAGGCGCGAAAAACGGGTGCCCAGCTCGGAGGGGCGCCCGTTATTTTTCTTGTGGAAACTTGGGCCCATTGAATGTCCTCTGTCTCTCCACGGGCAATAATGTGAGAAATAAAAATATTATAACAGAAACAGTCCAACCACCTCTCCAACTTGTCACGATCCTTTTTCACACTCTGACATCACCCACGTGTGCCAGACTAGTTGATTAGTTGAAATAACTTAAAATGAATTCTGACTTTTTGAGCATTATAATCGCCTTATGTTGCCTGGGCCCCAGTCTCTGGAAATCCTTCCCTAAACCTCTCCGCATCTCTACCTCTTGTTCCTCCTTTAAGACACTCCTTAAAACCTAGCTCTTTGAGCAAGCTTTTGGTCACCTGCCCGAATTTCTCTTTGTATGGCTTGGCGTCAAATTTATTTATTTTTGTCTTATAATACTCCTGTGAGGCGCCTTGAGATGTTTTGCTCTGCTGGAAGTGCTATTGCTGTTGACACATTATGATTCTGTGCTTAGGTCACTGATGACCATCAAAACCTTAAACTGAACAAAGCAAATTATTCAAAATTGTTCTTCAAGATTCCTTCCATCTGCCATTCCATTCACAAACCGCACATTTCCAGGTAGGGGTTGCCAACCCTCCAGGATTGACCTGGAGTCTCCAGGAATTGAAGACTGATCTCCAACACACTGCTGTGATCAAAAAACCAGGGGAAAATCGCTGGGGCAATAAAATATTTTGATTTTGTTTTGTTTGAACACATATGTTTATTAGCTGCAATGAATTTGCAACATGGGTTCTTTGCTTAAGAATTCATAGCAACACATTGCTATTAAGAACTAGTTGGTTTATTAGCAAAGCACACATTACAGCTCATCCACCAGGCTCACAACCACCTGCCTCATCGTGGATCCCCCGAACCCAACTAGCTGGGGTTTTATTGAGTCTTGTGCACATCGTGTGACTGGTTAAGTCACTCCCAACTCAACAGCTCTACAACTCTTTTGAGAGAACAATAAATAAACATTAAATCAAGTGCCCCTGTATTAAAGGGGGGAGACACTCCAAACAGTTTACAACTGCCCTTTTTTGGTTTTTTTTGGAGGTTTTTTTGTTTGTTTTTTTTTTTGGTTGGGCACTAAAACCACAAATTATACAAGTGCTCCCTGGCTAAAATGGGAGGGGGACACTAAAACCCGGCAATAAAACAAATTAAACTTTAAAATATATAAAATCAAATTAAAATTTGGTTGCCGGGGGTGATGAGGCACTCCAGTCCCTCCGGCGCCCACCTCTCGCGGAAGGCCGCGAGCGTACCGATGGACACCGCGTGCTCCATCTCCAGGGACACCCTGGCTCAGATGTAACCGTGGAAGAGAGGCAGAACGCCCGCTGCCTGGACCGGCTGATGGCCCCCTTGGCCGTGCCCAGGAGCAGTCCTACGAGGAGGCCTTCGGACCTACCCAAAGATCAGGAGTGTGGGACTGAAGTGCAAACAGAATTTGAGGAGCAGCCCCTTCAAATAATGGAATAGGGGCTGCAACCTCGCACATTCCGTAAAAACATGGAACACAGACTCTTCCAGACCGCAGAAATTGCAGGTGGCCGAGGAGCCCATGAATCGGCTTAAAAATTTATTGCACGAGACTGCTCCATGCACCACCCTCCAAGCTAAGTCCCCAATCAATATTGAGAGGACTCCCGTGTGGAGTGCACTCCATCGGGGACCCCCGCCTCCTCCAGACAACAAGATGGTGCGTCATGACGTGTCCGGACGACGGACGAGGATGGCAAGGAGGAGAGTGTGCAGGAGCAGCCCGTACAGGAAACCCCTCCACACAGAACTGAAAGGCACGGAGGGGAAATAATCTGCCGAAACCCAGAATCGAACCAGGGACCTTTAGATCTTCATTCTAACTTTACATGGTTCTCACAGGTTGGCTCACCGGAAAGGTAGGGGATTTTCACCGACACGAGGTGGGGTCAACTCAACAGCTCTACAAATCTGTGAGCATATTCACAGGTGCATTCATTACATTAGTTATAAAGAAGATTGGGGATGGGGAGAAGGCAGTTTGACTGAGAGCCAAGAATCATCTAGTTGCATAACAAAGTGTCTGTTCACTCTCCAATAACTGTGGGAGGCTTTCTCTCCATACCGCTTGATCCTTTTAGCTGTAAGGGCCATATCTAACTCCCTCTTGAATATATCCAATGAACTGGCATCAACAACTCTCTGCGGCAGGGAATTCCACATGTTAACAACTCTCTGAGTGAATAAGTTTCTCCTCATCTCCCCCAATAGTAAGAATGTCCTTCCTCAGATTAGGAGACCAAAATTGAACACAATATTCCAGGTGAGGCCTCACCAAGGTCCTGTACAACTGCAGTAAGACCTCCCTACTCCTATACTCAAATCCCCTAGCTATGAAGACCAACATACCATTTTCCTTCTTTGCCACCTGCTGCACCTGTATGCCAACTTTCAATGACTGATGTACCATGACACCCAGGTCTCGTTGCACCTCCCCTTTTCCTAATCTGCCACCATTCAGATAATATTCTGCCTTCATGTTTTTGCCATCAAAGTGGATAACCTCACATTTATCCAAATTATACTGCATCTGCAATGCATTTGCCCACTCACCTAATCAGTCTAAGTCACCCTGCAGCCACTTAGCGTCCTCCTCACAGCTCACACCGCCACCCAGCTTAGTGTCATCTGCAAAGTTGGAGATATTACACTCAATTCTCTCATCCAAATCATTGATGTATATTGCAAAGAGCTGGGGTCCCAGCACTGAGCCCTGCGTCACTCTACTAGTCACTGCCTGCCATTCTGAAAAGGACCCGTTTATCTCTACTTTCTGCTTCCTGTCTGCCAACCAGTTCTCTGTCCACGTCAGTATATTACCCCCAATACCATGTGCTTTGATTTTGCACACCAATCTCTTGTGTGGGGCCTTGTCAAAAGCCTTTTGAAAGTCCAAATACACCACCTCCACTGGTTCTCCCTTGTCCACTCTACTAGTTACATCCTCAAAAAATTCCAGAAGGTTTGTCAAGCATGCTTTCCCCTTCATAAATCCATGCTGACTTGGACCGATCCTGTCATTGCTTTCCAAATGTGCTGCTATTTCATCCTTAATAATTGTTTCCAACATTTTCCCGACCACTGATGCCAGGCTAGCCGGTCTATAATTACCCATTTTCTCTCTCTCTCCTTTTTTAAAAAGTGCTGTTACATTATCTACCCTCTAGTCCATAGGAACTGATCCAAACAGTCGATAGACTGTTGGAAAATGATCACCAATGCATTCACTATTTCTAGGGCCACTTCCTTAGGTACTCTGGGATGCAGACTATCAGGCCCCGGGATTTATCAGCCTTCAATCCCATCAATTTCCCGAACACAATTTCCCGCCTAATAAGGATATCCTTCAGTTCCTCCTTCTCACTAGACCCTCGGTCCCCTAGTATTTTCGGAAGGTTATTTATGTCTTCCTTCGTGAAGACAGAACCAAAGTATTTGTTCAATTGGTCTGCCATTTCTTTGTTCCCCATTATAAATTTACCTGAATCTGACTGCAAGGGACCTACGTCTGTCTTCACTAATCTTTTTCTCTTCACATATCTATAAAAGCTTTTTCAGTCAGTTTTTATGTTCTCGGCAAGCTTTTTGTCGTACTCTATTTTCCCCCTCTTAATTAAACCCTTTGCCCTCCTCTGTTGAATTCTAAATTTCTACCAGTCCTCAGGTTTGCTGCTTTTTCTGGCCAATTTATATGCCTCTTCCTTGGATTTAACACTATCCTTAATTTCCCTTGTTAGCCACGGTTGAGCCACCTTCCCCGTTTTATTTTTACTCCAGACAGGGTTGTACAATTGCTGAAGTTCATCCATGTGATCTTTAAATGTTTGCCATTGCCTATCTACCGTCAACCCTTTAAGTATCATTTGCCAGTCTATTCTAGCCAATTCACTCCTCATACCATCGAAGTTATCTTTCCTTAAGTTCAGGACACTTGTTTCTGAATTAACTGTGACACTCTCCATCTTAATAAAGAATTCTACCATTTTATGATCACTCTTCCCCAAGATTGCTAATTAGTCCCTTCTCATTACACATCACCCAGTCTAGGATGGCCAGCTCCCTGGTTGGTTCATCGACATATTGGTCTCGAAAACCATCCTCAATACACTCCAGGAAATCCTCCTCCACCGCATTGCTACCAGTTTGGTTAGCCCAATCGATATGTAGATTAAAGTCACCCATGATAACTGCAGTACCTTTATTGCATGCATCCCTAATTTCTTGTTTGATGCTGTCCCCAACATTACTACTACTGTTTGGTGGTCTGTACACAACTCCCACTAGCGTTTTCTGCCCTTTGGTATTCCGCAGCTCCACCCATACCGATTCCACATCATCATTAGATGAAGTCCTTACTACTAGGGGGATCAAGGGGTATGGTGAGAAAGCAGGAATGGGGTACTGAAGTTGCATGTTCAGCCATGAACTCATTGAATAGCGGTGCAGGCTAGAAGGGCCAAATGGCCTACTCCTGCACCTATTTTCTATGTTTCTATGTTTCTATCCAAGCTAATGTCCTTTCTTACTATTGCATTAATTTCCTCTTTAACCAGCAATGCCACCCTGCCTCCTTTTCCTTTCTGTCCATCCTTCCTACATGTTGAATACCCCTGGATGTTGAGTTCCCAGCCTTGGTCACCCTGGAGCCATGTCTCCGTGATGTCAATTACATCATACCCGGTAACTGCTATCTGCGCAGTTAATTCGTCCACCTTATTCCAAATATTCCTCGCACTGAGGCACAGAGCCTTCAGGCTTGTCTTTCTAACACACTTTGCCCCTTTAGAATTTTGCTGTAACGTGGCCCTTTTGCTTTTTGCCTTAGGTTTCTCTGCCCTCCACTTTTACTTTGCTTCTTTCTATCTTTTGCTTCTGCCCCCATTCTACTTCCCTCTTTCTCCCTGCATAGGTTCCCATCTGCCGTATTAATATAACTCCTCCCCAACAGCACGAGCAAACACTACCCCGAGGACATTGGTTCCGGTCCTGCCCAGGTGCAGACCGTCCGGTTTGTACTGGCCCCACCTCCCCCAGAACCGGTTCCAATGCCCCAGGAATTTGAATCCCTTCCTGCTGCACCACTCCTCAAGCCACGTATTCATCTGAGCTATCCTGCGATTCCTACTCTGACTAGCACGTGGCACTGGTAGCAATCCTGAGATGACTACTTTTGAGGTCCTACTTTTTAATTTAGCTCCGAGCTCCCCAAATTCGTCTTATAGGACCTCATCCCTTTTTTTACCTATATCGTTGGTATCTATATGCACCATGGCAACTGGCTGTTCGCCCTCCCTTTTCAGAATGCCCTGCACCCGCCCCGAGACATCCTTGACCCTTGCACCAGGGAGGCAACATACCATCCTGGAGTCTCAGTTGCGGCCGCAGAAATGTCTACCTATTCCCCTTACAATTGAACCCCCTATCACTATAGCTCTCCCACTCTTTTTCCTGCCCTCCTGTGCAGCAGAGCCACCCACAGTGCCATGAACTTGGCTGCTGCTGCCCTCCCCTGATGAGTCATCCCCCTCAACAGTACTCAAAGCGGTGTATCTGTTTTGCAGGGGGATGACCGCAGGGGAGCCCTGCACTAACTTCCTTGCACTGCTCTTCCTGTTGGTCATCCATTCCCTATCTGGCTGTGTATCCTTTTCCTGCGGTAAGACCAAATCACTAACCGTGCTATTCACGTCATTCTCCGCATCATGCATGCTCCAGAGTGAATCCACCGGCTGCTCCAGCGCCGCAATGCGGTCTGCCAGGACTTGCAGCCGGACACACTTCCCGCACTCGTAGTTGTCAGGGACACCGGAAGCGTCCCTGACTTCCCACATAGTACAGGAGGAGCATAACACGTGTCCGAGCTGTACTGCCATGACTTAACCCCTAGATTAACTTAATTTGGCAACAACAAGGCTAAAAGGTTACTCACTGATATAGAAAAGAAAATGAAAAACGACTTACAATCACCAGCCAATCACTTACCCACTTGGCTGTGATGTCACCTTTCGATTTCTTGCTACTTCTTTTTTGCCTATCGCAGTGTGGGCTGGGCCCGGGCTGCCCCTGGGCCCTCGGCTCTTTTAGGCCCCGTACCCTCATCTGTCGCACCTCCGCCACGATCTCTCGCCGCTCCTCTGCCATAAACATTCACCGCATCTCGCCACAAACACTCGCCGCTCATCCGCCCCGACCTTGCCACTCCTCTGTACCTGGGCTCTGCCGATGTTCCTGCCCACGCTCCAAAACGGTGACCCAGTCACCTATCTCAAAATCATCGCACACTTGGAGCAGCTCGCGCTGGAGGTTGAAGTGGCACGCTGTTCCAGCTCTCCTATAGCCCGACCTGCAGAACTGTTCTCTCGCAGGTCGGGGGCCACAAAAACAGATTACCTGGTCATTATCACATTGCTGTTTGTGGGAGCTTGCTGTGCACATGTTGGCTGCTGTGTTTCCCACATTACAACAGTGACTACACTCCAAAAGTACTTCATTGGCTGCAAAGCACTTTGAGACATCCGGTGGTCATGAAAGGCGCTATATACATGCAAGTCTTTCTTTCCTTAAATTTACCTAGTGACTGTTTTGTGTGTTTTTGAATCCCTTCTTGTGAAGATTGATGCTGAGAGATGTTATCTTCTCTGACTGGCCTGGGGCTTAAGCTGAACAGTCCAAAGCATCATTATTGCAACACCTGGACAGACTTAACTACATCTGCCAGCAGCTACCTGTGCCTACAATTCCCACATTGCCACAACCCGAGTGCGTGCACAGTGGCAAAAGCAGACCTCAGAACCCATTTGTGTTCAGCTGAAAAACAATCGACATAGCAGCTTAGACACAGAAAAAGAAAAGGTAGATTTAAAGACAGACTTACATTTACACAGTGCCCTTCACACCCTCAGGACATCCCAACGCTCTTTACAGCTAATTAACTACTTTTTGAAGCTTAGTCATTGTTGTACGATCGGAGACAAAGGATAAGCTGAGCACATTATTTGAGTTAATTATTGACAGGTGAGGGAAGCAGAGGCTGTACGTGTCAGCTTGTGTATGAAGTAAGTCTCTATACAGCTAGAGATAGCACTTCACATACCTAATAAAATTACACTAATTCTGCACCAATAATAAAATGGGTTAATTCACGTTGAGCATGGTTGGAAGATATTTTCCTCAGACAACTGACGTCACATGAAAAATAAGAAAGCCTGTCATTTATGCAGTGCCATTCATGACCACCGAACGTCTCAAAGTGCTTCACAACCAATGAAGTACTTCTGAAGTGCAGCCACTGTTGTAATGCAGGAAACGCTCCCACGAACAGCAATGTGATAATGACCAGATAATGGTGCTGAAATTCCGTTTTGGCCTTCCCGACGGGCATTTTAGAGAAAAAAAATACGCGCCTACCTTAAGCTGCTGCCCACGTTCGACTTTCCGATGCTGTGGCCTGAGCTGATTGCGATTCGCAGTGCGTGCACGTCGGGACATGCGCAGGCCTGGTGCTGGAGTCACATGGCTCTGGGTAGCCAATCAGGTAAAGTATATACTCATTCATAGTAATAGGAGTTCCATAGGGTCCTAAACTCTAATTACTATGAATGAGAAACCGCCCCCCTCCAACTCCCAAAACAGTAATAAAAAATAGAAAATATACACTACATTCATTTAAATTAAAGGTATTAATGCCTTAAAAAAATATATATTTTCCGATTCTTAGTAAAGTTTTTTTAAATAAACTTACCATTGTGGGGTGGGTTTTTAATGATAAAATATGTTTTAATAACTTTATTTTTAGATGTTTTTCTGTTTTTTAAAACACCTGTGCCTGTAAAAGTAGGTTATGCGCCTGCTTTTTCAGGCGCAAGATTTTTGAGGACATTTGTAAGTGTAAATATCGGAAGTTTCCATTTACAAATGACCTCGCTTCTGATCTGTGGAGGATCTGTCAAGCCAGAAACTTGACAGATCGGAAAAGCCGGGTTTCAACGCATGCGCATTGCGCTCCAAAAACCGGCTTTTCCGAAGCCTTCCCAGGTCTGTACGGACCCGGGAATGTTGGAATTTCAGGGCCAATATGTCTTTTAGTGATGTTGGTTGAGGGATAAATATTGGCCCAGGACACCGGGGAGAACCTCCCTGCTTTTCTTCGATGTAGTGGCTGTGGTGTAAAATACTCTATTCTTATATACATATATACGTAGGATTAGAATTTGGTATAATCTCACGTGATTAAGGCTTTAGCTTTCTTTTCACTTATAACTAGCTTGGAGACTTGTATTGTAGCTACAAGTAATAAAATAGTCAAGTTGCTCATTCCCAGAATTCTGCAGGTTATGAACAATATTTGATAGCAAGGAATGCTGTATAAGGGGTCAGTGATTTCCCAGTTAAGAGGGTAGCCTATTTCATAAGCATAAGAACATAAGAAATATGAGCAGGAGTAGGCCATTCATCCCCTTCAAGCCTGCTCCGCCATACAATAAGATCATGGCTGATCTCAACTCCACCTTCCTGCACTATCCCCATATCCCTTGATTCCCTTAGTATCCAAAAATCTATCAATCCCTGTCTTGAATATACTCAATGACTAAGCAAGCACAGCTCTCTGTGGTAGATCAATGTATGAAGAGCATAAGACCCCAGGAATCATTTTTACCTATTTATTCGGGGCATTATTTATACTTTCCAGAATTTTGTAAACTAATTTGAAATGATTGATTTCTGTTCAAACAGCTGTGCATCAGATGTCCCACATAACAGGACGATTATCAACAGAGCAGTTAGGAAACAGAAAATCAATTTTTTTTAAGGAAGGCTGTGCATGACTAGAGCCCTACAAAGATCTTAAGCATACCATCACAAGAACAAAATAATTGATCAAGGTTGCATTCACTATCCAGAGCAAAAGTGGGTGATATTGTTTATTTCTTTCTGTCTGGCTATTGCTTAAGACATTGAAGGGGTAAAAATTCACCTCTACCCGAAACGGGATGCATCTTCTGTTTTTTATGTTTTTCTCCGCCACACGGTTGCGGCGGAGGTGCCATTGAAATTGGGCACTTGGAAGTTTTTTTTCCTCGGGACAGATGTAGTTGCGGCTGAGGGGCGGAAGTGCCCTTGCAATGGGTCGGCCGCCCCGATCACTCATCAGCACCGCGCTAATGGCGTCAGCGCGATGCGGATGTGCCGCATCACACTGATGCGTCACAACGTCGCTCCACTATAGTTAAAGGGGAGAGCCGCTGCGAGCTCTGCATCTTTTCAAGTTAGGTTCACTGGGCCACCGGGGAGGGTTTCGGCCGGGCCTAGCGAGGGTGCCAGGCTACCTATTGGCGGTACGGCAGCGCCACCTCCCCTTTAAGGGCCGCCACGTCGCCAACCAACAAGGGGAATTCCGCAAAAGGGATATTTCCCGTGGGGCGGTAAGGGATTGGCGCATGCACACCTCTGCGGGAAAACGAGTGGAGCGATCCCGTACACCACTCCGCCCCTGATGAAGGTCAATTTGAAAAATGGCAGCCCCTCCACAGAGACGCCATTCCGCACACCCCATAGCACCACTTTCAGGCAGCCAGATGCCTTATTGGGAGGGGCAATTTCAGCACCTGAGTTTGTCAAGACTCGGTCAAACTCATGAAAGATTTTTCGCAACCAAGTTGGTGTCAAGTCCCAGAACCGGACAATGGGATCTGTTGCGCCCAGCTGAGTGGGCTTTAACGTTTCACGGCATATCCAACAGTGCAGCGCTCTCTCGCCATGGTACTGTGCTGCACTGGGCGAGTGGGGTCAAAGCAGGAAAAAATGGTAAAAGAACAAAATTAAAAGTTCTTTATCTGAATGCACGCAGCATTCGGAATAAGATAGATGAGATATAAATGGGTCTGATCTGATAGCCATTATAGAGAAATGGTTGCAAGGTGACCAAGGCTGGGAACTGAATATTCAGGGTTTTGTCAATTTGGAAGGATAGACAGCACAGAAAAGGAGGTGAGGTAACTCTGTTAATAAAGGATGAGATCAGTGCAGTAGTGAGAAATGATATTGGCTCAGAAGATCAAGATGTAAAATCAGTTTGATTGGTGATAAGAAATGATAAGGGAAGAAGTTACTGGTGAGTGTAGTCTACAGGCCCCCTAACAGTAGCTACACTATTGAATGTAATATAAATCAAGAAATAATGGAGGCTTGTAAAAAAGGAACAACAATAATCATATTTTTCATATTGATTGGACACCTCAAGTTGGCCAGGGTAGCCTTGAGGAAGAGTTCAAAGAGTGCATCAGGGATAGTTTCCTTGAACAGTATGTTGTGGAACCAAGCAGGGAGCAGGCTATCTTAGATCTGGTACTGTGTAATGAAACAGGATTAAAAAATGATCTCCAAGTAAAGGATCCTCTAGGAAAGAGTGATCATAGCATGGTTGAATTTCAAATTCAGTTGGAGGGTGAGAAAGTTGGATCTCTCACCAGTGTCCTGAGCTTAAATAAAGGAGATTATAAAGGTATGAAGGCAAATTTGGCTAAAGTGAACTGGGAAAATAGATTAAAGTGTAAGACGGTTGATAAGCAGTGGCAGACATTTAAGGAGATATTTCATAACTCTCAACAAAAATATATTCCAGTGATAAGGAAAGACTTTAAGAGAAGGAGTGGCTAACTAAGGAAATAAAGGATGGTATCAAATTGAAAACAATGGCATACAAAGTGGCTAAGATTAATGGGAGGTGAGAGAATTGGGAAAACTTTTAAAAACCAGCAAAGGACAACTAAAAAAATAATAATGAGAGTGAAGATAGATTATGTGAGTAAACTAGCAAGAAATTTAAAAACAGATAGTAAGAGTTTCTACAGGTATATTAAAAAGAACAGAGTAGCTTAAGTAAACATTGATCCCTTAGTGGATGAGATTGGGGAATAAATAATGGAGAACAAAGAAATGGCAGAGACTTTGAACAAATATTTTGTATCGGTCTTCACGATAGAAGACGCTAAAAACATTCCAATAATGGATAATCAAGGGGCTATAGGGAGGGAGGAAATTAAATCAATCACTATCACGAAAGAAAAAGTATTCGGTAAAATTATGGTACTAAAGGTGGACAAGTTCCCTGGACATGATGGCTTGCATCCTAAGGTCTTAAAAGAAGTGGCTGCAGAGATAGTTGATGCATTGGGTGTAATGCACCAAAATTCCCGGGATTCTGGAGAGATCCAAGTGAATTGTTAAGAAAACAGTAGCAGGACATTTGGAAAAACATAATACAGTCAAGCAGAGACAACATGGTTTTATGAAAAAGAAAACATGTTTGACAAATTTGCTGGAGTTCTTTGAGGATGTAACGAGCAGGGTGGATATGGGGAGACCAGTGGATGTGGTGTATTTGGATTTCCAGAAGGCATTCGATAAGGTGCCACATAAAAGGATACTGCACAAGGTAAAAGCTCACGGAGTTGGAGGTAATATATTAGCACAGATAGCGGATTGGGTCATTTCCCAGTTGGCAAACTGTAACTAGGGGGGTGCCACAGGGATCAGTGCTGGGCACTCAACTTTTTACAATCTATATTAATGACTTGGATGAAAGGGAGCGAGTGTAATGCAGCCAAGTTTGCTGATGATACAAAGATGGGTGAAAAAGCAAGTTGTGGGGAGGACACAACAAATCTGCAAAGGGATATAGACAGGCTAAGTGACTGGGCAAATATTTGGCAGATGGAGTACAATGTGGGAAATTGTGAGGTTATCCGCTTTGGCAGGAAAAATAAAAAAGCACATTATTATTTAAAAGGAGTGAAATTACAAAATGCTGCAGTACAAAGGGACGTGGGGGTCCTTGTGCATGAAACACAAAAAGTTAGTATGGAGGTTGAGCAAGTAATCAGGAAGGCAAATGGAATGTTGGCCTTTATTGCAAGGAGGATAGAGTATAAAAGCAGAGAAGTCCTGCTACAACTGTACAGGGTATAGGTGAGACCACACCTGGAGTACTGCATACAGATTTGGTCTCCGTATTTAAGGAGGGATATACTTGCATTGTAGGCAGTTCAGAGAAGGTTCACGAGGTTGATTCTTGAGATGAAGGGGTTGACTTATGAAGAAAGGTTGAGCAGGTTGGGCCTGTACTCATTAGCGGTTAGAAGAATGAGAGGTGATCTTATTGAAACATATTAAGATTCTGAGGGGGGCTTGACAGGGTAGATGCGGAGAGGATGTTTCCCCTTGTGGGGGAATCTAGAACCAGGGGGCATGCTGTACCTGCATGCCCACTTTCAGTGACTGATGAACCATGACACCCAGGTCTCGTTGCACCTCCCCTTTTCCTAATCTGCCGCCATTCAGATAATATTCTGCCTTCGTGTTTTTGCCCCCAAAATGGATAACCTCACATTTATCTACATTACACTACATCTGCCATGCATTTGCCCACTCACCTATCCTATCCAAGTCATGCTGCAGCCTCTTAGCGTCCTCCTCACAGCTCACACTGCCACTCAGTTTAGTGTCATCCGCAAACTTGGAGATATTACACTCAATTCCTTTATCTAAATCGTTAATGTATATTGTAAAGAGCTGGGATCCCAGCACTGAACCCTGCGGCACTCCACTAGTCACTGCCTCCCATTCTGAAAAATATCCATTTATCCCAACTCTCTGCTTCCTGTCTGCCAACCAGTTCTCTATCCACGTCAGTACATTACCCCCAATACCTTGCGCTTTGATTTTGAGGGATTTTGTCAAAGCCTTTTGAAAGTCCAAATACACCACATCCACTGGTTCTCCCTTGTCCACTCTGCTAGTTACATCCTCAAAAATTCCCGGAAGATTTGTCAAGCATGATTTCCCTTTCATAAATCCGTGCTGACTTGGTCCGATCCTGTCACTGCTTTCAAAATGCGTTGCTATTTCATCCTTAATGATTGATTCCAACATTTTCCCCACTACTGAACATAAGAACATAAGAATTAGGAACAGGAGTAGGCCATCTAGCCCCTCGAGCCTGCTCCGCCATTCAACAAGATCATGGCTGATCTGGCCATGGACTCAGCTCCACTTACCCGCCCGCTCCCCGTAACCCTTAATTCCCTTATTGGTTAAAAATCTATCTATCTGTGACTTGAATACATTCAATGAGCTAGCCTCAACTGCTTCCTTGGGCAGAGAATTACACAGATTCACAACCCTCTGGGAGAAGAAATTCCTTCTCAACTCGGTTTTAAATTGGCTCCCCCGTATTTTGAGGCTGTGCCCCCTAGTTCTAGTCTCCCCGACCAGTGGAAACAACCTCTCTGCCTCTATCTTGTCTATCCCTTTCATTATTTTAAATGTTTCTATAAGATCACCCTCATCCATCTGAACTCCAACGAGTAAAGTCCCAGTCTACTTAATCTATCATCATAAGGTAACCCCCTCATCTCCGGAATCAGCCTAGTGAATCGTCTCTGTACCCCCTCCAAAGCTAGTATATCCTTCCTTAAGAAAGGTGACCAAAACTGCACGCAGTACTCCAGGTGCGGCCTCACCAATACCCTATACAGTTGCAGCAGGACCTCCCTGCTTTTGTACTCCATCCCTCTCGCAATGAAGGCCAACATTCCATTCGCCTTCCTGATTACCTGTTGCACCTGCAAACTAACTTTTTGGGATTCATGCACAAGGACCCCCAGGTCTCTCTGCACCGCAGCATGCTGTAATTTCTCCCCATTCAAATAATATTCCCTTTTACTGTTTTTTTTCCCAAGATGGATGACCTCACACTTTCCGACATTGTATTCCATCTGCCAAACCTTAGCCCATTCGCTTAACCTATCTAAATCTCTTTGCAGCCTCTCTGTGTCCTCTACACAACTCGCTTTCCCACTAATCTTTGTGTCATCTGCAAATTTTGTTACACTACACTCTGTCCGCTCTTCCAGGTCATCTATGTATATTGTAAACAGTTGTGGTCCCAGCACCGATTCCTGTGGCACACCACTAACCACGGATTTCCAACCCAAAAAGGACCCATTTATCCTGACTCTCTGCTTTCTGTTCGCCAGCCAATTCTCTATCCATGCTAATACATTTTCTCTGACTCCGCGTACCTTTATCTTCTGCAGTAACCTTTTGTGTGGCACCTTATCGAATGCCTTTTGAAAATCTAAATACATCACATCCATTGGTACACCTCTCTCCACCATGCTCGTTATATCCTCAAAGAATTCCAGTAAATTAGTTAAACATGATTTCCCCTTCATGAATCTATGCTGCGTCTGCTTGATTGCACTATTCCTATCTAGATGTCCCGCTATTTCTTCCTTAATGATAGTTTCAAGCATTTTCCCCACTACAGATGTTAAACTAACCAGCCTACAGTTACCTGCCTTTTGTCTGCCCCTTTTTTAAACAGAGGCGTTACATTAGCTGCTTTCCAATCCGCTGGTACCTCCCCAGAGTCCAGAGAATTTTGGTAGATTATAACGAATTCATCTGCTATAACTTCCGCCATCTCCTTTAATATCCTAGGATGCATTTCATCAGGACCAGGGGACTTGTCTACCTTGAGTCCCATTAGCCTGTCCAGCACTACCCCCCTAGTGACAGTGATTGTCTCAAGGTCCTCCCTTCCCACATTCCTGTGACCAGCAATTTTGTGTCTTCCACTGTGAAGACCGAAGCAAAATAATTGTTTAAGGTCTCAGCCATTTCCACATTTCCCAATTATTAAATCCCTCTTTTCATCTTCTCAGGGACCAACATTTACTTTAGTCACTCTTTTCCGTTTTATATATCTGTAAAAGCTTTTACTATCCATTTATATATTTTGCGCAAGTTTACCTTCGTAATCTATCTTTCCTTTCTTTATTGCTTTCTTAGTCATTCTTTGCTGTCGTTTAAAATTTTCCCAATCTTCTATTTTCCCACTAACCTTGGCCACCTTATACACATTGGTTTTTAATTTGATACTCTCCTTTATTTCCTTGGTTATCCATGGCTGGTTATCCCTTCTCTTACCGCCCTTCTTTTTCACTGGAATATATTTTTGTTCAGCACTATGAAAGAGCTCCTTAAAAGTCCTCCACTGTTCCTCAATTGTGCCACCGTTTAGTCTGTGTTTCCTGTCTACTTTACTTTACTGATGTCAGTAAAGATCTACTGATGTCAGGCTAACCAGTCTATAATTACCCGTTTTCTCTTTCTCTCCTTTTTTAAAAAGTGCTGTTACATTAGCTACCCTCCAGTCCATAGGAACTGATCCAGAGTCGATAGACTTTTGGAAAATGATCACCAATTCATCCACTATTTCTCGGGCCACTTCCTTAAGTACTCTGGGATGCAGACTATCAGGTCCCGGGGATTTATCGGCCTTCAATCCCATCAATTTCCCTCACACAATTTCCTGCCTAATTAGGATATCCTTCATTCCTCCTTCTCACTCGACCTGATGTCCCCTACTACAATCGGAAGGTTATTTGTGTCTTCCTTCGTGAAGACAGAACTGAAGTATTAAGTGAGAATATAGAGCTGAAAATAGATTGATTGCAGCATCTGTGCTTTCTTTTGTTTATACTGACTTTTCCAAAACCGTTATCACTTATGATGATTTAATTATCCAATCACACCAGCAACACCAAGAATGCGCTGTTACCTTGCAATAGATTTATAAATAACAAAACACACAAAGAACTAAAATATTATTTTTCTTTTACAGCTTTTTAAACACTAAGGTCTTAAATAAAAAACAAATGAACTGTTCACTGCGATCAGCTCTTTTTCTCTGACTTGAACAACCTCCATTTAACAGCAGCAATAAACATAGAAACATAAAAAATAGATGCAGGAGTAGGCCATTCAGCCCTTGAGCCTGCACCACCATTCAATATGATCATGGCTGATCATGCAACTTCAGTACCCCATTCCTGCTTTCTCTCCATACCCCTCGATCCCTTTAGCCATAAGGGCCGCATCTAATTCCTTTTTGAATATATCTAACGAACTGGCCTCAACAACTTTCTGTGATAGAGAATTCCACAGGTTCACAATTCTCTGAGTGAAGACGTTTCTCCTCATCTCGGTCCTAAATGGCTTAACCCATATCCTTAGACTGTGACCCCCTGGTTCTGGACTTCCCCAACATCGGGAACATTCTTCCTGCATCTAACCTGTCCAATCCCGTCAGAATTTTATGTTTCCATGAGATCCCCTCTCATTCTTCTAAATTCCATGAAATATAAGCCTAGTCGATCCAGTCTTTCTTCATATGTCAGTCCTGTCATCCCGGGAATCAGCCTGGTGAACCTTCGTTGCACTCCCTCAATAGCAAGAATGTCCTTCCTCAGATTAGGAGACCAAAACTGTACACAATATTGAAGGTGTGACCTCACCAAGGCCCTGTACAACTGTAGTAAGACCTCCCTGCTCTTATATTCAAATCCTCTCGCTATGAAGGTCAACATGCCATTTGCCTTCTTCACCGCCTGCTGTACCTGTATGCCAACTTTCAATGACTGATATACCGTGACAGCCAGGTCTCATTGCATCTCCCCTTTTACTAATCTATCACCATTCAGATAATAATCTGCCTTCCAATTTTTACCAACAAAGTGGATAACCTCACATTTATCTACATTATACCGGATCTGCCAGGTATTTGCCCACTCACCTAACCTGTCCAAGTCACCCTGCAGCTTCTTAGCATCCTCCTCACAGCTCACACTGCCACCCAGCTTAGTGTGATCTGAAAACTTGGAGATATTACACTCAATTCCTTCGTCTAAATCATTAATGCATATTGTAAATAGCTGAGGTCCCAGCACTGAGCCCTCCGGTACCCCACTAGTTAATGCATCGTGATTATGTTACTTGAACCAGTAATCCAGAAGCCTGGTCCAATGATCTGTGGGACATGAGTTCATATCCCACCACGACAGCTGAGGAATATAAATTCAGTTAATTCAATAAATGTGAAAGAAACATTTTAAAAGCTAGTATCAGTAACGTTGACCATGAAACTATCGGATCGTCGTAAAAACCCATCTGGTTCACGACTGTCCTTTAGGGAAGGAAATCTGCTGCCCTTACCCAGTCTGGCCTATACGTGATTCCAGCTCCATAGTAATGTAGTTGAGTCTTACCTGCAGATTCAGAAGGGATGTTTCCCTCATGGGAGAGTCTAGAACTAAGGGGCATAGTTTTAGAATGAGGGTTTGCCCATTTAAAACGGAGATGAGGAGGAATTTCTTCTCTCAGAGGGTCGTGAATCTTTGGAATTCTCTAACCGTGGAGGCTGGGTCATTGAATATATTTAAGGTAGAGATAGACAGATTTGTGAATGATAAGGGAGTCAAGGGTTCTGGGGAGCGGGTAGGGAAGTAGAGCTGATCCGAAGATCAGATCAGCCATGATCTTATTGAATGGCGGAGCAGGCTCGAGGGGCCAAATGGCCTACTCCTGCTCCTATTTCTTATGTTCTTATGTCCTCTGAAATGGCCCAGCAAACCACTCAGTTATTCAAAGGCAATTAGGAATGGGCAATAAATGCTGCCGACGTGAATGAGTAATTAAATAACATTAGTCGGGCTTTGTTACTTCTGCAATATTTTAAGACCACATCTGTGTTTTGATATTTATTAATGCCCTGCTCTAGGTTATCGGTATAATTTCAAAATTTGCTGACGTCTCGAAACTCGGAAATGTTGTAAACATTGAGGAGGACAGACAGCAACAGACTTCAGGAGACTGGTGATATGGGCAGACACATGGCAGATGCAATTTAACGCAGAGAAGTGTGGTGATGTGTTTTAGTAGGACCTGAGTTGATGTACTTCTCAGAAGGGAATAAGCAATCTTGTGCTTGTGCAAAAAACAAGATATATTCTATCTACAGGTTAAGCTGGAAAGCTTAATTCATCTCCATTGCCTCTGTCAAATACACCAACACACCAAGAAATGATATGCGCTTTTTATGCTCTTCAAGAAAATAAATCTGGCTTAGGATGTCCTCTTCCATCCTGAGGTGGTTTGGGACGGTGAAGAAAATGTGAGATTTTAGGGGCAAGGGAATCGTCAGGCTGCCCCGTGCCCTCCCGATGCCCCATTTTCGCTGAGACATCACTCCTCAGATTCCTGGAGAAGATCCATGGCCACATGCTTTGATGGGTGGTCTGTCAGATAAAGGGAATTAGCTGAAAAGCGCCAACCTTTGAGTCAGAATTTTGTGGGTTCAATTCCCACTTCAGAGATTTGAACGCAAAAAGCTAGGCTGACACCCCTAGTGCAGTGCTGAGGGAGTGCTGCACTGTCGGAGGTGTCGTTTTTCAGATGAGACATTAAATCGAGGTCCCGTCTGCTCTCTCAGGTGGTCGTAAAAGATCCTGTGGCACTATTTCGAAGAAGAGTAGAGGACATATGTCCAGTGTCCTGTCCAATATTTGTCCCTAATCAGCATCACTAAAACTGATTAACTGGTCATTGTCACGTTGCTGTGCATAAATTTTCTTTCAACCTACCTAGGGAGTGGTAAGAACATGGAACTTGCTACTGCAGGGAGTAGTTGAGGTGAATAGCATAGATGCATGTAAGCGGAAAATAGATAAACACATGAGGAAGGACATTCTTGCTATTGAGGGAGTGCAGCGAAGCTTCACCAGACTGATTCCCGGGATGGCGGGACTGACCTATCAAGAAAGACTGGATCAACTGAACTTGTATTCACTGGAGTTCAGAAGAATGAGAGGGGACCTCATAGAAACATTTAAAATTCTGACGGGGTTAGACAGGTTAGATGCAGGAAGAATGTTCCCAATGTTGGGGAAGTCCAGAACCAGAGGTCACAGTCTAAGGATAAGGGGGTAAGCCATTTAGGACCGAGATGCGGAGGAACTTCTTCACCCAGAGAGTGGTGAACCTGTGGAATTCTCTACCACAGAAAGTTGTTGAGGCCAATTCACTAAATATATTCAAAAAGGAATTAGATGAGGTCCTTACTACTAGGGGGATCAAGGGGTATGGCGAGAAAGCAGGAATGGTGTACTGAAGTTGAATGTTCAGCCATGAACTCATTGAATGGCAGTGCAGGCTAGAAGGGCCGAATGGCCTACTCCTGCACCTATTTTCTATGTTTCTATGAATAGAAGGATATTTTGATCGGGTGAGATGAACACTGGCATGAGTCAGTTGGGCCAAATGGCCTGTTTCTGTGCTGTGCCTTATAACGACAACGGAATCAAACAGACGAAACCTTGGATTCACTTTACGATCTTTATTCAAGCATATGTAGGGGAAGCATCACAGTCTTAGTCACCGAAGAAAGGATGTTCCCCGAGTAATAGTCCTAAACACAGTTATACATTTTCCGAGCATGCGACATTGGTGCAAAGCCTTCTACAACCACCAGTTGGCCTATAGCTTATCAGCAGTGCCACATTGATTCGTTAACCCTTATCAGACGGGTTGCTGAATTCGAATGTGTTGTTCAGCAGTTTCAACCTTGCTCTGGATTTTTAAGCTTGTTCTGCACTTTTTAAAGATAAGCACACAGGCACGAGCTACGCCCTTTAACCTGATTTGGTACCATACCCTTATTTCGGTTTTAAATATACCTTTTACCTCCCTTACAACCACATAGAAACATAGAAAATAGGTGCAGGAGTAGGCCATTTGGCCCTTTGAGCCTGCACCACCATTCATTAAGTTCATGGCTGATCATTCCCTCAGTACTCCTTTCCTGCTTTCACTCCATTACCCTTGATCCCCTTAGCAATAAGGGCCATATCTAACTCCCTCTTGAATATATCTAACGAACGGACATCAACAACTTTCTGTGGTCGAGAATTCCACAGATTCACAACTCTCTGAGTGACGAAGTTTCGCCTCATCTCGGTCCTAAATGGCTTAGCCCTTATCCTTAGACTGTGACCCCTGGTTCTGGACTTCCCCAACATCGGGAACATTCTTCCTGCATCTAACCTGTCCAGTCCCGTCATGGACTCCAGCAGTTCAAGAAGGCGGCTCACCACCACCTCAGGGTGATTTAGAGATGGGCAATAAATGCCGGCCTCTCCAGAGATGCCACATCCCTGTGAATGAATAAATTAAAACCCCATGGACACATGGTAATACAGATGATTGCCTGATGGGATACTGATAAGGACTACAAATAGAAATAATCTGGGGGAGTGGGGGTTTGACATAAATTCAGCCCATAACATACATTGGAGGTGACATCAAACGTTGATGGAAGTGCAGAACGTGCGATAGCAAATCAGCTGCCCGTTTTACAAATCCACACGATTCTGTTTCCCACAGGGGCAGAGTATCAAACAGGCTGCCGATTCGCTGTGTCCGAGTATGCACTACCAACAAAGCCCAATCCCCCGGTCCCCATCCCATTCACACCCGCTTCAAAACACTTTTAGTTGATTTTTATGACCAGAAACAAGCAGCTTCCTTCTTGAATGATTGTCCGAATGGGATGTATAAAAGGGTTTTTGGTGACGAGCGTGAATCAAGACGGGAGCATCCGTGAAATAATTTGACGCCTACTTTTATCAATCGTAAGAATTTCACGGGCATTCGCTAGGCAGAGGCTGGGCAAATAGCCCAACTCTCCGCCCATGGAGGCCCTTCACTTCTGCCCCGTATTACGCATTCTCTGGGCAAACACTCCCCTTGTCCCTGCCCCGTATCACATTCTCTGAGCAAGTACCCCCCTTTGTCCCTGCCCTTTTTTTTTTGTTTTTATTTGTTACGGATGAGGGCATCGCTGGCAAGGCTGGCATTTATTGCCCATCCCTAATTGCTCCTTGAGAAGGTGGTGGTAAGCCGCCTTCTTGAACCGCTGCAGTCCGTGTGGTGAAGGTGCTCCCACAGTGCTGTTAGGGAGGGAGTTCCAGGATTTTGACCCAGCGACGATGAAGGAACGGCCGATATATTTCCAAGTCAGGATGGTGCGTGACTTGGAGAAGAACTTGCAGGCGGTGGTGGTGTTCCCATGCACCTGCTGCCCGAGTCCTTTATAGGTGGTGGGAGGTCATGGGTTTGGGAGGTACCACACATTCTCTGAGCAAGTAGTCCCTTCGTCCCTGCCCCGAATAACACTTACGCAAACCAGCAATTTTTGATCCTGTGGTACATACTTTTTTTGATTTAAGGTTTCGAAAAAGGCAGTGATCCATTGCTACAATTTCAAATGAAATTATTTTACGTTTACCTAACACTTCATTCAGTACTGAAATGGGTATACATATATTCTTAACCTTCTTCCACTCTTGCAATTAATCTAATTTCATTATATAAGTGCGTGTGGGTGTAGAGACAGACAGCAGACCGCAGATAGATGAACAAGCAGACAGATGCAGAATACACAATTAAAAATTAAAGAGCAGCTTTCTGACGGAGTATAGCAGGGGTTAACAGCGCTGTGCTCATTAACCCCACACTCTATTGATTCAGCAGAGATGTTACTTTATTAAGCCCAATGCTGTATTGATTGATTCCTGGAGACGATGGAGATTTTACCAGGAGTGAAGTTTGTGCAATAAACACATTGTGGTCCACTACACTCACTTGTGGCATAAGGGTTGTGCTTCTCTTGTTAAAAAAAAGTTCTTGCTAATGGATTTGCTGAGAGGCTTTAGCAAACAGACAGGGTATTGATTATTCCTTAAGTGAGTCCAGCATTCTCCAAATGTCAGATAAGAAAGGAAAAAAAAACTCGAAAAGAAGTTCTCAGCTTAATTAGAGACTCTACCTACTTGTATATTTTAAGGTTGCAAAATTCGTTGAAACCCCTCCAAAGTTTGGACTCATTGAAAAGGAAATTCGATTTGGGACTATCAAATAGAAAGTTTGGGATCCTAAGATGCATGTGGAAGAAATCTATGAGTTTTAATCAAGTTTGGGATTTTAAGGGATGCATGAGTTTGCAAGGGAAAAGGACTGCAAAAACCAGCGGAACATTAACCTCTGAAAAGGCAAGTTTTTGGGTATTGGAGTTGTCTGGGATATTTGAGCAAAACAAATTGTCTGCAGAATTATGTAAACTCAAAAAAACCCTCCTCCCCAGGAGACATTAACATAGCAACAATCGGCCCAGAGATAGCCAGCAATTAGCTCTAAGAATGAAACCCATACAGCGCATGCATAATATTAATCGCCCATCCAGCCCGCATGGAAAACCCAGGCCTAGGCAGACAACGTAAATACCAAAACTAATTTTTCCCAATCAAAAAACGAATTCAACAGATCGACACATCCGAAACGAGTTACCGTTAACGAGCCTGCCAAAATATGACAAAGAATTACTAAGCCCGCCAAAATTAAAACATAGAATCGGGCCTGATTTGGCGCGCAGATTACAAAGGCTCGCAAAGTATAATTGGGGCGCTTTTTTTTGAGTTGAGAGAGAGCTTGCTACGCAGCCTTCTACGCAGCCTTCTGAACATCGGCGTTTCCAGCCTCGACGGCACTCCCGGGCCACACTGCTCTGCCACTGAAGAAGGAGGAAGAACATCATCAAACAGGCAGAGAAAAGCAGTTCCCAGTAACTTCGGGCATCAGCATCGCGGCAACAACTGACCACAGCCAACGTGGTAACATCGAAACCACCGCGATCAACAAATTCTAAGAACAAAACTCCTCAAGAAGAAACTGAAGATTCGAAAGTTTCCACTCTACAATCTGTCCCTAGCTACCAACAGGTGAAACATTACCTAAAGAGAACTTTAAAACCTACTGCTGATGGAAGAAAGTGCGTACTCACCCCATAAAATCCAATATGCGCCCTACCGCATCAGCGGACACCACCCAACTGAAGACTACGCAGTAAGAAGTCTTCCACGACGTTTGGGGTACAGCAAGCAGAACCTAGAGTCCAGCGAACCCCGAAACTGCAAACCACCGCTAACTGACAATAAGAGGATCGGTGAGCATAATCCCTGTTTGCCCTTGCGTTCAACTTAGTCAGAGTTAGACATTGGAAGGTGAGAGGTGTATTATTTTCTGTAACCCCTTTTGAACGTGTGATAAAGTGTTCCTTATTCTGGTGATTGTAAGTTTTGACATTGTACTTTCTTTTCCTTAATAAAATCAAAGTTTCTTGCAACAAAACCAGTTGTCTCTTGCACTTAGTTACATCCCCAAATAAATTCAAAGTCTAGAACCCAGGGAGTGGGAGTGATTCGAACCGCTCAGAAGGTCAGATGTGAAACTGACCCTGAGACCACCCCCTACAATATAACAATACCCTAATTCTCTCACTCACACACGTTGGGGCTGAGCACATTCACCCTGCCCTATAGAGCTGTGTTAGACCTGCACAGTGGATTATTTTTGTTTTATTCGTTCATGGGATGTGGGTGTCGCTGGAAAGACCAGCATTATTGCCCCTCCCTAATTGCCCTGGAGAAGGTGGTGGTGAGTCGCCTTCTTGAACCGCTGCAGTCTGTCTGGTGAAGGTGCTCCCACAGTGCTGTTAGGGAGGGAGTTCCAGGATTTTGACCCAGCGACGATGAAGGAATGGCCGATATATTTCCAAGTCAGGATGGTGTGTGACTTGGAGGGGAACTTGCAGGTGGTGGTGTTCCCATGCGCCTTCTGCCCTTGTTCGTCTAGACGGTAGAGGTCGTGGGTTTGGGAGGTGCTGCCGAAGAAGCCTTGGAGAGTTGCTGCAGTGCATCTTGTAGATGGTACACACTGCAACCATGGTGGATGGGGTGCCAATCAAGCGGGCTGCTTTGTCCTGGATGTCGAGCTTATTGAGCATTGTTGGAGCTGCACTCATCCAGGCAAGTGGAGTGTATTCCATCACACTCCTGACTTGTGCCTTGTAGATGGTGGAAAGGCTTTGGGAGTCAGGAGGTGAGACACTTGCTGCAGAATACCCAGCCTCTGACCTGCTCTTATTGCCACTGTATTTATGTGGCTGGTCCAGTTAAGTTTCTGGTCAATGGTAACCCCCCAGGATGTTGATGGTGGGGGATTCGGTGATGGTAATCCCATTGAATGTCAAGGGGTGGCAGTTAGACTCTCGCTTGTCGGAGATAGTCATTGCCTGGCACTTGTGTGGCGCGAATGTTACTTGCCACTTATCAGCCCAAGCCTGAGTATTATCCAGGTCTTGCTGCATGCGGGTATGGACTGCTCCATTTCCTGAGGAGTTGCGAATGGCACTGAGCACTGTGCAATCATCAGCGAACATCCCTACTTCTGACCTTATGATGGAGGGAAGGTCATTCATGAAGCAGCTGCAGGTGGTTGGGATAGATGATAACTGAAGATAATTAATCCAAATGATATTGGTTTGGACTATAGAAGGTGTCATGTATGTATGCTTGGGGTTACTAGCCACCAGGTGGCGCCACTGCCGGAGGTCATTGGGCTGTGCACACGTGTGTGCGGCCCAGGTATAAAAGGCCAGCCATCTTGTAATGTGATCACTTCGGGCCCTAATAAAGAAGAGCCAGGTTTGTATCTGTTCGGAGTTTACAGTATTCAGTCTTTTGAGTTATTGCATACACAACATTTGGCGATGAGGTAACAAGAACCTTCACATGCAAAAATGAATACAATTGGAATTGTGGAGGGAGAATATTGGGCAGACTTTGTAGTCCGCTTGAACCAGTACTTCGTGGCCAACAAAATGGAGAAAGAGGAAGACACAGTTCGACGCCGGGCGGTCCTTCTCACGGTTTGCGGTCCAAAAATCTATAGACTCAAAGAATCGCCACTCGCCCTTAAGTCCAACGGACAAGGACTATGAAACATTGTGTGCTCTGGCACGTGACCCTCTCAAACCAGATTAAGGCATCATCATCTCAAGATATCGATTCTATACACACGTTCGTTCTGAGGGCCAGGATGTGTCGGAATATGTAGCCAACCTAAGGTGTTCTAGCTGGACCTTGTAAGTTCGAAAACTGCATTGGGATACATGCTGCGGGACTTCTTTGTAATCGGCATCAACCACGAGGTGATCCTGCGTAAGCTACTGGCGGCGGAGACGCTGGATTTGAGCAAGGCCATCACGATTGCCCAGGCATGCATGACGACGGACAAAAGCTTAAAGCAGATAACATTGAAAAATCGGAGCTCGGCAAGTCCTATAAACAAGATAGTATCGTCGTTTGGCAGAGCTGCATATGGCAGGGCCTAACTGACTGCGTACGCAAAACCTGTAGCTGCTCAAAGTCCACCAACAGGAATGAATCCGATATCACTGTATTGGCATTGTGGGGGAAATCATCAGCATTATCAGTGTTGGTTTAAACAGTATATTTGTAAAGGCTGTTCAAGAGTGGGGCATCTCCAGCGCATGTGTCCGCAACTGAGCAAGCGTGCTGCGACACACCACATGGAGGATGATGACCAGTCTAGAGTAGATCCGGACATGCAATCCGAGATACCAGAGGAGGAAGTATATGGACTGTGTTCGTTCCTAACAAAGAGCCAACCGACAATGATTAATGTAAAACTTAATGGTGTGCCGGTATCAATGGAATTGGTCAATCAATAATGAGCCAGAGGACATTCGACAGGCTGTGGGATACTAAGGCTGTGTGGCCTAAGCTGAGTCCAGTCAATGCCAAGTTGCGTACGTACACTAAAGAACTCGTAACAGTGATTGGCAGTGCTGTAATCAAGGTGTCATATGATTGTGCGGTTCATGATTTACCATTATGGATTGTTCCAGGCAATGGTCCAATGCTGTTCGGCAGGAACTGGTTAGAAAAAATCAAATGGAACTGGAACAAAATCAAAGCATTGTCGTCGTCGGAGGATACTCCATGTGCTCAAGTGCTGAGCAAGTTCCTCTCGCTGTTTGAACCAGGCATCGGCAATTTCACAGGAGCCAAGGTGCAGATCCACATGGACTCGAATGCAAGACCCGTCCATCATAAAGCTCTGGCAGTTCCATACATGATGAGGGAGAAGGTCGAAATCGAACTGGACAGACTCCAGTGTGAAGGGATCATATCACCAGTCGAATTTAACAAATGGGCCAGCCCCAATGTTCCCTTGTTGAAAACTGATGGCACTGTCAGGATTTGTGGAGATTACAAGGTTACGATCAACCGAGTTTCGAAACAGGATCAATACCCATTACCAAAGGCTGCTGACCTGTTTGCAATGCTAGCCGGGGGGAAGTCGTTCACAAAACTGGATCTGACGTCGGCCTACATAACACAGGAGCTGGTCGACATGTCGAAGAAACTTACATGCATCAACACACATAAAGGACTGTTTATCTACAACAGCTGCCCTTTTGGAATTCGCTCGGCTGCAGCCATATTTCAGAGGAACATGGAGAGTCTACTGAAGTCCATCCCTAGAACCATCATATTCCAAGATGACATCCTGGTCACAGGTTGTGACTCTGCTGAACATCTGAACAACCTGGAAGAGGTTCTACATCGTCTGGACAAAGTGGGACTCAGACTGAAACACTCCAAGTGCGTCTTCATGGCATCGGAAATCGAATTCCTGGGGAGGAAAATTGCTGCTGACGGTATCAGGCCTACGGACTCAAAAATCAAGGCCATCAAAAATGCACCCAAGCCTCAGAATGTGATGGAGCTGTGTTCGTTCCTTGGTCTACTCAACTACTTTGGTCATTTCTTACCTAGAATGAGCGTTTTATTAGAGCCACTACACATACTGTAAGAAAAAGCGACAACTGGGTTTGGGGTGCATCTCAAGACAGAGCTTTTGAGAACGCTACTAATCTGCTTTGCTCTAGCAAGGTGCTGGTACATTATGATCCGTGTAAACGTCTAGCATTGGCCTGTGATGCTTCATCATATGGAGTTGGTTGCGTGCTCCAACAAGCTAATGAGTCAAGCAAATTACAACCTGTTGCATATGCTTCAAAAAGTTTGTCAAAGGCGGAAAGAGCCTACAGCATGGTAAAGAAAGAAGCACTAGCCTGTATGTATGGGGTTAAAAAGATGCATCAGTACCTGTTTAGTGTTCGATTTGAACTGGAAACAGATCACAAGCCACTTATTTCATTGTTTTCGGAAAACAAAGATATCAATACCAATACATCGTCCCGCATCCAGAGGTGGGCGCTGACATTATCTGCCTATGATTTTGTCATTCTCCTTAGACCTGGCACTGAGAATTGTACCGATGTATTGAGACGCCTGCCATTGCCCACACCAGAGGTAGAAACGCCATAACCGGCAGACCTACTGTTAGTCATGGATGCTTTTGAAAATGAAGGAACCCCTGTCACAGCCCAACAAGTTAAGTCCTGGATCAGCCAGGACCCCATATTATCGATTGTGAAATGTTGTATCCTTAGTAGTGATTGGTCTGCCATACCCAAGCAAATGCATGAGGAGACCAAACCTTACATCCGTCACAAAGAAGAACTATCCATTCAATCAGATTGTATACTGTGGGGTAATCGTGTTGTCATGCCCAAGAAAGGCAGAGAGAAATGTGTGCATGATCTACATAGCACGCATCTCGGTATTGTCATGATGAAAGCCATTGCCAGGTCTCATGTATGGTGGCCTGGAATTGACTCTGATCTGGAATCATGTGTGTATCAGTGCCACACTTGCATGTAGTTTGGTAAAGCACCAGCGGAATCGCCGCTGAGTCTATGGTCGTGGGCATCTAAACCATGGTCCAGGATCCACATTGACTTTGCAGGTCCCTTCCTGGGAAAGATGTTCTTAGTTGTGGTGGATGCTTATTCCAAGTGGATAGAGTGTACAATCATGTCATCCAGCACATCCACAGCTACCATTGAGAGCCTTCGTGTCACGTTTGCTAAGCATGGTTTGCCTGACATCGTTGTAAGCGACAACGGATCTTGCTTCACCTGTATGGAGTTTCAAGAGTTCATGAAACTCAATGGTATCAAACATGTGAGGTCAGCACCATTCAAACCCGCATCCAATGGACAAGCAGTGCGTGCGGTCCAAACCATCAAGCAGAGTATGAAACATGTAACTCAAGGTTCACTGCAAGCTCGCTTGTCACGCATATTGCTTAGTTACAGGACAAGACCCTATATGCTTACTGGGGACTCCGCTGCTGAACTATTGATGAAGAGAGGTCTCAAGACCAGGCTCTCTCTTGTCCACCCCGACTTGAATAATCGTGTTGAATATAGACGTCAAAGTCAGCAAGGGTATCATGATTGCGCTGCTGTGTCACGTGACATTTCTATCAATGATCCTGTGTCTGTACTGATTATGATCAAGGTGCCAAATGGATCGCCGGTACTGTTACGGCCAAGGAGGTAACAGAGCGTTTATCGATAAGCTTAAGAATGGGCAGACATGCAGGAAACATATCGATCAGATAAAACTGCGGCACACGGATGAAACGGAACAGTCTGAGGAAGACACAATCAGTGACCAACCAACCTACCCTCAGTTATCAGAGGACTCCGCTGTCATCAATGAATCTGGACTTTCAATCCCTGACATGGTCATTGCCACTCCCTTCAGATCAGGTACCCAGCCCCCAGTCATAACAGACTCAAAACGTTCGCCCAAGGCTGGAGTTGAACTGAGACATTCAAATCTGGAGCGGAAAGCCCCGGACCATCTCAATTTGTAAAAAGACCGTTACTAATATCTTAAAGGGGGATATTGTCATGTATATATGCCTGGGTTTACTAGCCACCAGGCGCCACTATCAGAGGTCATTGAGCTGTGCACACATGTGTGCAGCCCAGGTATAAAAGGCCAGCTATCTTGTAATGTGATCACTTCGGGCCCTAATAAAGTAGAGCCAGGTTTGTACCTGTTCGGAGTTTACAGTATTCAGTCTTTTAAGTTTTTGCATACACAACAGAAGGAAAGAAAGACTTGCATTTATATAGCGCCTTTTATGACCTTACGATGTCCCAAAGCACTTTACAGCCAATGGGTTATTTTTGAAGTGTAGTCACTGTTGTAATGTGGGAAACAGGACAGGAAATTTGTGCACAGCAAGCTCCCACAAACGGCAATGTGCTAAAGCCCAGATCATCTGTTTCAGGTGATTGATTGAGGGATAAATGTTGGACATGACACCGAGGGGAATTCCACAGCTCCTCTTCAACATAGTGCCACGAGATCTTACGTGCCCACCTGAGAGGGCAGTCGGGCCTCGGATTTACATCTCATCCGAAAGATGGCATCTCTGACAATGTAGCACTCCCTCAATACTGCGCCGAGAAAATTAACTTGTTTGTTCAATCAATATCGACAGAAAGTACAAGCAAGTTATGCATCTACACTTACTATTAGGATATCTCATAGAATCAGAGAAATTTACAGCACAGAAGGAAGCTATCCAGCATAATCCCACTTTCCAGCTCTAGGTCCGTAGCCCTGCAGGTTACGGCACTTCAAGTGCATATCCAATGTGGTGAGGGTTGAAGGAACGCAAAGTTCACAAGAAACCCCCACTGCAGACGGGAGACCCCTGGCAATTAAGCCCCTACTGGAAAAGATCATGAAAGCCATAAGCGAGGAAGGGAATATCTACATACATAAGGTGGACATGTTAGCCAAGCAGGGGGCCCGCACGGGAAAGCTCTGGGATCCGTACAACCCATGACCCATCGCAGCAGTCAGGGGCAGGATGGGGATGACAGGGAAGGCAGGAATAGCTCTGCCCCTGGAACTAAAAACGGTCCAGACCCAAGACCCCGTCCTCAAAACTATCCTGAACATGCTAGCTAAAGGGAAAAAGGTAGACGGCGCGTACGGCACTGCAGCAATTGCCATTAAAGAAGGCATGCTGTTCATGGGGGAGCAATGGGTAGTACTGCAACAACACCGGAGAGAATTCCTCCAGCTGGCCCACGAGGGTCCAGGAGCAGGACACCCTGGACCTGAGACTACTTGGCAACAAGTCGAACAGGCAGGGTGGAGGCCAGGACTCAGAGAAGATGTCCGCGAGTTATGTGCGAGCTGTCTGATGTGCGCGGCCAACAACCCCGACCCCCAGAAAAGAAAGGTGTCTATAGGAAATATCAGGAGGGTAGAGGGACACTGGCAGTCGATCCAAATCGACTACATCGGGCCCCTACCCACTGCCCAGGGAGGTTACAAGTATTGCCTAGTATTGGTGGATGTATTCACTAAATGCATGGGAGCTTTCCCATGCCGAACAGCCACTGCCCTGGGAACAGCCAGGATCCTGGTCAGAGAATTGTTCACTCGATGGGGACTACCATAATACGTGGAGTCCGACCAAGTGAGTCACTTCACTGGGCAGGTGATGCAGGAGACCCTTAAGGTACTCGGCATCAAAGGGAAATGGCATGTCGCCCACAACCCGCAGTCATCCGGGCCTGTGGAGCGTTTAAACCGTACTATCAAAGAAAGGCTGCGCAAAGAAACAGGGGACTCACCCAAGGGGTGGGTAGAGGTCCTACCACTGATCCTCATGGGGATCCGGGCCAGCCAGTCAAAGAGCACGGAGTACTCCCTGTACGAGCTCATGACCGGCAGAGCCATTAGAACTCCCATCCATGTGTTAGCCCCGGTTCTCACAGAAGGTCAACTTAGAGAAGTGAACCGGGACAGCTTAGTCAGGAATCAGTTTGAACACCTCAAACAGATTCACTGGTAGGCTGCTAACTATTGTGTTCCTAACACAGATGAGACTGCACACAGGGAGGTTAAAGTAACAGTGACCTCAGTCTTTATGAAGACACTCCAGAGTGAGGAACAGGCCTTCGGGGCCGGCTTATATACAGTGCTCCCAAGGGATGCTGGGATCTCTTGGCACTTCAGGGGATGCACTCCCTGGTGGCGGTACATGGGAGTGCATGCTTTACAGATACACAACATCACTTCCCCTAAAAGTCAAAGTGAAAACTATTTACAAGGTGAGGCAGTCGGGAGCCTTTCTTTCCCTGGTGGACCGCCTCGGTAAAAATGTCTGTTCTGGTGTGTTGGCTGTGCCCTCGCTGGGCTGGCATGTTGTTGGCCCTGCAGGGCTGCTGGGTGAGCCTGGCCTTGCTGGGCTGTTGGGCGTGATGGGTTCAATTTCCTGGTCCGGTGTGGTGTCATTGATACTTTGGATGTGTGTTGTGGGCGCAAAAAAAGTGGTGTCTGCTGTGGGTTGTTCAGGGCAGTCTGTGAACCGTAGCCTCGTTTGGTCCAGGTGCTTTCTACAAATTTGTCCATTGTCTAGTTTGACTACAAACACCCTACTCCCTTCTTTAGCTATCACCGTGCCCGCGATCCACTTGGGACCATGTCCATAGTTTAGCACATAAACAGGGTCATTCAGATCAATTTCCGGTGACACAGTGGCGCGACCATCGTTTACATTTTGTTGCTTGCTGCCTGTTCTCTACCAGATCATGCAGGTTGGGGTGAACCAGCGAGAGTCTGGTTTGAGGTGTCCTTTTCATGAGTAGCTCAGTCAGGGGCACACCTGTGAGCGAGTGGGGTCTTGTGCGGTAGCTGAGCAGTACTCGGGACAGGCAGGTTTCAAGTGAGCCTTCTGTGACTCATTTAAGGCTCTGTTTGATTGATTCTCCTGCCCGCTCTGCCTGCCCATTGGAGGCTGGTTTAAACGGGGCCGAGGTGACATGTTTGATCCCATTGCGGGTCATGAATTCTTTAAATGCGGCACTGGTGAAACATGGCCTGTTGTCACTGACCTGCATGTAAGGCATGCCGTGGGTGGCAAACATGGCCCGCAGGCTTTCAATGGTGGCGGTGGCGGTACTTCCCGACATTACTTCACATTCAATCCATTTTGAAAAAGCATTCACCACCACCAGGAACATTTTACCGAGAAACAGGTCTGCATAGACGACATGGATCCTCGACCATGGTCTGGAGGGCCAGGACCACAAACTTAGTGGTGTCTCTCTGGGCGCGTTGCTCAACTGAGCACACTCGCGGCATTGCCGTACACAGGACTCTAAGTCAGAGTCGATACCGGGCCACCACACGTGGGATCTGGCTATCGCTTTCATCATTACTATACCCGGGTGTGTGCTGTGGAGATCCGAGATAAACGTCTCCCTGCCCTTTTTGGGTAGCACTACGCGGTTACCCCACAACAGGCAATCTGCCTGAATGGACAGCTCGTCCTTTCGCCGCTGGAATGACTTGATTGGCTCTTGCATTTCAACAGGGATGTTGGCCTAGCTCCCATGCAGTACACAATTTTTTACTAGGGACAGCAGAGGATCTTAGCTGGTCCAAGTCCTAATCTGGCAGGCTGTGACAGATAATCTATCATTTTCAAACGCTTCCATGACCATCAACAAGTCTGCGGGTTGTGCCACCATCAACAAGTTTGCAGGCTGCGCCATTTCCACCCCAGTGGTGGGCAATGGTAGCCGACTGAGAGCATCCACACAATTCTCGGTGCCTGGCCTGTGGCGGATGGTATAGTTATACGCTGATAGCATGAGTGCCCACCTTTGTATGCGGGCTGAGGCATTAGTATTTATCTCCTTGTTTTCAGCGAACAGGGATATGAGGGGCTTGTGATTGGTTTCCAGCTCAAATTTCAGGCCAAACAGGTACTGATGCATTTTCTTTACCCCGAACACACACGCTAATGCCTCTTTCTCAATCATGCTGTAGGCTCTCTCGGCCTTAGACAAGCTCCTGGAAGCATAGGCGACAGGTTACAACTTCTCCGTAATGTTAGCTTGTTGTAATACACACCCGACTCTGTACAACAATGCATCACATGCTAGCACAAGTCTTTTATACGGGTTATACAATACAAGCAGCTTGTTGGAGCATAAAATGTTTCTGGCTTTCTCAAAAGCAATTATTTGTTTTTTTTCCCCATACCCAGTTCTCACCTTTACGCAATAACACATGTAGGGGCTCTAAGAGGGTGCTTAACCCCGGTAGGAAGTTACCAAAATAGTTGAGGAGTCCCAAGTACGACCGCAGCTCCGTGACGTACTGTGGCCTGGGCGCATTTCTGATAGCCTCTGTCTTAGCGTCTGTGGGCCGAATGCCATCCGCCACGATCTTTCTCCCCAAAAACTCCATCTGTTGCCATGAAGACGCATTTCGACCTCTTCAGCTGCAGCCCTACGCGATCCAGTCGCTGGAGGACCTCCTCCAGGTTTTGTAGATGCTCGACGTTGTCCCGACCTGTGACCAATATGTCATCCTAAAAAACCACCGTGCATGGTACCGACTTGAGTAGTCTCTGCATGTTTCTCTGGATGATCGCTGCAGCCGACCGAATTCCAAACGGGCATTATTGTAGATGAACAGTCCATTGTGCATGGTGATGCAGGTGAGGCCCTTCTAAGACTCCTCCAGCTCCTGAGTCATGTAGGCCGAAGTCAGGTCGAGCTTGGTGAACGTCTTGCCTCCTGTCAGCGTCGCAAATAGGTCGTCTGCCTTAGGTAGTGGGTATTGGTCCTGTAGCGAGAAACAATTAATAGTTACTTTATAATCGCCGCAAATCCTGACTGTGCCATCACTTTTGAGTACTGGAACAATCGGGCTGGCCAACTCGCTGAATTCCACTGGGGAGATGATGCCCTCGTGTTGCAGCCTGTCCAGCTCGATTTCCACTCTCTCCCTCATCATGTGAGGTACCGCTCGCGCCTTGTGGTGAATGGATCATGCCTCTGGGACCAAGTGGATCCACACCTTCGCCTAGAAAAGTTTCCAATGCCTGGCTCCAAAAAGAAAGGAAATTTGTTAAGAACCTGGGTACATGAGGCCTCATCGACATGTGATAGCACTCGAATGTCATCCCAGTTCCAGCGGATTTTGCCCAGCCTGCTCCTTCCAAGCAGTGTGGGCCATCGCCCGGGACAATCCAGAGTGGCAGTTCATGCACCGTGCCCTCGTTGGTGTCCTTGACCATGGCGCTGCCCAGGACAGTGATGAGCTCTTTGGTGTACGTTCTCAGTTTCGTGTGGATGGGGTTCAGGGCTGGTCTGAGTGCCTTGTTGCACCACAGTTTCTCAAACATCTTTTTACTCATGATGGATTGGCTAGCGTCAATGTCCAGTTCCATGGCTACGCGTAAGCCATTCAATTTTACATTTAGCATTAGAGGTGGACATTTCATCGAAAATGTGTGCACCCTGTGTACTTCAGCATCTGCCTGCTCTCTCTGAGGCTCGAAATTGCTTTGATCCACCATGGACCGATCTTCTTCTGCCACGTGGTGGTTAGCAGGTTTTGCAGAGCTTGCAGCTCGTCTGCAAGCTCATTGGAGGTGCCCCATTGTTCCACAGCTCTTGCAAACATACCCTTTGAAGTGGCATGAATAGGCTGAATAGAAGTCTCCACAACGCCAACAAGGTGTGAATTGCCTTGCATTTATCCTTTGTTGGGGACTCTGAGTCATCTGGATCACCTGAGTCCTGCTGGCAGTTGCACACTCGTTGTTTCTGCCCTGTACATTTCTGCTCGCAAACACAGTTCCAGTTAATTTATGAACATTGCTAGCACTTGTGTGCTGAGAGAATTGGTTGGTGTTATCACTGGTGGACTTAAACGCCTGTGCTATCGCAATGGTCTTACTGAGGGTCGGTGTCTCTACAGTCAAAAGTTTTCGTAGGATGGTCTCGTGGCCAATGCCCAGTACAAAAAACAAAAAAGGCTCTGAGCATCTGCTCCAGGTAGCTATCAAACTCACATTGTCCCGCAAGTCGCCTTAGCTCGGCGATGTAGCTCCCCACTTCCTGAGCTTCAGATCACTGGCACGTGTAGAACCGATACCTCGCCATCAGCACACTCTCTCTCGGGTTAAGATGCTCCCGAACCAGTGTACACAGCTCCTCATACGACTTATCTATGGGTTTCACTGGAGCCAGAAGATTCTTCATGAGGCTGTAGGTCGGTGCCCCGCAGACCGTGAGGAGGACCGCTCTCCTTTTTGCAGCGCTTCCTTCTCCGTCCAGCTCGTTGGCTACAAAGTATTTGTCTAGCCGTTCGACATAGGCTTCCCAGTCCTCACCCTCCGAGAACTTCTCCAGGATGCCCACAATTTGCTGCATCTTTACGTTGGATTCGTATTGTCGTCACCAGTTATTATGTTTCTAACACAGATGAGACTGCACACAGGGAGGTTAAAGTAACAGTGACCTCAGTTTTTATTAAGACACTCCAGAGTGATGAACAGGCCTTAGGGGCCAGCTTATATACAGTGCTCCCAAGGGATGCTGGGATCCGTTGGGACTTCAGGGGATCCACTCCCTGGTGGTGGAACATGGGATTGCACCCTTTACAGATACACAACACTAACAACATGGGAAAACAGCATCGGAGCAACCGACTACTGCTAGAGCCCCACAAGCACCACGAGTGGGAGGTAGGGGACCAGTTATGGTGAGGAACTACGCTTGAGTAGGGGCCTTTGAGGCACTGTACATGGGACCGTACCACATTGTCAACAAGGCAAGCCCCATGGTCTATGCCATAAAATTGCCCCGCCGAACAATGTGGTTCCGCATAAATCAGTGCAAACTTTTCAACCCAGGGGCAGCAGCTAAACGCAAGGGAGAACCAAAAACTGTAAACCGCACTAAAGACAGGGACCCCCAGCCAACAGCCCCGACTGTGGAAATCCCACAGGGGACGTGGCAGACCCACAGACTGTACCTAGAGGGGCGGTGGACTGTGTTACTGGAGGAGCTATCCCCCCAATCATTTGGGACTCAGACGCACCTCCAGCAGCCAGAGCCTTAAGAAGGACTCCCCGCACACCACGGCCAAGGACACCGTGGTCACCAGCGCTCCAATTCGAATGGTTCAGCCCCGGGAGAGCGACCAACCGCAAAAGGGCACCACAGGTCAGAGACCAGCCCGCGAGCAGGGACACCCAGCCAGTAGCCTCGGGAAACAAGGGACCCCCCCAGAAGAGATAGCGGTGGACTAGCCACCAAGTGGGAGTCCCCAGCCCGTAGCCCTCGACCAGGCAGAACAACCCCCAGGGGAAGAAAGGAACCAGGCAGCCACCCCCAAAGGAGCGGCGTGCTGCAACATCGGAGGGGGCGTTCCCCCAATAGTGGGGGACTCAAACCCACATCCGGTCAGGGTACTTAGGGTTAGGCGGTGCAGACCGACCTATCACCTATCTCGCTGGACACCCAGTGGAAGAAGAAGAAAGAGAGAAGGCAGGAATTAACCTGGCCACCTGGAGACAGGTGGCAGATGTACATATATAGCGATGTGAATTTGAGTATGTTTAGTGAGTTAATTTAGAGTGGTGTAAGATTATGTGTAATGATAAGTGTATATGTATTAGTTAACTGGGGTAAGGAAAAGAATCTATCTGTGCAGCTATTAAAAGAGGCACAGGCCGGGTAACACCCGGGAGCAAAAAGAATCTACCAGTATAGAAATAGAGGAAGCACCGGTGAGATAACAAGCAAAACGGCTGTGAGATAAAAGTTAAAGGCAATCAGTCCACAAGGAACTGAATAAGACAGCCAGTCAATTAAAGACTATGAGCCCAACTTGGAACTCAGTCACCTTTGTCAAGCCAGAGAACTTTCTCAGGGCTAGACAATCTGTTTTATGTGCCCCTGCAGGAAAGAGGTCAACATGAGAAGGATCCCGTTCCTGCTCGCCCTGATAGGGATGAGTAGCAGCGACCGAGGAGACGTGGAAGAATCCTCATTTACGGGTGTTCAGGAGGAAGAGCACCGATCGTAACCGCCGGGGGTGGCCCCCGAGACGTGGAAGAACTCGCCGTTTGCACCCACGAGGGAAGATGGTCAGGATGGCTGGGATCTAATTCTACCCGCTACTCCAGCCAGGAAGGTTTTACCTACGGGGAGGCCTCAGTTCCATGCCCCCGGATGCAGATCATCGCTGCCCGAGTCAGTGTTACAGAGGGAAAACATGTAAGTTTGACTTGCAAAGGGAACATTCCCTGAGGAAGATGGTGGCTCAGAAAACTCAGCAAGGACGCATGGGACCAGGAATCAGACTGGGAAAGACTCGGTAATGATAGGTACCGCACCATCACGGGGACACGGGGATGAGTAAAAGTGTGTTAGGACAAATAGTGGGAATTCGAACAAGGAATTTATTTTTGCATGTGGGGATCAGAGAGTATTTGTCCCGCAGGCATATCGATCGCCTTCGCCAGGCAATGGCAATATATAAAACGGAAAAGAGTGACTAAAGTAAATGTTGGTCCCTTAGAAGATGAGAAGGGGGATTTAATAATGGGAAATGTGGAAATGGCTGGGACCTTAAACAATTATTTTGCTTCGGTCTTCACAGTGGAAGACACAGAAACCATGCCAAAAATTGCTGGTCACGGGAATGTGGGAAGGGAGGACCTTGAGACAATCACTATCACTAGGGGGGTAGTGCTGGACAGGCTAATGGGACTCAAGGTAGACAAGTCCCCTGGTCCTGATGAAATGCATCCCAGGGTATTAAAAGAGATGGCGGAAGTTATAGCAGATGCATTCGTTATAATCTACCAAATTTCTCTGGACTCTGGGGAGGTACCAGCGGATTGGAAAGCAGCTAATGTAACGCCTCTGTTTAAAAAAGGGGGCAGACAAAAGGCAGGTAACTATAGAAACATAGAAACATAGAAACATAGAAAATAGGTGCAGGAGTAGGCCATTCGGCCCTTCTAGCCTGCACCGCCATTCAATGAGTTCATGGCTGAACATGCAACTTCAGTACCCCATTCCTGCTTTCTCACCATACCCCTTGATTCCCCTAGTAGTAAGGACTTCATCTAACTCCTTTTTGAATATATTTAGTGAATTGGCCTCAACAACTTTCTGTGGTAGAGAATTCCACAGGTTCACCACTCTCTGGGTGAAGAAATTCCTCCTCATCTCGGTCCTAAATGGCTTCCCCCTTATCCTTAGACTGTGTCCCCTGGTTCTGGACTTCCCCAACATTGGGAACATTCTTCCTGCATCTAACCTGTCTAACCCCGTCAGAATTTTAAACGTTTCTATGAGGTCCCCTCTCATTCTTCTGAACTCCAGTGAATACAAGCCCAGTTGATCCAGTCTTTCTTGATAGGTCAGTCCCGCCATCCCGGGAATCAGTCTGGTGAACCTTCGCTGCACTCCCTCAATAGCAAGAATGTCCTTCCTCAGGTTAGGAGACCAAAACTGTACACAATACTCCAGGTGTGGCCTCACCAAGGCCCCGTACAATTGTAGCAACACCTCCCTGCCCTTGTACTCAAATCCCCTCGCTATGAAGGCCAACATGCCATTTGCTTTCTTAACCGCCTGCTGTACCTGCATGCCAACCTTCAATGACTGATGTACCATGACACCCAGGTCTCTTTGCACCTGCCCTTTTCCTAATCTGTCACCATTCAGATAATAGTCTGTCTCTCTGTTTTTACCACCAAAGTGGATAACCTCACATTTATCCACATTATACTTCATCTGCCATGCATTTGCCCACTCACCTAACCTACCCAAGTCGCTCTGCAGCCTCATAGAATCCTCCTTGCAGCTCACACTGCCACCCAACTTAGTGTCATCCGCAAATTTGGAGATACTACATTTAATCCCCTCGTCTAAATCATTAATGTACAGTGTAAACAGCTGGGGCCCCAGCACAGAACCTTGCGGTACCCCACTAGTCACTGCCTGCCATTCTGAAAAGTCCCCATTTACTCCTACTCTTTGCTTCCTGTCTGACAACCAGTTCTCAATCCATGTCAGCACACTACCCCCAATCCCATGTGCTTTAACTTTGCACATTAATCTCTTGTGTGGGACCTTGTCGAAAGCCTTCTGAAAGTCCAAATATACCACATCAACTGGTTCTCCCTTGTCCACTCTACTGGAAACATCCTCAAAAAATTCCAGAAGATTTGTCAAGCATGATTTCCCTTTCACAAATCCATGCTGACTTGGACCTATCATATTACCTCTTTCCAAATGCACTGGGATGACATCCTTAATAATTGATTCCATCATTTTACCCACTACCGATATCAGGCTGACCGGTCTGTAATTCCCTGTTTTCTCTCTCCATCCTTTTTTAAAAAGTGGGGTTACATTGGCTACCCTCCACTCCATAGGAACTGATCCAGAGTCAATGGAATGTTGGAAAATGACTGTCAATGTATCCACTATTTCCAAGGCCACCTCCTTAAGTACTCTGGGATGCAGTCCATCAGGCCCTGGGGATTTATCGGCCTTCAATCCCATCAATTTCCCCAACACAATAGGCCGGTTAGTTTAACATCTGTAGTAGGGAAAATGCTTGAAACTATCATTAAGGAAGAAATAGCAGGACATCTAGATAGGAATAGTGCAATCAAGCAGACGCAGCATGGATTCATGAAGGGGAAATCAGGTTTAACTAATTTACTGGAATTCTTTGAGGATATAACGAGCATGGTGGATAGAGATGTACCGATGGATGTGGTGTATTTAGATTTTCAAAAGCCATTCGGTAAGGTGTCACACAAAAGGTTACTGCAGAAGATAAAGGTACGCGGGGTCAGTGGAAATGTATTAGCATGGATAGAGAATTGGCTGGCGAACAGAAAGCAGAGAGTCGGGATAAATGGGTCCTTTTCAGGTTGGAAATCGGTGGTTAGTGGTGTGCCACAGGGATCAGTGCTGGGACCACAACTGTTTACAATATACATAGATGACCTGGAAGAGGGGACAGAGTGTAGTGTAACAAAATTTGCAGATGACACTAAGATTAGTGGGAAAGCGGGTTCTGTAGAGGACACAGAGAGGCTGCAAAGAGATTTAGATAGGTTAAGCGAATGGGCTAAGGTTTGGCAGATGGAATACAATGTCGGAAAGTGTGAGGTCATCCACCTTGGGAAAAAAAACAAAAAAAGGGAATACTATTTGAATGGGGAGAAATTACAACATGCTGCGGTGCAGAGGGACCTGGGGGTCCTTGTGCATGAATCCCAAAAAGTTAGTTTGCAGGTGCAGCAGGTAATCAGGAAGGCGAATGGAATGTTGGCCTTCATTGCGAGAGGGATGGGAGTACAAAAGCAGGGAGGTCCTGCTGCAACTGTATAGGGTATTGGTGAGGCTGCACCTGGAGTGCTGCGTGCAGTTTTGGTCGCCTTCCTTAAGGAAGGATATACTGGCATTGGAGGGGGTACAGAGACGATTCACTAGGTTGATTCCAGAGATGAAGGGGTTACCTTATGATGATAGATTGAGTAGACTGGGACTTTACTCGTTGGAGTTCAGAAGGATGAGGGGTGATCTTATGGAAAGATTTAAAATAATGAAAGGGATAGACAAGATAGAGGCAGAGAGGTTGTTTCCACTGGTCGGGGAGACTAGAACTAGGGGGCACAGCCTCAAAATACAGGGGAGCCAATTTAAAACCGAGTCGAGAAGGAATTTCTTCTCCCAGAGGGTTGTGAATCTGTGGAATTCTCTGCCAAGGAAGCAGTTGAGGCTAGCTCATTGAATGTATTCAAGTCACAGATAGATAGATTTTTAACTAATAAGGGAATTAAGGGTTATGGGGAGTGGGCGGGTAAGTGGAGCTGAGTCGACGGCCAGATCAGCCATGATCTTGTTGAATGGCGGAGCAGGCTCAAGGGGCTAGATGGCCTACTCCTGTTCCTAATTCTTATGTTCTTATGTTCTTATGAAGGAGGAGGGATGGGTTGGGATTTTCGCCTACACGGGTGCACGGTCCCACACTCCCCACTCCCAATTAACGCCACCGAACTAAGAGCACACATTAAGCAACCCCTGCCCACATCTCCGCCAATAGGCACAGTAATGGAAGGGTGTCCTACCACCACCAAGGGACCTGGGAATGGATTAGTATTGGTACCGACCGAAAAGGTGTTATACCGGGGTTACATTATGCAGTAGCTTCAGTAATATTAAACCTTACCGAGGTACACCTACTTGCATGGTGTCCGAAGGAAACAGAGCTGCTATACCAGGCACTACTTAGAGACATGTTCAAGAAATTTTATGAGTTAGACTTTGGAAATGTAGACAAAGTAGACCTATACACCGTAAACGCTAGGGGCACCATGGGCTCAGGGAGACCTCGAAGGGGAATCAAAAACAACGTTTTCATTACCTACAATACAGCATCTTCTGTAATAAATAGCCTCGATGACATAGAACTACAAACACAGATAAACGGTTCAAAGACCCAATCGAGAACAATCCTGAAACAGGAGAATACCGTAGTAGGTTCAGAACTACACGAGGACCAGGCTATGATTGTCCATTTAAAAGAAATAGTGACTGAGCTGGAAAAACTTGCACAGACAGTGAATGCACTTATACGGGAGGATAGAAACGCTTCTGACCAGGCTGCACAGAACGAGGTGTGCATGCTGTATGGGGCATGGTTGTTGGGCGAGGGCCGTAACAACCTGGAGGATTTAAAACAAGGTGTAGTCCCCTCTTGGATCAGGAACAAGCACCTCGCAGCCCTCCACCCGTACAGCAATTCACTAAGCCCGTGCCAGCTCCGCCTAGCCTCTGAAGCCTACCCTGTCCCAGTAGACTGTGGGAAATCTAACCACACCATTATGGGAATAGTATTAAGGATGCCGGTCATGGGTGGGACAGCCCGACCTGCACCAGTATACCGGGGAAGAACATTGGAATTATTCAGGGAGGTTCACACATTCGTTTCACAGTGGTCCCACCTTATGTCATAAAGTGGGAGCACGCTGTAACAGGTACTGACCTCTCCGGGTGCCGGAGCTGGGGTGCACACATAATACTGTGTCCCCAGTACTTGAGTGCCCATTCATAGAAACATAGAAAATAGGTGCAGGAGCAGGCCATTCAGCCCTTCTAGCCTGCACCGCCATTCAATGAGTTCATGGCTGAACATGAAACTTCAAAGTCACAGTGTGGGTTTAAAGCTGCTGGCGCACAGCCCATTAACTGCACCATGGAGGTAATGGCACAAGACTATGTCCCTCCACAGGTAGTATACATAGGGAGTGGGACATATTGTGTCACCACCAGTGCGCCCCATTACCAACATGGTCACTTCTGGTGTCCGGTGAGTGACACCAGTTTTTGCTTCAAACCTGAGGCATCAGTTCAAGTGGCCCAAGAACAGATTGTCCCCATTCCTGAACCCTCCACTGTCCACCTCACTGTGAAGGAAAACATTACAAACCTGCAGGATTATGTTGTACATTTTGGCTATGCAATTCCCCCTCTACCCGAGCATCTTACCGCTCTGCTAAAAGCTGTAATTATCTCACTAAAGCACTTCTATACTCTAGAACAGAAAGCCCTTGAGATAGGGAAAAAGATTCTTGAGACCACCATTCCGCCTTGGTGGGACCTTTTCTGAAATATAGAGGTCCCAGTCTGGATCAGAATCGCTTCCCACACTTTAGTTATTTGTCAAGTCGCGATTATACTTTACTTATGGTGTCTCACTTGCCGAGTGAAACGCAGAGGCCGTCAGGTCAGGCACCAAAGGGTGCTGCACGCTCCTTGGCCAAACTTGGGAGGGGTGACACCATACTGCCATGTTTGATTTGTGTTTGATTTTACCTGCTGTAAACCGCAACATCGCGAGTGTTGTAAGAGTATTACTTAAATGTTTTGACTATGTACCTTTATTTTACTGAACTTGAATATGTGTTTGACTATGGATCTTTAATGTTACTTGAGAATGTATTTTGACTATGTGCTTTGTTTTACTTTACTTAAAGTTGTGTATGACTGTATACCGTCATTTTCCTGTGAAAACCGAGTAAAGGAGGGACATCATACCCTCTCTATGCTATAACCGAATTGTAATGACTGTATTCGCCTGTATATTGCATTGCATTTCAACGGGGGATGCAGGGTATTGTTTAGCTCGTATAAATGCAGGGAAGGTTGACTCTCGGGAGCAGGAATTTTGCTTAACTTGATTGACACTCAAGAGTGTGGAGTGTCAACAGTGGGGAAGGAAGGAATGCAAAATTCACAAGAAACCCCCCTTGTGTTTGGGCTCATTCGAAAGGAAATTTAATTTGGGACTATCTACCAAAAAGTTTGGAACTCTGAAGTGCTTATGGAAGAAATTACAAACTTTAATAGAATTTTGGATTTTAAAAGACAAACTCAAGGCTGTGGTCGGACCTACGAAATTAGCAAGAAACAGTCTAATTAAGTAAAGCTACCTCGGTGTGAGGACTGAGTTAACCTGTCTGGAAGAATGAGTATTCGAAAATCCTTCCCCCCACAAGAGACATTAACATCACAAAATTACCCAGAGGTAGCTACCCATCAACATGGGTCTGGGCAACTATTTCAGCATATACATCACAAAGAGGCCCAAATCAGCCTGTATGCGAAAGACTAAGCACAAAAGGACATTGCAATTACCAAACTAATATTTCCATCAGGAAACAGTTTTCGAACATCAACCCGCCCAAGACATTTCAACTTTTAACGAGCCCGACAAAATATTACAAAGAAGAACCAAGCCCGCCAAAATTATACAAAGGATTTTGAACAGATTTGGCGGCAAGATTAGAACACTGAAATCGTATAACTGACCCCTGTTTTCAGGTTAGGTGGTTGCTAGGTAGCTACAAGGCTGCTACTACCTCAGATGCCATACTACACCAGGTGCTATACTGTGAGTATGTCATCAAGACAAGGAGAGAAACCAACACGACAGTTGTAAACTAACTTCTCCAGCCTCGAAGTCCTGAAGTCCTGAAGGAAGGAAGAACATCACCATCGCAGCAGCGACCGTCCACAGTCAACGTGGTATCAAGGGAAAAACAACCGCGATCTACCATTAACTATCAAAAGGGTTGGTAAGCATAGTCCCTGCATGCCCTGGAGTCTAACCTAGCTAGAATTAGGTATTGGGAGGTGGGAGGTATAACTTACTGTGACCCCCACCCCCCCTTTGAATGTGTAGTGCATGGTTCTTTATTAGAGTGATTTGTGATTTTAAGTTTGACCTTGTACCTTTCCTTGTATTGTTCTTTATTAGAGTGATTGTAAGTTTGGCCTTGTATTTTCTTACTCGTGTAATAAAAACAAAGTTCTTTGCATCAAACCAGTGTCCTTTGCATTTTTGTCACACCCCCCAAATAAATCCAGAGTACAGAACCCAAGGGAGGGGGAGCGATTCGAACCGCTCAAGTTGGTCAGAAGGGAACCTGACCTCCTCATAGAGACCCCCCCTTACAGGGTTTCTGCCTCTACCACCCTTTCAGGCAGTGAGTTCCAGACCCCCACAACCCTCTGCGTGAAGAAATCACCCCTCATATCTCCTCTAAACTTTCTACCAATTACTTTAAATTTATGTCCCCTGGTTATTGACCCCTCTGCTAAGGGAAATAGGTCCTTTCTGTCCACTATATCTAGGCCCTTCATAATTTTATACACCTCAATGAGGTCTCCCTTCAGCCTCCTCTGTTCCAAGGAAAACAAACCCAACCTATCCAATCTGACCTCATAGCTTAGATTCTCCACTCCCAGCAACATCCTCGTAAATCTCCTCTGCACCCTCTCCAGTGCAATCACGTCCTTCCTTAATGCGGTGACCAGAACTGCACATAGTACTCCAGCTGTGGCCTGACCAGTGTTTTATACAGTTCAAGCATAACCCTCCCTTGCTCTTGTATTCTATGCCTCGGCTAATAAAGGCAAGCATTCGTATGCCTTCTTAACCAACTTATCTACCTGGCCTGCTACCTTCAGGGATCTGTGGACATGTACTCCCAAGTCCCTTTGTTCCTCGACACTTCTCAGTGTCCTACTATTTAATGTGTATTCCCTTTCCTTGTTAGCCCTCCCCAAATGCATTACCTCACATTTCTCCAGATTAAACTCCATTTGCCACTGTTTTGCCCACCTGACCAGTTGATTGAAATCTTACTACAGTCCACAGCTTACTTCTTCATTATCAACCACACAGCTGGTTCCTAAGCCAAGACCACCAAAAGGGCATTGTGTGGTTAATCAGCACGTTACTGTCTGAGGGATGTTGCTGTGTACAAGATGATTGCTGCATTCGGCTACATGACAAGGGTGAGTGCACCTCCAAGCCACGCACCGTCCTGACTTGGAAATATATCGGCCGTTCCTTCATCGCCGCTGGTCAAAATCTTGGAACTCCCTCCCTAACAGCACTGTGGGAGTACTTTCAACACATGGCACTGCAGCAGTTCAAGAAGGCGGCTCACCACCACCTTGTCCAGGGCACTTAGGGATGGCCAATAGATGGTGGCCTTGCCAGTGACGCCCACATCCTGTGAACAAATAAATTAAAATAAAATTAAGATTTTCACGCCGTGAAATGGGTACTTACACTGGAATGAACAGGCCCTAACTTTTTCTGGCGGGCTTAGTGGGTATATCATGCAAGTATAGCAGCTTCACACCGTTCAATGTGTGTCAATGCCGTGTCTTGCGGCGAGAAAACATTATAGCGCAGTTTCTGGAGGGGCAGGGCATCTTGGGACTCGGTACAGCCCGATACTAGACCCCAAAACAAGCACTCTACTCCCAGCTACGTAACGGCAGGTGAGCAGAGAAAACGCTTCAAGGACGCCCTCAAAGTTTCCTTTAATAAATGCAACACCCCCACCGACACCTGGGAATCCCAGGCCCAAGACCGCTCAAAGTGGAGGAGAAGCATCCGAGAAGACACCGAGCACCTCATGTCTCTTTGCCAGGAGCACGCAGAAGCCAAGCGCAAACAGCGGAAGGAGCGTACGACAATCCAAGCACCCGACCCACTCGTCCCTTCAACCACCATCTGCCCCACCTGTGACAGAGACTGTAGGTCCCGCATTGGTCTCATCAGTCAGCTGAGAACTCATTTTAGTGTGGAAGCAAGTCATCCTCGTCTCCGGGGGACTGCCTTAAGAACATAATAAGAACATAAGAATTAGGAACAGGAGTAGGCCATCTAGCCCCTCGAGCCTGCTCCGCCATTCAACAAGATCATGGCTGATCTGGCCGTGGACTCAGAAGAAGAAGAGAGCATCTCGGACAGCAGCCTCCGGATTTCCGCATTCGCCGGAAGTTGCTGTCCGATTTATATGTTAATGATGTGCTTTCATCCTCACGGTTAGTTCCACTGTGAAATCTGTCCCAATATGTTAACATGTGCAGTGACTCCAGTGCAGTGCTGAGGGAGCACTGCACTGTGGCAAGTGCCGTCTTTCAGGTGAGACTTTAAACCTCTGCTCTCTTTTGTGATGTCTGCTCTCTCAGGTGGATGTAAAAGATCCCATGGCACTATTTTGAAGAAGAGCAGGGGAGTTATCCCCGGTGTCCTGGCCAATATTTATCCCTCAATCAACATAACAAAAAAACAGATGATCTGGTTATTATCACTTTGCTGTTTGTGGGAGCTTGCTGTGCGCAAGCTGGCTGCCGCATTTCCCACAGTAACTACACTACAAAAGTACTTCATTGGCTATAAAGCGCTTTGTGCCGTCCAGTGGTCATAAAAGGCGCTGTGTAAATGCAAGACTTTCCTTTTCTCTTTCATATTAAGGTGCTATATAAATGCAAACAACTTTTTCTGCTGAAGGTTTACTCTGAATGCCCCTTAATTGACCTTCCCAGTTGAGGCTGGCTCATTGAATGTTTTCAAGTCAAAGATAGATAGATTTTTAAGCAATAAGGGAATTAAGGGTTACGGGGAGAGGGCGGGTAAGTGGAGCTGAGTCCACGACCAGATCAGCCATGATCTTATTGAATGGCGGAGCAGGCTCGAGGGGCTAGATGGCCTACTCCTGTTCCTAATTCTTATGTTCTTATGTTCTAAGTCGTGGGCAGAAATGAACGTGCCAACCTTCATGATATCTCGGTCTGCGTGAGCGTGTTGTTCCTGCGTCTCTCCTGGCGCAGTTCAATCCCCTCTGACACGTGGATAGAGAGATTTGCTCAGCGCCGGGATCCTCACACATTACACAGCCATTTGAAGGACAAATGCTGCAGTAATGCGCACTCCCCATCTTGTTACAGAAGGAAAGGTTCACGGCAAGGTCACTGATAGCAAGCATTCTTTGGCATGACTTATTATCCTGTCTCCGGTAATATTCTACCGAGCGGAGACGTGATCATCGTCCAGGACAGGTGTGCGAGATCATTACTCTGATCCGGCTTCTGCAGTGAAGGAACTGCAAATTGCACAAACTATTCCAGAAATCATCTGATAATGTTAACACAATTGTACTCATATATCTTTAACGTGGTGGTATTATACACCAAATTGGGTGCGATAGTCAATGCTGAGGAGGACAGCAACAAATTACAGGAGGACATTAATAAACTTGCAGAATGGGCATATAATTGGCAAATGAAGTTCAACACAGATAAATGTGAGGTACTACATTTTGGTCGAAAGAATAGGCAGGTCACTTCTCACTTGGAAGGTGTGAGTCTAGGTGAGGGTAGAGGAACAATGGGATCCCGGAGTGCAAATACATGAATCGCAAGAAGTTGCGATACAGGTTAGCAAGGCCATAAAAAGAAGCAAACTAAGCGTTTATTTCAAGAGGTATCGAATTGAAAAGTAGGGCAGTTACGCTGAACCTGCTGAGTACAGTTCTGGTCGTCATATTATAATAAGGATATAAAGGCACTGGACAGGGTGCAGCGAAGAATTACAAGGATGATACCAGAAATGCGAGGGTATACATATCATGAAAGGATGAACAGGCTGGATCTCTTTTTCCCTGAAAAAAGAAGGCTGAGGGGTCATCCAATAGAAGGTCTTCAAAATTATAAAAGGTTTTGATAGAGTGGATAAAGAGAGAATGTTTCCATTTGTGGGGCAGAGCATAACTAGAGGCCATCAATATGGAGGCAGAAGCAAAAGATAGAAAGGAGAATAGTAAAAGTGGAGGGCAGAGAAACCCAAGGCAAAAAACAAAAGGGCCACATTACAGCAAAATTCTAAACCCGCAAAGTGTGTTACAAAGACAAGCCTGAAGGCTCTGTGCCTCAATGCGAGGAGTATTCGGAATAAGGTGGGCGAATTAACTGCGCAGATAGCAGTTAACGGATATGATGTAATTGGCATCACGGAGACATGGCTCCAGTGTGACCAAGGCTGGGAACTCAACATCCAGGGGTATTCAACATTTAGGAAGGATAGGCAGAGAGGAAAAGGAGGCGGGGTGGCATTGCTGGTTAAAGAGGAAATTAATGCAATAGTAAGGAGGGACATTAGCCTGGATGATGTGGAATCGGTATGGGTGGAGCTGCGGAATACCAAAGGGCAGAAAACGCTAGTGGGAGTTGTGTACAGACCACCAAACAGTAGTAGTGAGGTTGGGGACAGCATCAAACAAGAAATAAGGGATGAGTTCAATAAAGGTACAGCAGATATTATGGGCGACTTTAATCTACATATTGATTGGGCTAACCAAACTGGTAGCAATACAAAGGAGGAGGATTTCCTGGAGTGTATTAGGGATAGCTTTCTAGACCAATATGTCGAGGAACCAATTGGAGAGCTGGCCATCCTAGACTGGGTGATGTATTATGAGAAGAGACTAATTACCAATCTTGTTGTGCGAGGCCCCTTCGGGAAGAGTGACCATAATATGGTAGAATTCTTTATTAAGATGGAGAGTGACACAGTTAATTCGGAAACTAGGGTCCTGAACTTAAGGAAAGGTAACTTCGATGGTATGAGGCGTGAATTGGCTAAAATAGACTGGCAAAGGATACTTAAATAGTTGAAGGTGGATAAGCAATGGCAAACATTTAAAGATCACATGGATGAACTTCAGCAATTGTACATCCCTGTCTGGAGTAAAAATAAAATGGGGAAGGTGGCTCAACCGTGGCTAACAAGGGAAATTAAGGATAGTGTTAAAACCAAGGAAGAGGCATATGATTTGGCTAGAAAAAGCAACAAACCTGAGGACTGGGAGAAATTTAGAATTCAACAGAGGAGGACTAAAGGTTTAATTCAGAGGGGGAAAATAGAGTACGAGAGGAAGCTTGCAGGGAACATAAAAACTGACTGCAAAAGCTTTGATAAATATGTGAAGAGAAAAAGATTAGTGAAGATAAACGTAGGTCCCTTGCAGTCGGATTCAGGTGAATTTATAATGGGGAACAAAGAAATGGCAGACCAATTGAACAAATACTTCGGTTCTGTCTTCACGAAGGAAGACACAAATAACCTTCCGGATGTACTAGGGTAGAGTGGATCGAGTGAGAAGGAGGAACTGAAGGATATCCTTATTAGGCAGGAAATTGTGTTCGGGAAATTGATGGGATTGAAGGCCGATAAATCCCCGGGGCCTGAGAGTCTGCATCCCAGAGTACTTAAGGAAGTGGCCCTAGAAATAGTGGAAACATTGGTGATCATTTTCCAACAGTCGATCGACTCTGGATCAGTTTCTATGGACTGGAGGGTAGCTAATGTAACGCTACTTTTTAAAAAAGGAGGGAGAGAGAAAATGGGTAAGTATAGATCAGTTAACCTGATATCTGTAGTGGGGAAAATGTTGGATTCAATCATTAAGTGTGAAATAGCAGCGCATTTGGAAAGCAGTGACAGGATCTGTCCAAGTCAGCATGGATTTATGAAAGGGAAATCAGGCTTGACGGATTTTTTGAGGATGTAACTAGCAGAGTGGACAAGGGAGAACCAGTGGATGTGGTGTATTTGTACTTTAAAAAGGCTTTTGACAAGGTCCCGCACAAGAGATTGGTGTGCAAAATCAAAGCACATGGTATTGGGGGTAATGTAGTGACATAGATAGAGAACTGGTTGGCAGACAGGAAGCAGAGAGTCAGGATAAACAGGTCCTTTTCAGAATGGCAGGCAGTGACTAGTGGAGTGCCGCAGGGCTCAGTGCTGGGACCCTAGCTCTTTACAATATACATTAACGATTTAGATGAAGGAATTGAGTGTAATATCTCCAAGTTTGCAGATGACACTAAACTGGGTGGCGGTGTGAGCTGTGAGGAGGATGCTAAGAGGATGCAGGATGACTTGGACAGGTTAGGTGAGTGGGAAAATGCATGGCAGATGCAGTATAAATGTGAGGTTATCCACTTTGATGGCAAAAACACGAAGGCAGAATATTATCTGAATGTCGGCAGATTAGGAAAAGGGGAAGTGCAATGAGAGCTGGGTGTCATGGTACATCAGTCATTGAAAGTAGGCATGCAGGTACAGCAGGCGGTGAAGAAGGCAAATGGTATGTTGGCCTTCATAGCTAGGGGATTTGAGTATGGGAGCAGGAGCAGGGACGTCTTACTGCAGTTGTACAGGGCCTTGCTGATGCCTCACCTGGAATATTGTGTTCAGTTTTGGTCTCCTAATCTGAGGAAGGACGTTCTTGCTATTGAGGGAGTGCAGCGAAGGTTCACCAGACTGATTCCTGGGATGGCTGGACTGACATATGAAGAGAGACTGGATCAACTATGCCTTTATTCACTGGAGTTCAGAAGGATGAGCAGGGATCTCATAGAAATGCATAAGATTCTGACGGGACTGGACAGGTTAGATGCGGGAAGAATGTTCTCAATGTTGGGGAGGTCCAGAACCTGGGGACATAGTCGTAGGATAAGGGGTAGGCCATTTAGGACTGAGGAGAAACTTCTTCACTCAGAGAGTTGTTAAACCTGTGGAATTCCCTGCCGCAGAGAGTTGTTGATGCCAGTTCATTGGAAATATTCAAGAGGGAGTTAGATATGGCCCTTATGGCTAAAGAGATCAAGAGGTATGGAGAGAAAGCAGGAAAGGGGTACTGAGGGAATGATCAGCCATGATCTTATTGAATGGCGGTGCAGGCTCGAAGGGCCGAATGGCCTACTCCTGCACCTATTTTCTATGTTTCTATGTAAGATAGTCACCAAGGAATCCAATGGGGAATTCAGAAGAAAATTATTTACGCAGAGAGTGGTGAGAATGTGGAACTTTCATAGGGAGTGGTTGAAGTGAATAGTATAGTTGCATTTAAGGGGAGGCTAGACAAGCATATGAGGGAGAAGGGAATAGAGGGTTATGCTGATAGATTTAGATGAGGAAAGACACCAGGAGGCTCGAATGGAGCAGAAACATCGCATGGACTGGTTGAACCGAATGGCCTGTTTATGTGCCGTGTATCCTATGTAATCCTAGTTCCACCACATTCTCCGTAACTATCTGAAAACTTGCAAAATGCTACAGTACAGAGGAACCTGGAGGTCCTTGTACATGAAACACAAAAAGTGAGTATGCAGATACAGCAAGTAATCAGGAAGGCAAATAGAATGTTGGCCTTTATTGCAAGGGGAATAGAGTATAGAAGCAGAGAAGTCCTGCTACAATTACAGGGTATTGGTGAGGCCATACCTGGAGTACTGCGTACAGTTTTGGTCTCCGTATTTAAGGAAGGATATACTTGCATTGGAGGCTGTTCAGAGAAGGTTCACTAGGTTGATTCCTGAGATAAGGAGTTGACTTATGAAGCTAGGTTGAGTAGGTTGGGCCTATACTCATTGGAATTCAGAAGAATGAGAGGTGATCTTATCAAAACATATGATAAGGAGGGGGCTCAACAAGCTGGATACAGAGAATATATTACCCCTCATAAGGGAAACTAAAACTAGGGGACATAGTCTCAGAATACGGGGCCACCTATTTAAAGCTAAGATAAGGAGGAATTTCTTCTCTCAGAGGATTGTAAATCTGTGGAATTCTCTGCCCCAGAGAGCTGTGGAGGCTGGGTCATTGAATATATTTAAGGCAGAGATAGTCAGATTTTTGAGCGATAAGGGAATAAAGGGTTATGGGGATCGGGCAGGGAAGTGGAGCTGAGTCCATGATCAGATCAGCCATGGTCTTATTAAATGGTGGCGCAGGCTCGAGGGGCCAAATGGCCTCTTCCTGCTCCTATTTTTTATGTTCTTATGTAGATTAAATTTCTCGTCATCTCCATTTTAAAGGGGCGAGCCCTTATTCTGAAACTATGCCCCCTAGTTCTAGATTCCCCCTCGAGGGGAAACATCCTCTCTGCATCTACCCTGTCAAGCCCCTTCAGAATCTTATACGTTTCAAGAAGATCACCTCTCATTCTTCTAAACTCCAATGAGCATAGGCCCAACCTGCTCAACCTTTCTTGAGTAAGACAACCCCTTCATCTCCGGAATCAAATAAAGGAAATGGCATTTCTAAACTGTGAAATAATAGTGAAAATAATCAGTGCTTAAGCGGTTCACCCAAAGTTCACCGAATCCGTCTGGCCAAATTTGCCAACTTGTCACGATGCCCAAGTGGTCATTTAGTTTGCCATCCAGAATTAGAAAAGAGGACTGCCCAAAATCTAAGATTAGTCATGTACAGAGTTTTCCAAACTACTGAGTCCATTAATAAAAGATGTCATGTTTCTGCCTCAGCTACTGTTGCTGAATTAGCATCATGCCATCAGCTTTGTAGGCTGCTGTGTCTCTGCAAGGCCCGGGCAGCTCGACACAAGCTAAAGCCAACAGCTCCCTCTACTGTCAGACTCTGAAAGTTCTCAGAAGATTCTGCCGTTTTTTTCCCGATTGAGAAAAAGAAAACGAAAAAAAAAATTACTCGACATTGGGGAGATAAAACGCAGATTGGGTCACCGCTTTGTGGAACACCTCCGTTCAGTCCGTAAGCGTGACCCCGAGTTTCCTGTCACCTGTCACTTTAATTCCCCGCTCCACTCCCACTCTGACCTCTCTGTCCTTGGCCTCCTACACTGTTCCAATGAAGCTCAACGCAAGTTCGAGGAACAGTACCTCATCTTTCGTTTAGGCACTTTACAGCCTTCTGGACTCAACATCGAGTTCAACAATTTCAGAGCATAACCTCTGCCCATCTTTGGCTCCCTTTCCTCTTTTTTTTAAACCCTCTCCCGCCTCCGCCCCCACCCCGCCCCTGATCTGATGTATTTTCTCTCTCTGTTTCCCATGGCAGTGGGTAATTATCCCACTATTCACACCCTATCTAGACTCATCTTTTTGTAACTTCTGCCATTACCATCTTAAATTGGCCCATCATCCCTTTTGTCTCTCTAATCTCTCCTGCCTTCCACCCTATCACAGACCTTCCCTTTTGTTCTTTCCTCCCCTCCCCCTTTCAGGGCCCCTTGCACTTCCTTCAGAATCTACTAACTTCGAACATTCGGCAGTTCTGACAAAGGGTCACAGACCTGAAATGTTAACTCTCTTTCTCTCCACAGATGCTGCCTGAACCGCTGGGATTTCCAGCTTTTTCTATTTTTATTTCAGATTCCAGCATCCACAGTATTCTGCTTTTATATATTATAAAAGAAAGAATGACTTGCATTTATATAGCGCCTTTCACAACCACCGGATATCCCAAAGCATTTTACAGCCAATGGAGTATTTTTGGAGTGTAGTCACTGTTGTAATGTGGGAAATGCGGCAGCCAATTTGCGCACAAGCAAGCTCCCAAAAACAGCAATGTGATAATGACCAGATAATCTGTTTTTTTGTTAGGTTGATTGAGGGATAAATATTGGCCAGGACACCGGGGATAACTCTCCTGCTCTTCTTCACAATAATGCCATGGGATCTTTTACATCCACCTGAGAGAGCAGATGAGTCCTTGGTTTAACATCTCATCCGAAAGACGGCACCTCCAACAGGGCAGTGTTCCCTCAGCACTGCACTGGAGTGTCAGCCTAAGATTTTGGTGCATCAAGTCACCAGAGTGGGACTTGAACCCACGATCTTCTGAAAACAGAGGCAAGAGCGCTACCTGCTGAGCCACAGATAAATGTTGAGGGATTAAGTTCCACAGTGCCAGGCACCACCGAGGGTAATAATGAGTTGGAAAGAGACAAGATGAGATACATCATGCTGAATCAGCTGGTGGAAGCAGATGCAATAGTAACTTTCAAAAGAGAGTTGGAACAATACTTAAAAAGGAAAAGAAAATGCAGAGCTATGTGGAAAGAGCGGGGACAGTGGGACTAATTGGCTAGATTGTTCAATGGGTATGATGGGCTGAATGGCTTCTCTCTCTGCTGTATGGCTCCATGTAATCAAGAGGTTAGGTGACATTGAGTTTGTACTTCAAAAGCCTGGAGGTGGTAGAAGTAAGGGGGAACGACAGAAAGAAAAGAGTTGTTAGAATATTTTAAAGTGGTCTAAATGGTCAACTATCCCAGCATGCTTTGCTTTTAGCATTTTAGTCAGAGAGGGAAGTAGGGGCGGATGGGGCTGCGGTCTAGGGAAGCTTTTCCTCTGTGTGTGAACAAAATGAGCTGAGGTAGGAGAATAAGGCTCCGAGATAAGGGGTGCTGTTGCTAAGACAACTACGTGCCACAATAACTGATAGCATTGAAAGACTGCTAAGGCACTCAGGACTATGATAAAGACTGGCCCACACATTCCCCAGTATTAGGGGTCGGCCATTTTGGATTGAGATGAGGAGAAATTTCTTCACTCAGAGGGTTGTGAATCTTTGGAATTCTCTCAGCCAGAGAGCTGAGGATGATCAGTCGTTGAGTATATTCAAGACAGAGATCGATAGATTTTTGGGCACTAAGGGAATCAAGGGATATGGGGGACCCGCGGTAAAGTGGAGTCAATGTAGGAAATCAGCCATAATCTTATTGAATGGCAGAGCAGGCTCAAGTGGCCGTATGTCCTGCTCCTATTTCTCATGTTATTAAGACAGAGTTGGCAGCCGAAGAGAATCTTTCTCTTAGGCAGCCCCCTAGAGTCGAGGATGACTTGCTTCCAGAATACTATAAATTCTAAGGTAGCTGATGAGTCCACAGTGGGATCTACAGACTGTCACAGGTGGGGCGGTGGGTGTTTGGAGGGACGAGTGGGTGGGGTGCTTGGTTTGTCGTACGCTCCTTCCGCTGTTTGCGCTTGACTTCCGCATGCTCCCGATGAAAAGACTCGAAGTGTTTGGCGCCTTCTCGAATGCTTCTCCACTTTGAGCGGTCTTGGGCCAGGGATTCCCAAGAGTCGGTGGGGATGTTAGATTTTTTCAAGGAAGCTTTTAGGATGTCCTTGACGCGTTTTCATGTCGGACATTGCGTGAACGCCTCAGCGTCGAGTCAGCTTGGTGGTAAACTCTTACATGCAGCCCAAGGTAGGGAATAGTATAAGGGTAGAGTCTGTTCCTTCCAAAATTTACAGTGCTATGGCGGACTGTCAGAAGTCTTTTCATCTTAACCGTAGCCCACAAAGGTTGCAAACCCGATTGTCTTGGACTTTGTGGAGGAAACCGGTTACTAATTGCTTGTCACGTAATGCAATACTGTAGAGCAGTGCGACTTCTCCGCAAAATCCTCCAAATCCCCTGGGAGGACAGATGCACCAACGTCAGTGTTCTCGATTAGACCAACATCCCCAGCATCGAAGCACTGACCACACTCGACCAGCTCCGCTGGGCGGGCCACATTATCCGCATGCCAGACACAATACTCCCAAAGCAAGCGCTCTACTCTGAACGTCTACACATCCGGGAGGGCGCTGAGCACCTCAAGTCTCATCGCCGAGAGCATGCAGAAACCAAGCGCAGACAGCGGAAGGAGCATACGGCAAACCAGACTCCCCAGCCACATTTTCCTTCAATGACTGTCTGTCCTACCTGTGACAGAGACTGTAATTCCCATATAAGGCTGTTCAGTCACCTAAGAGCTCACTTTTAGACTGGAAGCTAGTCTTCCTCGATTTCGAGGGACTGCCTATGGTGATGATATGTATAGCAGTTGTACAAGAACAATACCGTTATTAGTCAATGAATATTAACGCCTGGGCCTGAAACCACTCGGGCCTGAATCGCGTGGAGGTTATTGTTGCAGGACTAACAATCTCTGTAGCACCATAACCACGGGAAGTCCGCTAACAAGAGTTGTAGGGCTAGAAATTCATTGGCATAGCGGCATCCGTTAGCGATGGAGAGGGGCGCTAACGAGCCGCTAAGCACCTACCGCTATCACAGCCTGCCGCGGACTTCACTGGCGGTTTTGTGTCGGGGGGGGCGGTATTCCTGGGCCGGGCAATAAAAGTCCCAGCCCCAGAAGGTTACCTCCCCCCCGATTGAGGGCAAGGGGCAATTTTGCCCCCTCTTTTTAGTTAGTGATGTTGGTTGATTGACAGATATTGGTCCAGGGAGAACTCCCTCTGCTCTTCTTCAAAATCGTGGCCGTGGGATCTTCCACATCCACGTGAGGGCGGGCGGGCGGGTTTAACATCTCATCTGAAAGGCAGCTCCTGCGGCAGTGCAGCACTCCCTCAGTACTGGCACTGGGATCAAGTTGTAGCTCCCACGAGCAGCAGTGTGAGGAAAATCTAGCATCAATCACCTCCATTCTTCTTGTAGACCTTTCCACGGGCCCCATAACTGCTGACAACATCATCATCATAGGCGGTCCCTTGTATCGAGGATGACTTGTTTCCTCACCAAAAAGGGATGAGTTCTCTGTTTCAATGAAGGACCTAATATTCCAGGTCTTGAACTACATGTTGAAGGGTGGAAGATGCCTGTGCGTGGATTTTTTTAGCGTGGGGTAACTGTTGCACACCAGCCACCACACGGGCTTGACAGAGCTAGACCTTGGTCCAATGTCAAGGATTACCCAAGGCGACTGGAGACCAGCTTTGCTACACGAGCTTCGTGCGCACACATACCGTAGTGTGGGCTGGCCCGTGCTGCCCCTGGGCCCTCGACTTTTCTGGCCCCAAACTCGCGCCTCTCCCGGGCCCCGATCACGTTCCTCTGCAATCTCTCCCCGCTCCTTCGCCCCGCTCGACGCTCCTGCTGTACCTGCCCACGCTCCAATAACCGCCCTGGACCTTGATGACATCCCTCTTCGCTGCCGTCGCCCTCCTGCACCAACTCGCGCTGCTCCCTGAATTGGTCATGGCCGTCACGCTGCCCCCGGAGCCGATTGCCGCTCCTTTTATGGCCCCGACCTGCCGCTGATGGTCTCTCGCAGGTTGGGGCTGTAGATCGGGGCCGACAACATAGGTCAGTACCGACAGATCCCTCGACCTATTGATTTGCCGTGCCTTTGATTCTGGACCTTCATCAAGCCACCCCCTGAGCGGACAAACTGCACCTAACCGAGGCAGGAATTTCACTGCAACAGTGGCCCATGGGAGAAAATTCATTGAGGCGTTAACAACAAAATTGTTTTTTATTCATTCTCTTTTGAAGACTTTTATTTATTAGTTACAGAAAGATTGGAGATGGGGGAAGAAAGGCTGTTGACTGCGAGGGGAGGTTGGAGACGGGAGGTCATGTGGTGAAACAACAACGTATATTTATATTGCGCCTTTAACGTAGTAAAATGCCCCAAGGCGCTTCACAGGAGCATTAGAAGACAAAACAATAAATTTGGCACCGAGCCATATAAGAAGAAATCACGGCAGGCGAACAAAAGTTTGGTCAAAGAGGTGGGTTTTAAGGAGCGTATTAAGGGAGGAAAGAGAGGTGGAGAGGTTTAGGGAGGGAATTCCAGAGCTTGGAGCCCAGGCAACAGAAGGCACGGCCACCGATGGTTGAGTGATTATAATCAAGGATGCTCAAGAAGGTAGAATTAGAGGAGCGCAGAGATCTCAGAGGGTTATGGAGCTGGAGGAGATTACAGAGATAGGGAGGGGCGAGGACCATGAAGGGATTTGAAAATATGGATGGGAATTTTGAAATCGAGGCGTTGCTGAAACAGGAGCCAATGTAGGTCAGCGAGCGCAGAGGTGATGGGTGAGCGGGACTTGGTGCAAGTTGGGACACGGGGCAGTGAGCACAGGGGGCGATGGGTGAGTGGGACTTGGTGCGAGTTAGTACACGGGGCAGTGAGCACAGGGGGTGATGGGTGAGCAGGACTTGGTGCGAGTTAGTACACGGGGCAGTGAGCACAGGGGGTGATGGGTGAGCGGGACTCGGTGCGAGTTAGTACACGGGGCAGTGAGCACAGGGGGTGATGGGTGAGCAGGACTTGGTGCGAGTTGGGACACGGGGCAGTGAGCACAGGGGGCGATGGGTGAGTGGGACTTGGTGCGAGTTAGTACACGGGGCAGTGAGCACAGGGGGTGATGGGTGAGTGGGACTTGGTGCGACTTATTACACGGGGCAGTGAGCACAGGGGGTGATGGGTGAGCGGGACTCGGTGCAAGTTGGGACACGGGGCTGCCGAGTTTTGAAGACGTCCAACCTAGAGTTGGTAACCTGTCCCAGGGGGCTGGAAAGTAAAGGCTTTCTAATTGGGAATCAAGCACTCAACACGGCCAGCCTGAGGGCTCGACGAACATCTTCCTTCTTGACAACTTACATTTGTCAACTGTGCAGCAGCCTGTGAATAAAACACAGCTCAACATAACCTTTGGGAGAAAAAGTAAGTCAGCCAGTGGCTCAGTGGGCAGCACACTTGGCTCTGAGTCAGAAAGTTATGAGTTCAAGTCCCACTCCAGGGACATCAGCGTCATCGTCATCGGCAGTCCCTCGGAATCAAGGAAGACTTGCTTGCACTCTTAAAATGAGTCCTTAGGTGGCTGAACGGTCCAATACAAGAGCCACAGTCCCTGTCACAGGTGGGACAGATAGTCATTGAGGGAAAGGGTGAGTGGGACAAGTTTGCCGCACGCTCTTTCCGCTGTCTGTGCTTGATTTCTGCATGCTCTCGGCGATGAGACTCGAGGTGCTCAGCACCCTCCCGGATGCTCTTCCTTCACTTAGGGCGGTCTTTGGCCAGGGACTCCCAGATGTCAGTGGGGATGTTGCAATTTATCAGGGAGGCTTTGAGGATGTCCTTGTAATGTTTCCTCTGCCCACCTTTGGCTTGTTTGCCGTGAAGGAATTCTGAGTAGAGCGCTTGCTTTGAGAGTCTCGTGTCTGTCATGCGGACAATGTGGTCTGCCCAGCGGAGCTGATCAAGTGTGGCCAGTGCTTCAATGCAGGGATGTTGGCCTGGTCGCGGACACTAACATTGGTACGTCTCTCCTCCCACAGGGACGTAAGCACATAAATCTAGGCTGACACTCCAATGCAGTGCTGAGGGAGTGCTACCCTGTCGGAGGTGCCGTCTTTTGGTTGAGACGCTAAAACGAGGCTCCGTCTGCTCTCTCAGGCGGATGTAAAAGGATGTGAAGAATCAGTTTCCACTTGTGGGGAGCCCTCAACTAGAAGTCATAAATATAAGTTAGTCACTAATAAATCGAATAGGGAATTCAGAAGAAACCCAAAGCATGGTAATAATGTGAGAAGTGCTACCACAAGGAGTAGTTGTAAGTGTCAGCCGTGACTCAGTGGGTAGCACACTTGCCTCTGAGTCAGAAGGTTGTGGGTTTAAATCCCACTTCAGGGGCATAAGTACATAAATCTATGCTGACACTCTGTACTGAAGGAGTGCTGCACTGTCAGAGGTGCCGTCTTTTGGATGAGACGTTAAACCGAGGTGCCGTCTGCTCCCTCAGGTGGATGTAAAAGATCCCATGGCACTATTTTGAAGAAGAGCAGGGCAGTTCTCCCCGGTGTCCTGGGGCCAATATTTATCCCTCAATCAACGTAACAAAACCCAGGTTATCTGGTCCTTATCACATTGCTGCCTGTGGGAGCTTGTTGTGCGCAAATTGGCTGCCGCTATTCCCACATTACAAAAGTGACTACACTCCAAAAAGTACTTCATTGGCTGAGAAGTACCTTGGGACATCCGGTGGTTGTGAAAGGCGCTATATAAATGCGAATCTTTTTGAAAAATTCCTCTATCATAAACATTTTACATTTATATAACACCTTTAACAAAGTAATACTTCACTTCACAGGAGCGTAGACAGACAAAACTTCCTTCGTCTCACCATCGGCATCTATGCCAGTAGCTGCCTAGTCCCTATGCTCTGTAATTCCGTCTCCCCACATCTCGACCTCTCTTTTCTCCTTTAAGATGCTCCTCTTAATACCTAACTTTTTGACCAAGCATTGGTCCTACCAACTCCTTCTGTGGCTTGGTGTCAATTTTTGTCCTGGGATGTTTTTACGACGGTTACAGCGCTATAGAATTGAAAGTTGTTGCTGTTGTTGTTGTTGTGGTTGAATGGCCCTTTCTAAAGAACGAAAGAATCGCATTTATATAGCGCCTTTCACAACCACCGGACGTCTCAATTCACTTTTGTCGAGGAAATATTTAGCTTAAATTAACTCAGGCGGAGACTTTCAGAACTGCACTTCGAGAGAATTTATTTTAAAAAGCAAGATATATCTCGGAGAGCCTGCTTGGACCGTACCAAGGCAAAACTCTGTCGTACAAGCAAATTGCACTTATCTTTATACAGAAATTGAATACAGAAATAGAAAAAGAATCTTATTCATTAGTCCCGCGAGTACAAAGGTCGTCTCGGGAGGTACACACTCTATCTGTCCTTGCATAGTTTCTCTCTGTTCACAGTCTGATAAGCAAAGTCAAAAGGAGACTCCCTTTTAATACCAGATGGTCACCTAATTGCACCTTTAAGTTTCAAGGCTAAAAAGCGTGGCTATTTTTCTAGTCTTATTATTTCTTTAAGCATAGCAAAAAACAGAATTTAACCCTTCCCTCTAAATTAAGCCAGGTGTTCATAGATTCTTTCTTCCACAATTCCCTCCTTGTTGATCTTTTTATTTTTTAGATCAACACAATTTCCTGTATTCTCTTCTTGAGCAAAAGGGGGTGTATACCCTTCAGGATAGGGTCGCATTTGGAGATATTCGTCTTCATCAATCTTTTCCTCTAAGCGACTTAACCTTCCTTTCATGTATATACCTTTTCTTTCTATTTCGGAGAGCAGGCCTATTACTTGACTAATTAAATGTTTTTTAATTTTATCCACATTCCGCAAAGGATTATTAATAATACAAGCATAACCACACCTACGATTACTATGGGGTGTATAGCAAGCTTCAGTACTGCTGTAATCCTTCATCCCAGGCATTTCTGATCTTTATATCTTCCCCTACCAGTCCCCCGACGGCCTGGATTTTATTTTGTAGGGTCTCGATATCCATGGAGTTCAATGCTCCTATTCCTGCTCCCACTCCACCTAACACAGTCTCTAATACATCCCGTTTCTTTCTTTGGGGTCTTTCTTTTTCAAAAGATACCTTAACACTGGTTGTGTGGCAACCATCTTCTTTCTTTGGGGGATATTTAATTCGTATTGTTAGATTTAATACACCTGGGGATCTTACCACTGGGATGCAAGTGGTCAGTATCCTTTTTAGATGTCCCGGGTCCTGGTCTTCTGGGTGGCCGGATTCTTTTACTGACCATTTTACCACAAATGGGTCTCCTCCATTCACCGGGGTGTTATTCATGCACAACATCCGCTGCCCTTCTACCATACTTGTAAAAGAATAACTACCTTTTCTCCTGTCCGGCCTTCCTATGTACCCCCATCTCTTGTTTTTCCCTGTGCTCCGGTCACACTTCATCCACACATCGGCCTGGTATTCTATGAACAACCGATACCCTTTCCCCAATATAAACTGGAATTCTCCTCTTTCTTCCTTCATTCCACATGCCTCACATCGTGCCGTAAAATTCCCTACTTTATAACTTTGGCCTACTGGGCATATAAAATTGCCTTGCTGCCTTATACTATTACTTCTTTCCCATACCATATTTTTCCTTCTTTTAGGACTTCTTCCTCCTGCCGGGAGTTCCCTGTCGCTAAAATGATAAGTATACCTAACGTCCATTTATAATTTTTCCAAGAGTCCCTTCCCATCTTCCCTTTCTTGTTTGTTTCTATACCACTCTTGAAATAAGTTGTTACAATAACAATACGTCCACACGATAGTAACAGTGACCCAAATAATAAAGACCCAAACTGGCACACAAATGAGCTCTGACATCCGTCCGTGAATTTTCGGCAATATTTTCAAGTCCAAATATTTAATATAAGAGCAGGTACAGTTCTTCAGCTAGAAGATGGCTGTTTTCTTAGTCGGGCGACCGTAGTACGTCCTGGTTCAATGCCTTTTCCTTCGGCTGTAATTCGTCGGGGAAATAATATTTACAGCGGGTTGCATGCACCCAGTTCGGGTGCTTTTCCAACTTCAAAGCGGTTCGTGTTGTGAGAATTATCTGATACGGTCCTTTCCACCTAGGAGAAAAGGATTCTTTATTTAATGTTTTTACTAACACTTGATCTCCAGGTCTGAAAGGGTGCATATTTCCTTCCGACGGGGCACCTGTGTCTGCTTTATTTGTTCATGCAGACTTCTTGCTATTTCACACATGGCCTGAGCATACTTTAGTGATTTTTCATCATTCCAAATTAATGCTATTTTTTCATCTGACAGTGGTGGTTTTACGCCAGTAGGCATTGGTCTTCCCAATAAGGCTTCATGTGGTATCAAATCAGTGTTTCGGTTTTTCTGGTTTCTCATTGTATACAATACTAATGGTAAGGCTTCTGGCCACTTCAGTCCAGTCTCCTGACATACCTTGGTAAGGGTAGATTTTATTATCCCATTTACTCTTTCTACCATTCCCGAGGACTGTGGCTGATATGGTATATGTAACTTCCACTGGAACCCTAACGCTTCTGCAAGGTTTTGCACTATTTTTCCGGTGAAGTGGGTTCCCCTGTCACTGTTGATTCCCATAGGTATCCCATATCTTGGTACTATTTCTTTAAATAGAATTTTTACTACTGTTCGGGCATTTTCAAAGGGCATACTTGGTTGGGGTAGATGATCATATCCAGCAGGTGTTTTACCTCTGTTATTTTGTTGACAAATTTGGCATGTTCTAGCAACTTTCTCAATTACTACTGTTATTCCTGGTGCATACCACTGTGCATTAATAGCATGTATCATCCCTCCTTTGCCCATGTGAGCCTGACCGTGTGCTAGGCGTGACAGGGGCAAAAATAGAGATCTAGGGCAAACAGTTCACCCATCAGGGTGATACCAAATATCGTTTTTAGAAAACAACCCTGGTTTTCCCAAGTTCTTCCTTCCTGCATGGTAACTTGTTGTTGGGCTGTTTTAAGTTGTTGGATGTCAAGTACCTGTGGAGGGGAGACTGAGACTGCTTGAAGGCAGTCTGCATGTGCCGAAGCGGCCTGTTTGGCTGCCTCGTCAGCCCTCCTATTTCCTACTGATACTTCATCCTCACCGGTTGTGTGAGCTGCACATTTGATAACGGCTACCTTACTTGGCAACTGAATGGCGTCTAATAGATTAAGCACCAGTTGAGAGTGCTTAATATGCTTTCCACCAGAGGTGATAAAGCCTCTGTTTTTCCACAGCTGTCCAAAATCATGGACCACACCGAATGCATATCTAGAATCAGTATAGATATTAGCAGTATGATCTTTAGCTATTATACAAGCTCTAGTGAGGGCAAACAATTCAGCAGCCTGAGCCGAGGTTCCAGGGGGCAGGGCGAATGCTTCAACAGTTTTGTAGGGATTTACAATAGCATAGCCTGCCAAAAACAAATCATCCGACGGCCTATGTGATGATCCATCCGTATAGAGAATAAGATCAGGATTGTCCATGGGTTCTGTGAGCAAATCTGGTCTTGGTAAGGTGGCTACTTCCACCGTTAACAGACAATCATGCTGGTCTGGATCCTCTACTTCTTTAGTAGGAAGAAAGGTGGCTGGGTTCACTACCGGTGCACGTCGAAACGTATAGTTAGGGTGTGACAGCAGTAATACTTCATAACCTGTTCTTCGAGACGCTGTAAAGTGTTGTGCGGCAGCTGAATTCAAAAGTAATAACACAGCATGGGCTGTAATGACAGTACATGGATGATCCAAAACAATAGGTACCGACTTTTCCACCATGACCACAGTAGCAGCTACAGCACGTAGACATGCTGGCATTCCCCTTACTACTGGAGGCAGCAAATCCGAATAATAAGCAACTGGTCTATTTCCCCCACCATGTTCTTGGGTTAGTACTGCTGTTGCAAATACTGCGGGGCTTTCGGTGTATCCTTGGGGCAACCTGGTCCATGTGTACTGCTGCTTCTTGTGGGTGAAAGCAAACAGATACTGACTTTCTTGATTTAACGGGATAGAGTAAAAAGCTGAACACATGTCTATTACAGTAAAGACAGTTGCTGTTGGTAGTATAGCAGATAGTATAATGTTGGTGTCCGGTACCACAGGGGTGATAGGACTACTATCTTATTAATAGCTCTCAGATCTTGCACAAATCTCCATTCATTCGGCCTATTAACTTTTGGTATGGGCAGTATCGGAGTGTTACACGGGCTCTGTGTCTTTTCTAAAACTCCTTGTTCCAACAATGCAGAAATGACTGGCTCTATCCCATTTTCTGCCTCTGGAGGCAGTCTGTACTGCCTAATGCTTGGTAACACGGCATTCTTTATCAATTGTACCCGATGGGGTACTGCAGAATGTACTTGCCCAACATGATTCTTATGCTTTGCCCAAAGTTCAGAAGATACTTGATTCAATGCCATTGGCAGCTTAGGGCTTGGTTGTTCCGGGGGTTGCTGTTTTTCAAATGTGGAGGCATGATTTTTACCTTTCCACTGGAGAATCCCCCTGTTGTGGGTGATAAAGTCTATCTGAACATTTTGCAATTTTATTACTGCCCAAGGTTGATAGCCGTGTTGCTGTTTTTCTCTTTCTATTCCTACAATCAGCGGACCCATATCTTTAGGTTTCGCTGGCGGTTTTATAGCCAATTTCAGATGGGGTGTCGAGTTCGCTTCTCTAAACCGCTGTTGCTGTAAGGGTGTCAAATCCATGGCTACCCCCAATCCTTCTGGTCCAAAATAAATGCGGGGCATAGCTTCTACTATTTCTTCTCTATTTAAAAAGGATTGTACCAAACACTGGTAAGTTTCAGCTTTTTGACGAGTGTACCAGGCTGTACAGTGAAGCTGAACTGCCTCAAAGCTTGTCAAAATTATATACATCAATTCTTCAGTATTAGAGTCAAATTTAGCTTTTAAGTTTTGTATAACTTCATGTATCAAGGGGGAATAGTAGTTGCCAATCAATTGCCAACAATAGAGGGCAGCCTTTTCTTTGTTATCCTCTCTTTTCTCTTTTTTAATCCCATTAAAGAACTGATGAATATTATTTGGAGGGAGCTCCATGTACATTCCTTCCTTTGTGCAATAAATTGTGGCTCCTAGTTTGCACAAAGTCTGTCTTCCCAATAAAGGGAGTGGTGTTGTTTTAGAGACTATCAAAGTCTCATCATTAACTGATTGTCCTTCAATTATCAATTTGGTAGGTTCAGATAAAAATTCTTTCATGGGGATACCGGCCACACCCATACTTAAGACGGTGGTGTTGCTTACAGGTAATCCCACAGAGGATGGTACAGAAGACATAGTAGCACCGGTATCCACCAGGAACTTTACATAAGTGTCTCCTACTTTTACTACTGCCAGAGGGTTTTCTTCTATGTCTGCCGATAAGAGGAGGGCTGCCGCCTGTACCACTAAGCCTCCGGGGCATCCCTATGCTGATTATTCTGTGCCTGTCCTCGTCCCTTTTGCTGATTTACTGACCTGCTGTTTTAGCCATATTTTCCTTATAGGTAAATAGTCCCTCTCTATCCATGTTAGCCAGTACTGTAACTGTCTCTTTCCAACTTTTTCCTTGCCAGTCCAAAACCCTTATTTTGTATGTTCTTGCTTGTTGTGGCAACATACAATTTAACAAGGTTTGCACTGCCAAAGGTTCATTTTGATCCATTGGTATTCCTGCATGCTCGTCCCAACTATTTTTCCATCTGCCTGCAAAATCTATTCTTCTGCTTTCTGCAAGCAGCGGGTGACTTCCCCTATATCTCCATGCTTTTTAGCTCCCTTTAATAAATGGTACAGGTTTGCTCAAGCCAGTTGTGAAAGGCTACTGGCTTCTTAACAGGATTAGGGGCAGCTGGTATCATATCCCGAGCTTCTCTCGGTGTCCAGGGCTTTAGGACAGCCGTTGTTCTGATCATTACACGGGGGCTTGTGTCATGGGGATAGTGGAGGAATCGGCCTGTCTTATCCAGCTGAGCGGCCACTATTTCTATAATCTCCTGCCAATCATCCGGCTTGGTGGTTGGAAGACGGGGGTATAAGCCGACAGGCGAAGCGGTCAAAACCGGGGCACTCGGGGGGCTGTAAGAGGGAGGGGGCTTCTCCTTACCCTCCTCCTCTTACTTTTTATTTTTAGGGGCTGGTGCCTCTTTGCCACCTCTGTCCATTTTTTAAAACAATTCTCCATATAATCTTTATCCCAACTGGGGTCCCCTGTCCCATTTTTGGTGGTCTGTCTCCATTCCTCAATTAAGGACAATTTAAAACTTCCTCCATATGGCCAATCCCCATCAGACCAACCGTACAAATCGCTACTAAACGTTACCGCGTATCTGTCGTCTCCTGTTTCTTTAATTACAGTGTCCGCCGGCGAGCCGGGCGGCACAATGGGATCTCCTACCTTCTCTCGTTGCTTTACTACCTTACTGATTCTTTTCTCATTCTTTCAGTTGAGAGGTCGTCCTTCTTTCCTTTTCTAGGAGCTGGGCGCGAGCGCCCTGCTCGACTAGAGCCGTTTCCCATTCTTCCGGGTGCAACGTCTCGCGATCTTTTCTGAAATGAGAGTTAGGACAATCCTACAAAATATACAATAATTTACAAAGCGCTCACCGGTGTTCTCTTTTCCGCTCAGCTCGGGGTCTCCTTTTGCCTTTTTGTTATTTTAGCTTCTTAGCGGTAGCTACCTTATGCCTCACCCTCTAGGGGATCTCGGCGGCCCGTCCCCCTTTCAGCTAGGACGGCCTAGGCACCTTCCTCCTTTCAGCTAGGAAGGTCCTTAAAATTCCTCTTTTCTCTTTAAAAGTTAAATTTAGTTCTTTTGGATCTCGTTTTTTTTTTTAGAGATCCTGCCGGACTACGCCAGAATCTGTCGAGGAAATATTTAGCTTAAATTAACTCAGGCGGAGACTTTCAGAACTGCACTTCGAGAGAATTTATTTTAAAAAGCAAGATATATCTCGGAGAGCCTGCTTGGACCGTACCAAGGCAAAACTCTGTCGTACAAGCAAATTGCACTTATCTTTATACAGAAATTGAATACAGAAATAGAAAAAGAATCTTATTCATTAGTCCCGCGAGTACAAAGGTCGTCTCGGGAGGTACACACTCTATCTGTCCTTGCATAGTTTCTCTCTGTTCACAGTCTGATAAGCAAAGTCAAAAGGAGACTCCCTTTTAATACCAGATGGTCACCTAATTGCATCTCTAAGTTTCAAGGCTAAAAAGCGTGGCTATTTTTCTAGTCTTATTATTTCTTTAAGCATAGCAAAAAACAGAATTTAACCCTTCCCTCTAAATTAAGCCAGGTGTTCATAGATTCTTTCTTCCACAACTTTACAGCTGATGAAATACTTCTTGAAGTGCAGTCACTGTTGTAATGTGGGAAACACGGCAGCCAATTTGCGCACAGCAAGCTCCCACAAACATCAACGTGATAATGACCAGATAATCTGTTTTTGTTATGTTGCTTTAAGGATAAATATTGGCCAAGACACCGGGAATAACCTCCCTGCTGTTCTTTGAAATAGTACCATAGGATCTTTTATGTCCACCTGAGAGGAGAGACAGGGTCTCGGTTTAACGTCTCATCCGAAAGACGGCACCTCCGACAAATTTGAGATAGAAGCAGAACTGGCCCCATTTGCTTGGAATTTAAAAGCCACATTATCACTCATGTGTCCCACCAGCTTTACCTTGTACATCCCTATATTACGGCATGCTAAGAACTATTCAATGAGAGGCCATCAGTATAATATTTCATCCTCTCTTGCTCAGTGATTTTTCCAGATGCCAGATCAGTACCAGTTCTACATGCATGGCAACGTTAAGTATTTCTCAGAATAATTATTAACATGAGCAGATCCATGCCAATGTAAAAAGTGACAGTTCCTTAATTAATTATGAGATTTTTTTTTCCTTCAAATAGCTTTACGAGTTTGGTTATAATTTTAACAAAATCTTTATTTTACATAAGCATTTGATTTCTGATAACATAAGAACATAAAAAAATAGGAGCAGGAGTAAGCCTTATGGCCCCTTGAGCCTGCTCTGCCACTCAATAAGATCATGGCTGATCTTCAAACTCAACTCCACTTTCCCGGCCGATCCCCTGATTCCTCAGCTATTGATCGTGGCCTTGAATATACTCAACGACTGAGCATCCACAGCCTTTCGGGGCAGAGAATTCCAAAGATTCACAACCCTCCGAGTGAAGAAATTCCTCCTCATCTCAGTTTTAAAAAACCGACCTCATCTTGAGACTATGCCCCTAGTTCTAGACTCTCCAGGCAGGGGAAACAACCTCTCAGCATCTACCTTGTCAATCCCCTTCAGAATCTTATACATTTCAATGAGATCAGCTCTCATCTAATCCCCAGAGAGTATGGGCCCAATCTACTCAATCTCGCCTCATAGGACAACCTTCTCATCCCAGGAACCAATCGAGTAAGGAGCTGTGTAATCCTCCAATGAATTACAGGAGCTTTTTTTCAAACAATGGACTCTTTTGGTCCTGTTATTCAACCTCATTTGTGAACTGGATGAATCACCCAGAATTAATAAGGCCAGCCCTGTCCAAGCTTGCTCTCACATCTGATCATGCTCTTCAAGCAACTCAAGGTTATGAGTTTGAGTCCCACGCCAGGATTTGGACTAGTTGGGGGTAATTTTCAGGAGTATAACTAGGCGGAAGGGAATCCTGTCCATAAGAACGTAGGAGCATAGTAACAGGAGGAGGCCATTCAGCCACTCGAGCCTGTTCCGCCAATCACTGAGATCATAGCTGATCTACGACCTAAGTCCATATACCCGCCTTTGCCCCATATCCCTTTGGTTAACAAAAAGCTATCAATCTCAGCTTTAAAATTAACAATTGATCGCGCATCAATTGCCGTTTGTGAAAGAGAGTTCCAAACTTCTACCACCCTTTGTGTGCAGAAGTGTTTCCTAACTTCACTCTTGAAAGACCTGGCTCTAATTTTTAGATTATGCCCCCTAGTCTGAGAATCTCCAACCAAACTTGAAAATATCTTGAAAACTTCAATCAATCACCCCTTAACCTTCTAAATTCCAAGGCATACAACCCTAGTTTGTGTAATCTCTCCTCATAACTTAACCCCTGGAGTCCGGGTATCATTCTGGTAAACCTACCCTGCACTCCCTCCAAGGCCAATATATCCTTTCTAAGGTGTGGTGCCTGGAACTGCAGCATTACTCCAGGTGTGGTTTAAGCAGGGTTTTGTACAGCTGTAGCATAACTGCTACCCCCTTGTATTCTAGTCCTCTAGATATAAAGCCCAGCATTCCGTTGGCCTTTTGATTATTTTCTGTACCTGTTCATGGCATTTTAATGATCTATGTGCCTGGGCCCATAAGTCACTCCGGAACGCCACTGTTTCTAGCTTTGGTGGTTACTCAGACAAACTCTTCTGACTGAGGGCGTGAAGCAGTGTCGGAGGGGCCATTCTTTGAGTCAGGGTCGTGACCTGCCACACTTCCCAGATTGTCTCAGAGTCTCACCACCTTTAAGATTCACTCCCTCCACCACCGTGGCTGCAATGTGTACCATCTACAAGAGGCACTGCAGCAACTTGCCAGTGTCAGCTGTGACTCATGTGGGTAGCATTCTCGCCTTTGAGTCACAAGGTTGTGGGTTCAAGGCCCCACTCCAGGGGTTTGAGCCCAAAATATCTAAGCTGATACTCCAGTGCAGTGCTGAGGGAGCGCCGGCTTTCAGATGAGACGTTAAACCAAGGCCCCGTCTTCCCTCTCAGGTGAATGTCAAAGATCCCATGGCACTATTTCGAAGAAGAACAGGGCAGTCCTGGCCAATATTTATCCCCCAATCAATGTCACTAAAACAGATTTTCTGGTCATTACCACATTGCAGTTTCTGGGAGCATGTTGTGAGCAAATTCGCTGCCGCGTTTCCCACGTTACAACAGTGACTCATCATCATCATCATAGGCAGTCCCTCGGAATCAAGGAAGACTTGCTGCCACTCCTAAAGTGAGTTCTTTGATGGCTGAACAATCCAATACAAGAGCCACAGACCCTGTTACAGGTGGGACAGATATTCGTCGAGGGAAGGAGGGGGTGAGACTGGTTTGCCGCGTGCTCCTTCCACTGCCCGCGCTTGACCTCTTCACGCTCTTGGCGTTGAGATTCGAAGAGCTCAACGCCCTCCCGGATGCACTTTCTCCATCTAGGGCGGTCTTTGGCCAGGGTCTCCCAGGTGTCAGTGACTACACTTCAGAAGTACTTCATTGGCTGTAAAGCGCTTTGAGACATCTGGTGGTCGTCAAAGGCGCTATATAAATGCAAGTCTATCTTTCTTTCTTTCAAGGCTTCTTCGGCAGCACCTCCCAAACCTCTACTGCCTAGAAGGACAAGATGGGAACACCACCACCTCCACGTTCCCCTCCAAGTCACGCACCATCCTGACTTGGAAATATATCGGCTGTTCCTTCATTGTCGCTGGGTCAAAATCCTGGAACTCCCTCCCTAACAGCACTGTGGGAGCACCTTCACCACACGGACTGCAGCGGTTCAAGAAGGCGGCTTACCACCACCTTCTCAAGGGCAATTAGGGATGGGCAATAGATGCCGGCCTCGCCAGTGACGCTCACATTCCGGGAACGAATAAAAAAAAGGTTCATTTCATGGACACTGCCGTGAGCAAGCTGGGAGAAACATGATAGATGCATTTTAAGAAGTGGTGTATTTTCTTCATAGAATCATGAAATCTAACTACACAGAAGGCGACCATTCACCCCTCGATCCTGCTCCGCCATTCAATAATGTCACAGCTGACCTTCGACACCAACTCCACTTTCCCGCCCGATCTCCACATCCCCATTTTAGTAAGTAACTAAAGAACCTTTGCCTTCGCTTTGCGGTGTAACATGTAAATTTGACTCAGACAGTACAGAATAGAATGCAGTGTTAAAAAAAAAAATCCCATTAGTTCCTGATACAGTGAGCAGCACAGCAGGATATTGCAAAAGCCAGCCCATAAAACTAAATGAAAAACAGAAAGTCAAATGAAAGGAAAACAAAAGCTAGAAAGCCCCGAGACTCAATCGCAGCCACTGTGCTTAACCAACATTACACATGAAGGCCTTTTGTTATTGAATGTTCCAAACTAATATTGCTGGGTGATTACAGAAAATGCTGGAAACCGCTCAGGGGGTCGGGCAGCATCTGTGGAGAGAGAAACAGAGTTAACCTTTCAGGTCGATGACTCTTCGTCAGGGTTCTGATAACCAGCAGTGCTCAAGATGGATTACTATCTAAAGAGCATTCTTTTGAGGCGCTTGTACAAATGAAATTCCCTTCGGTTGACACTCTACATTTGACCCGTGCAATGTCTCGCGGGACGCTTTTCAACAGGGATGAATAAAAGAGTTCCGACATGCCATGTTTTTCCACTCTATATTTTAATGGGGTGATTTAATCTGACAACAACAATAACTGCTTGCATTCACATAGTGCTTGTAAAGCAGTAAAAAAATGCGCTGTACAGGAGCGATTATCGAACAAAAATTTACACCGAGCCATATAAGGTCAGATGACCATAAGGTTGGTCAAAGAGATAGATTTTAAGGAGTGTCATACATTGGATATAGGACACAGAAGCAGGCCATTCGTCCCAACCAGTCCATGCTGGTGTTTATGCTCCACTCGAGCCTCCTCCTGTCTTTCCTCATCTAAATCTATCAGCATAACCCTCTATTCTCTTCTCCCTCATATACTTGTGCAGCCTCCCCTTAAATGCATCGATACTATTCGCTTCAACCATTCCCTGTGGCAGCGAGTTCCACATTCTCACCACTCTCTGGGTAAAGAAGTTTCTTCTGAATTCCCCATTGGATTTCTTGGTGACTATCTTATATTGATGACCTCTGGTTATGCTCTTCCCCACAAGTGGAAACATTCTCTCTGTATCCACTCTATCAAAGCCTTTCATAATTTTATAGACCTCTATTGGGTGACCTCTCAGTCTTCTTTTTTCAAGAGAAAAGAGACCCAGCCTGTTCATCCTTTCCTGATAGGTATACCCTCACATTTTTGGTATCATCCTTGTAAATCTTCTCCAGTGTCTCTATATCCTTTTTATAATATGGCGACCAGAATTGTACGCAGTACTCCTAGTTTTAAAAGAGGAAAGTGTGGCGGAGATGTTTAGGGAGGGACTTCAGGAGCTTGGGGCCGAGGCAGCTGAAGACACGGCCACCGATGGTTGGGGATGTTCAAGAGGTCGGAGCTGGAGGAACGCAGAGATCTCGGAGTGTTTTTGGGTTGAAGAATGGGACGTTTCTGCACCCATTACCATAAATTTTATACTATTCTTGGTACTTACCGCTGTCTTCAGATTCCTTGACGTCTACCAGCAAAGCTTAACTGAAGTTGCTGACATTTCTCCGCAAAACATGCATGCATCAATTTGTGTCCGGTATTATTACTCACAGACGTATTAACATCGGAATGAGTGCCTGCTACTGGCTTTGCAATTAGGTTGGACTTGAACCAATAAGGCAAGAGAGCACAATGTAATCTTATTAAAAAATAATTTGTACAAGAGCTATACAGGTTCCTAATGGAAATGTTATTAACTGAGTTCCTTGGTATTTAAATCATTCAGCATCCTTAATAGCCTAAAATGCTTATAAAGTTTTAAGCTTTCTCGGTTCTTGTTGCCAATGACGGTCAAAATTTAGTTCCACTTTGCAAAAAAGCACTCTGATTAGTTAGCAAGTGGAACAATTGCCTGCTGTCCACAATTGCAGTAAGTGCCGTTATTGGGCTTACAGCAAGAAAGATGTGATCGCACGAGAGAGTGTGCGGAGAAGATCCACGAGGATGTTGCCAGGACTGGAGAAATTTTAGCTATGAGTGAAGATTGGCTAGGCTGGGGTTGTTTTCTTTGGAACAGAGGAGGCTGAGGGTAGATTTAATTGAGGAGTATAAAATTATGAAGGGCCTAGATAGAGTGGATTGGAAGGACATAGAAACATAGAAAATAGGTGCAGGAGTAGGCCATTCGGCCCTTCGAGCCTGCACCGCCATTCAATAAGATCATGGCTGATCATTCACCTCAGGACCTATTTCCCTGAACAGTAGGGTGAACAACCAGGGGGCATAGATTTAAAGTAGTTGGTAAAAGGATTAGAGAGGAGTTGAGGAGAACTTTCTTCACCCAGGTGTCTGGGGTCTGGAACTCACTGCCTGAAAGGGTGGTAGAGGCAGAAACCCTCACCATATTTAAAAAGTGCTTGCATGTGCACTTGAAGGGCCATAGCCTACAGGACTACGGACTAAGAGCTGGAAAGTGGGATTAGGCTGGATAGCTCTTTGTCGGCCGGTGCGGACATGATGGGCCAAAATAGCTTCCTTCCATGCTATAAATTTCTATAATTCTATGATTCCATGAGGGTAAGTATAGGAGGGTAATGAGAGTACAGGAGGCCTCCTTAGACCCTGGACCAGCGAGGATTGTGAGGCCATGTTCCTCTACATTTTTTAGTGTTGTGCCATTTAATGTGTATTCCCTTGTCTTGTTAGCCCTGCCCAAATGCATCACCTCACACTTATCCAGATCTAGTGCTAATTAATTCCAAACTAAAGGCACTTTTGTGAGCAGCACGGACACTAGGCATTGAGTTGAAACTGCTCAAAGCAATCTGGCACTGGATCCTTGGCAGCCAGCAGATGCTGGGGATTAATCTGCTCAGAGAATCACCGAATGGCACAGCACAGAAGGAGGCTAATCGGCCCATCGTGCCTGTGCCGGCTCTTTGAAACAGCGATCCTGTTATTTTTGCAGGCTATAGATATGCTCTCTGTGTCGTCACTGTGTGGTTGCATAAGATGGAGACTTGTTTACCTGATGTACTCTCAATAAGGTTTACACTGTGTATATACTATGCTGGCACCACTAGAGGGTGCAACTGGTGGAGACCGGGGTTTCCTGCCCTGGTGGCAGAGGCTGCATAAAAGGGTAGCCACCATGCGGCTGCCTCCCTCTGGAGTCACGAATAAAGGACCAAGGTCACTGCAGTTTGAGTACAACACATTGCCTCGGGGAGTCATTCATAGGTACATTGCAGACATAATAACTGGGCACGAGAATACAGACTTTCACACGATTATGGCTACCTTTGGCACACTAAAAGACCGCAGAGGGTGATGATTGGGATGCCTTCACTGAAAGGCTCGAGCTATATTTCGTGGCAAATGACCTGGCAGGGGCGACGGGCACATTGGCGGAGAAGCGCAAGGCTATAGTGCTAACCAGTTATGGGCCCGAGGTCTACCGTCTCATCAGGGACTTGCTGACACCCACGAAGGCCAAGGATAAGACATACGATGAGCTGACTGAACTAATTCGCCACCAACTAAAACCAAAAGAGAGCATCCTCACGGCCAGGCACAGATTCTACACTCACCGCAGACCTGAGGGCCGACCTCAGGCGACTTGTGGCACCGTGTGATTTTGGCACGCACCTCAACGAAGCATTGCAAGACATCTTCATTATAGGAATTGGCAACCAGGGCTTCCTTCACAAGCTATTATCTGCCGACATCACAGTCAACCTGCAGAAGGCCATTAGCATCAGTCAGGCATTCATGACCTCGACCTGCAGCACCAAGCAAATTATTCATCCTGTGGACTCAAACCCGGCAAGTACTGTACACAGAATGGTGCCTTTCACAGGCAAGACTGTAGAACATGGCTCTTCCCAGGGCAGAGAGCACAGACCTCAGGGTTCCAGAACTCAGAGTCCGCCGAGGGGTGCTAATCGAGTAGCACCATTCTGGCGTTGTGGAGGAAACCATACGGTTCACCAGTGTCGGTTTGCTGAGTACATATGCAAAGCCTGTAACATGAAGGGCCACCTCCAGCACATGTGTAAAAGAAATACGACTCACCGTCGAGCAGAGGAGTCGGTAGATGACTTTGAACCCAGCGGGGAGTATGATGATTTGGCCAGAGAGGCAGCTCAGCCCCAAGAAGAAGTGTATGGAATATATATCTGCACCACCGATTGTCCTCCAGTGAAGATGGAAGTTGAGATAAACATAGAAAACATAGAAAACATAGAAAATAGGTGCAGGAGTAGGCCATTCGGCCCTTCTAGCCTACACCGCCATTCAATGAGTTCATGGCTGAACATGCAACTTCAGTACCCCATTCCTGCTTTCTCACCATACCCCTTGATTCCCCTAGTAGTAAGGACTTCATCTAACTCCTTTTTGAATATATTTAGTGAATTGGCCTCAACAACTTTCTGTGGTAGAGAATTCCACAGATTCACCACTCTCTGGGTGAAGAAATTCCTCCTCATCTCGGTCCTAAATGGCTTCCCCCTTATCCTTAGACTGTGTCCCCTGGTTCTGGACTTCCCCAACATTGGGAACATTCTTCCTGCATCTAACCTGTCTAACCCCGTCAGAATTTTAAACGTTTCTATGAGGTCCCCTCTCATTCTTCTGAACTCCAGTGAATGCAAGCCCAGTTGATCCAGTCTTTCTTGATAGGTCAGTCCCGCCATCCCGGGAATCAGTCTGGTGAACCTTCGCTGCACTCCCTCAATAGCAAGAATGTCCTTCCTCAGGTTAGGAGACCAAAACTGTACACAATACTCCAGGTGTGGCCTCACCAAGGCCCTGTACAATTGTAGCAACACCTCCCTGCCCTTGTACCCTTGTAAACGGCATTCCAGTCTTCATGGAAGTGGACACAGGAGCGAGCCAGTCAGTGATGAGCCAGGATGCCTTTGAGAGGCTATGGAACGAAAAATGACCCGAGCTGGTTCCAGTACAGGAAAAGTTGCACACCTACACCAAGGAACTGATCCCAGTCCTTGGTAGTGCGGATGTAAGTGTAATCGATAATGGCGTGGTGCACGCGTTACCTCTGTGGATTATTGCAGGTGATGGTCCAACGATACTCGGAAGAAGGTGGATGGGAAAGATCCATTGGAAATGGGAAGACCTCTTCGCTCCAGCAATCGATGTCCCCCGTGCTCAGAGGCTCACCTTCGCTTGGGCCAGGCACCCGAGAACAGACCAGCACAGCACCTGAGGCACAGACCGTCCATCACAACTGCGTGGCAATGATAACCGACCGGAACAACCTAAAAGTACCTTCCCGGCTCCAGTGGCAGGACTCCTGGGGAGGAAGATCGAATTCACAGGCACTCTTCCAGCTTTTGTGGCAGAATCGCGGGAGAGCAGGATCAAGGCAGTCGACCTCGTGGATAGAGGCAAGATGGCGTCCCTGCTGCAGCGAGGTGCAGCATGGCATGGCAGGGTTCTCTTAAAGGGGACCTGCAACCAACTGAACTTAAAGAGACATTGTATGCATGGCAATCAATGTAACAAACTGATTAAGAATGTAAAGAACAAAATGTTGTTGCGGGATGTCGGGAATAGAGTGTCCCCAAAAGTAGCAAGCGAGCGAATTCGGGAGGATAAAGGTGCTGATCCTGATACCCTGCCCCAGGTCTATCCCACGCTGCAGGCACCCGATGGCACTATTTGCCACGGATCTGGAAATGAAAACGGCACCAATACGCGCAGTTGGCCACCGTTGCCCACCACCTGGGTGGAGATGGCGCAGCCCCTAGACCCAGTCGCTACCTTGGCCATGTCCGGGAGCGAAAGGTCAGAACCAACGAGTTCCCCAAACGGGACCTGGAACAGCCAGGTTCCTAACACCGTTAGACAGCAGGCAGAAGATTCTGCAGTCCTCAATGGAGGACAGGGAGACCACACACATCTGTGGCTCTGCCCACCACTAGGCAACGGCAAAGGCCCTGAGTCCTGGCAAGGTGAGCGAACCAAGCCCATCCCACTAGCAGGGTTAACATCAGATGACTAGGACCCCATCCGGTTGCTCTGAACTAGCATCCTCACATATATGTAGTGCTACCTCAGTACTGACCTTGATTGAACCATGAATGTAATCTACCTAATCCTGGCGCACAACCATAAAACGTAATGAATGTAAGTCACTGAACCAAGGTATCACGATACAAAAACTGTAAAAATGTTTTTTTCCTTTCTCTGTACCTGCACTGTGTCTGATGCTGTATGTTAATGTAACGGTTCAGCTGCATGATCTCGCTGTGAGGGGGTGGGGGGGAAATGAATGTATGTAGCCATGGGCACACACATGGATCACACCCACTGGAACCTCCACTGCATCCAAACTGGTAACCACTACCCCAATGTTGTGGCAAAAGACCTTGGGGGTTAACAGGGAGAGAGCCAAGCCAAAGAACAGTCAAGGTGCAAGGGCGATTGGCACTTAAGTCTTGGGAGAGCTAAGCCAGAGCACATAGTGCAAAGGTAATTGGCACAAAGGACTTGGGGGAGAGTGATGTTATATATGCAGACTATAGATATATTCTCTGTGTAGTCACTGTATAGTTGCATAAGATGGAGACTTGTTTACCTGATGTACTCTCAATAAGGTTACACTGTGTCTATACTATGCTGGCACCACTAGAGGGCGCAACTGGTGGAGACCAGGGTTTCCTGCCCTGGTGGCAGGGGCTGTATAAAAGGGTAGCCACCATGCGGCTGCCTCACTCTGGAGTTCGGAATAAAGGACCAAGGTCACTGCAGTTTGAGTACAACACATTGCCTCGTGGAGTCATTCATAGATACATTACAGACATAATAGATCCGATTGTTTCCACTTCCCCCTCCTCTTTCCCCATTTTTCACCAGTGCTGCTTTCTCCGGATGTACAGCTCACACACACACAGCTGCTGGCAGCAGCAAAGCAGTTAGGAGAACCACCAGCCTTAGCAATACTGACTAGCGGACCCTCAGGATGCGAGTTTTAAGGCCAGGCGTACCTGACAGTCACACTTGGAAGCTTGTTGAATGAATTTCCCCAGTTCTCCCCAGGCTGCTTGTCAAAGTGCTTTGTCTTGAGAAACAAAAAGAGGTGGTTCTTTTCACAGAGAATAGTGGACTGCTGGAACATGCTGTCGTTTCATGGGGTGGATGCTGGCTCGCTGAATTCCTTCAAGCGAAAACTGGATTTATTTCTGGCTGTGGCGAAGATCACCTCCTACAGAAGGTCAGTGCTGCAGGGAATTCCAGGCCAGAGTGATCTCCTGGACTAGTATCGATCGCCTCGATGGATTGGAGAGCAATTTCCAAAATGTTTTTCCCCAAATTGGACTGGGTTTTTTATCTGTTTTTTGCCTCTCTCAGGAGATCACATGGTTTCCGGCTGGGTGGAGTGTATATGTTGCGATACACGGGGTATCGCAATTGTGTGGGACAGGCTCGGTGGAGCAGGTAGTCTTTCCTTGTCCGTCATTTTCGCCTGTTTTCCCAGTCATCACACAACTTCCCTTTTGGTCAATTGTAAAATGTTCCGTGCAGCCCGAGGGCTACTTGAAACCGATCTGCCCTCCTCTTCTGGACCTTGGCAGGAGGGCCACTCCTCGTGTGTCTGGGGTACCCAGCCCTAGTCTACCCGAACCTGGGACAGAGATGGAGGAGATAAATGGAGAGACAGGCAGAGACTGGAATGATGGGCCGAAGCAAAAAAAGTACTGATCAACCCTGCATCAGGTTATCTCACTCTCCAGTCTTGTTGGCAACTCTGCCCTCAGCCAACCCCTCGTCCTGCCTGGTGACTAACCCTCACCTAGACTATCGTACTGTCCTGTATTATTGGTAACCCTCACCTAGACTATCACACTGTCCTATATTATTGGTAAGTTTCACCTAGACTATCGCACATAGAAACATAGAAACATAGAAAATAGGTGCAGGAGTAGGCCATTCGGCCCTTCTAGCCTGCACCGCCATTCAATGAGTTCATGGCTGAACATTCAACTTCAGTACCCCATTCCTGCTTTCTCGCCATACCCCTTGATCCCCCTAGTAGTAAGGACCTCATCTAACTCCTTTTTGAATATATTTAGTGAATTGGCCTCAACAACTTTCTGTGGTAGAGAATTCCACAGGTTCACCACTCTCTGGGTGAAGAAGTTCCTCCACATCTCGGTCCTAAATGGCTTACCCCTTATCCTTAGACTGTGACCTCTGGTTCAGGACTTCCCCAACATTCTGGACTGTATTATTGGTAACTCTCACCTAGACTATCACACTGTCCTATATTATTGGTAACCCTCACCTAGACAATCGCACTGTCCTGTTATGGCTAACCTTCATCTAGACTATCCCATTTTCCAGTTGTGGGTTCAAGTCTCTCTCCAGGGACTTGAGCACATAAATCTAGGCTGACACTCCAGTGCAGTGCTGAGGGAGTGCTGCAGTGTCAAAGCTGCCGTCTTTCAGATGAGACGTTAAACTGAGGTCCACTCTGCTCTCTCAGATGGACGTAAGGAATCCCATAGCACTGTTTCGGAGAAGAGTAGGGGAGTTATCCCCAGTGTCCTGGCCAATAGTTATCCCTCAATCTACAAGGGAGCAAGCTATCTTAGATCTGGTCCTGTGTAATAAACGATCTCCTAGTAAAAGATCCTCTCGGAATGAGTGATCACAGTATAGTTGAATATATAATACAGATTGAGGGTGAGGAAGCGGTGTCAGAAACGAGTGTACTATGCTTAAACAAAGGGGACTACAGTGGGATGAGGGCAGAGTTGGCTAAAGTAGACTGGAAACACAGACTAAACGGTGGCACAATTGAGGAACAGTGGAGGACTTTTAAGGACCTCTTTCATAGTGCTCAACAAACATATATTCCAGTGAAAAAGAAGGGCGGTAAGAGAAGGGATAACCAGCCGTGGATAACCAAGGAAATAAAGGAGAGTATCAAATTAAAAACCAATGCGTATAAGGTGGCCAAGGTTAGTGGGAAACTAGAAGATTGGGAAAATTTTAAACGACAGCAAAGAATGACTAAGAAAGCAATAAAGAAAGAAAGATACGAAAGTAAACTTGCGCAAAACATAAAAACAGATAGTAAAAGCTTTTACCGATATATAAAACGGAAAAGAGTGACTAAAGTAATTGTTGGTCCCTTAGAAGATGAGAAGGGGGATTTAATAATGGGAAACGTGGAAATGGCTGAGACCTTAAACAATTATTTTGCTTCGGTCTTCACTGTGGAAGACACAAAAACCATACCAAAAATTTCTGGTCACGGGAATGTGGGAAGGGAGGACCTTGAAATAATCACTATCACTAGGGGGGTAGTGCTGGACAGGCTAATGGGACTCAAGGTAGACAAGTCCCCTGGTCCTGATGAAATGCATCCTAGGATATTAAAAGAGATGGCGGAAGTTATAGCAGATGCATTCGTTATAATCTACCAAAATTCTCTGGACTCTGGGGAGGTACCAGCAGATTGGAAAGCAGCTAATGTAACGCCACTGTTTAAAAAAGGGGGCAGACAAAAGGCAGGTAACTATAGGCCAGTTAGTTTAGCATCTGTAGTGGGGAAAATGCTTGAAGCTATCATTAAGGAAGAAATAGCGGGACATCTAGATAGGAATAGTGCAATCAAGCAGACGCAACATGGATTCATGAAGGGGAAATCATGTTTAACTAATTTACTGAAATTCTTTGAGGATATAACGAGCATGGTGGATAGAGGTGTACCGATGGATGTGGTGTATTTAGATTTCCAAAAGGCATTCGATAAGGTGCCACACAAAAGGTTACTGCAGAAGATAAAGGTACGCGGAGTCAGAAGAAATGTATTAGCATGGATAGAGAATTGGCTGGCTAACAGAAAGCAGAGCGTCGGGATAAATGGGTCCTTGTCGGGTTGGAAATCGGTGGTTAGTGGTGTGCCACAGGGATCGGTGCTGGGATCACAACTGTTTACAATATACATAGATGACCTGGAAGAGGGGACAGAGTGTAGTGTAACAAAATTTGCACATGATACAAAGATTAGTGGGAAAGTGGGTTGTGTAGAGGATACAGAGAGGCCGCAAAGAGATTTAGATAGGTTAAGCGAATGGGCTAAGGTTTGGCAGATGGAATACAATGTTGGAAAATGTGAGGTCATCCACCTTGGAAAAAAAAACAGTAAAAGGGAATATTATTTGAATGGGGAGAAATTACAACATGCTGCGGTGCAAAGGGACCTGGGGGTCCTTGTGCATGAATCCCAAAAAGATAGTTTGCAGGTGCAGCAGGTAATCAGGAAGGCGAATGGAATGTTGGCCTTCATTGCGAGAGGGATGGAGTACAAAAGCAGGGAGGTCCTGCTGCAACTGTATAGGGTATTGGTGAGGCCGCACCTGGAGTACTGCGTGCAGTTTTGGTCTCCTTACTTAAGGAAAGATATACTAGCTTTGGAGGGAGTACAGAGACGATTCACTAGGCTGATTCCGGAGATGAGGGGGTTACCTTATGATGATAGATTGAGTAGACTGGGGTCTTTACTCGTTGGAGTTCAGAAGGATGAGGGGTGATCTTATAGAAACATTTAAAATCATGAAAGAGATAGACAAGATGGAGGCAGAGAGGTTGTTTCCACTGGTCGGGGAGACTAGAACTAGGGGGCACAGCCTCAAAATATGGGGGAGCCAATTTAAAACCGAATTGAGAAGGAATTTCTTCTCCCAGAGGGTTGTGAATCTGTGGAATTCTCTGCCCAAGGAAACAGTTGAGGCTAGCTCATTGAATGTATTCAAATCACAGATAGATAGATTTTTAACCAATAAGGGAATTAAGGGTTACGGGGAGCGGGCGGGTAAGTGGAGCTGAGTCCACGGCCAGATCAGCCATGATCTTATTGAATGGCGGAGCAGGCTCGAGGGGCTGGATGGCCTACTCCTGTTCCTAATTCTTATGTTCTTATGTTCTTATGTTCTTATCTTATGTTCTTATATCAACATAACAAAAGCCGATAATCTGGTCATTACCACATTGCTGTTTGTGGGAGCATACTGTGCGCAAATTGGCTGCCGCATTTCCTACATTACAACAGTGACTACGCTCCAAAAGTACTTCTTTGGCTGTAAAGCGTTTTGAGACGTCCGGTGGTCATGAAAGGCGCTATATAAATGTAAGGGTTTGTTTCTTTCTTTTGGTGGGAGTTCTTGGCAGCAGAGAGATGGTAGCCGTGGAGACCCACAGATAGGAAATCGAGGGCTTGTTATTGATGTTCAGATCTTTTTACTGCACTGAGAATGACACCTGTGTCAAACCCAACCTGGCAGTTTTAGGTAAGACACAATAGCACATGATGTTCGACTCCCCAGCTACCTGATCCATCACCTTAGCAAAACTGCACCAATGCGGGGAACAGTTCACTCCCAACAGCGTACCCTGTCTTCCAAACTCTACCTTCAAAAGAATGTTCGCAGCGATGTTGAGTCTTAAAGGCCCACGTCATTGAGTGCAGACGCATAAATAATAAAACATTATTAATGTGAAACTGCATCCCAGGAGAGACCAGCCTTGGAAATAATGCATGAGAGTTATTCAGAACATAACCAGCGGATCTGTGCTTTACCGACGCATGTCAAATACCCTGTTAGGCAGGAAAGGTTTTACATTCCCAGCTAAAATAATTTTGCAAAAATTAAAACGTGGCAGTTGGAGCAGTTTCTGCGAGCCGCATAAAGCAGGTAGACTGCATTTCTATAGCGCCCTTCACAACCTCAGGTTTGCAGCCAATGCAGTACTTTTGAAGTGTAGTAACTGTTATAATGTAGGAAACGCGGCAGCCAAAATGCGCACAGCAAGCTCCCACAGACAGCAATGAAATAAATAATCAGGCCGTGAGTTTAAGATGTTGCTTGAGAGGTAAATATTGGCCAAGGCACCGGGGAAAACTCCCCTGCTCTTCTTCAAAAATAGTGCCATGGGATCTTGTACGGCCACCTGAGAGGGCAGATGGCCTTCATTTAATGTCTTACCATACAGCCTTGAAGCACTGACCACACTCGATCTACTTCGCTGGGCAGGCCACATAGTTCACATGCCAGATACGAGACTCCCTAAGCAAATGCTTTATGCAGAGCTCCTTCGTGGTAAACGAGCCAAAGGAGGACAGAGGAAACGTGATATGGACACCCTCAAAGCCTCCCTGATAAAGTGTGACATCACCTCTGACACCTGGGAGACCCTGGCCGAAGTCTCAACGCAAAGAGCGTGAAGAGGCCAAGCGCAGAGAGCGGAAAGAGTGCGGGGCAAACTAGCCCCAACCACCCCTTCCCTCGACGAATGTCTGTCCCACCTGTAACAGGGTCTGTGGTCTCCGCCTTAAATATATTCAATGACCCAGCCTCCACAGCTCTCTGGGGCAGAGAACCCACAAATTCATGACCCTCCGAAAGAAGAAATTCCTCCTCATCTCCGTTTTAAATGGGCGACCCCTCATTCTGAAACTATGCCCCCTAGTTCTAGGTTACCCCACGAGGGGAAACATCCTCTCTGCATCTACCCTGTCCAGCCCCCTCAGAATCTTATACGTTTCAATAAGATCACCTCCCACTTAGAAATGCAAGTCTTTCTTTCCCCATCCTGCCTGACTCGGTTGGGCTTGCTGTAAACCCCTGAGGGAGGGGGGCTGTTTATAGACAAGACAATAAAGCCATTGATGTGCGGCCCAGAGGGGAGAAAATAAACGACATAATCAGATTGTTCAAGTCTTACGAGGCTGACAGCAACATTTATGCTGTGAAATATATGGAATGGTAATAATTCTCTACTTAGCTACAACATTGTATTAACCTGTGATTGATGTACCCTGTACTATAACCCGATCTTTCATTCCCGATGATGGATTTTTCTCCGTGTAGTTTTTGCACTGTGTGTGCCAGTGAATCATGAGGCTGCAGTAAATGCTGGAGGATTTCCCCATAATTAAACAAAATGGAGGCGCGTGTTCAGTTCGGTTATTATGTTAAGAGCCCATAACATAAGAAGCGTAGCATAAAGCAATCAGTGGAAATGGAAGATAAAATAACTGGCTGAGACCATTCAAGCAGACAATCGAAATGCGTTCAATGTGCCTCTGGAGATTGAGGGGTATAGCGCGAAAGGGGTATCGCACCAAAGGCAGGGTCTGATCTCATCATTTAGAATGAAATCAAGAAGCACTCAATCACACAAAGGGTGGTGTAAATATTACATTGCATTTGCAGCACAGAAACAAGTGATTTGGCCCAACTTGTCCATGCCACTGTTTATGCTCCACACAAGCCTCCTCCCACCCTAATGTCAGCTGTGGCTTAGTGAGTAGCACACTCGCCTTTGAGTCTGAAAATTGTGGGTTCAAATCCCACTCCAGGAACTTGAGCACATAAATCTGGGCTGGCAGTGCTGCACTGTTGGAGGTGCTGTCTTTTGGATGAGATGTTAAACCGAGGGCCTGTCTGCTCTCTCAGGTGGATGTAAAAGATACCATGGCATTATTCCAAAGAAGTTTCTTAACCGATAAGGGGTTATGGGGAGCGGGCGGGGAAGTGGAGCTGAGTCCATGATCAGATCTTATTATAAATGGCGGAGCAGGCTCGAGGGGCCGTATGGCCTACTCCAGCTCCTATTTCTTATGTAAGTTATCTCTGGTGTCCTGGTATTCAAGGGTGATAGCGATAGATTTTTGGACTCCAGGGGAATCAAGGGATATGGAGATCAGGCTGTAAAGTGGAATTGAGGTCAAAGATCAGCCATGATCTCGTTGAGTGGCAGAGCAATCTCGAGGGGCCATATGGCCTACTGCTGCTCCTAATTCTTATGTTCTTATCATGTATTCTTAAGAGACAAAAATTGGGGTCAGTTGCACCTCCTGTTAGTAACCCCCGAGGGGTGGGGGGGGGGGCCATTAACGGGAGGCAAGCGACGTTTCGCCCGGGCATGGCGCCGCTACTGACTCCCGCCAAATTCCGCGGGGGTTCAGCGGCGGCGCTAACCGGCCGCGCCTCCGGCTGCTGCGCCTGCGATGGCAACGTCATCACCGTGCGCGGTGACCTATTTTCGCTGCGGAGCGAAAAATCGACAGCGCCCCGCGGACGGTGATGCCTGGCTGTCGGCCGCTCGTGGGGCGAAAACTAAAGGGGAGTTACGGCAGCCACAATATGTAATGGTGGCTGACTTGATTGCAGATCGCGGGGTTGGTTCCGTGAACCTGCAGACCAGCACTCCGCGAGTGTGCCGGGCCATGGCCACGGCACCGCGCTCTCCGCTGGCCCAGCGATGACCCCTTCTCCCTCCCGCGGAGTCGGCAGCTTCGCCCCCTCCCCTTTAATGGAAGGGAAGGGCATGGTCTTCCCACCAACGCTACGCGTCCCACTGCGTAGCGCTGGAAAAATTGCATCCGTTTGCACCCCTGTCACGCCCCCTAGAGGAAGTGGAGCGTGATATTTTGCGCTCCAGTTCCTGTCGGGGCTGGTAAGCCCAATGTGTTTCAGAGGCACGTACTATGTACAACAGGCGCCTCAAAGCACTGGAGAAGTACCACCAACGCTGCCTCCGCAAGATCCTGCAAATTCATTGGCAGGATAGGCGCACCAACGTCAGTGTTCTCGCTCAGGCCAACATCCCCAGCATCGAGGCATTGACCACACTCGATCAGCTCCGGTGGGCGGGCCACATTGTCCGCATGCCCGATACTAGACTCCCGAAACAAGCGCTCTACTCCGAGCTCCATCACAGCAGGCGAGCCCCAGGAGGGCAGAGAAAACGCTTCAAGGACACCCTCAAAGCCTCCTTGAAAAAAATGTAACATCCCCACCAACTCTTGGGAATCCCTGGCCCAAGACTGCTCAAAGTGGAGGAGGAGCATCCGAGAAGATGATGAACACCTCGAATCTCTTCGTCGGGAGCACGCAGAAGCCCTAGTACAAACAGCGGAAGGAGCGTATGACAAACCAAGCACCCCACCCAGCCGTCCCTCCAACCACCACCTGCCCCAACCATGACAGAGACTGTAGGTCTCACATTGGACTCCTCAGTCACATTTAGAACTCATTTTAGTGTGGAAGCAAGTCATCCTCGACTCCGGGGGGCTGCCTAAGAAGAAGATACCTCGTGGGATAGGACTGGGCGTTACCGAAT